>NC_058086.1:95482784-95805284 GCF_014858855.1 Bufo gargarizans | reverse complement strand
AAGTCCCTCTCTACAAGCTGTGCAAGTCTGGGCTTCCTAGCTCCAAGGGAAGCCGCTGGGCTGAACCTCCATAGCAGAGGTGTACTTTGCACCAAATGTGTCCGAGCTTCTGGAAGTATTTTCGGGTACAAAAGTCAGATTTTGCCTCTCTGCCGTTATGGAAGTGAAGGTGGCACAGACTAGCTGGAGGTCTCCTCTTGAAGTACAAGTCGCCCTCTACTAGCCCTGCAAGTCTGGGCATCCTAGCTCCAAGGGAAGCCGCTGGGCTGAACTTCCATAGCAGAGGTGTACTTTGCACCAAATGTGCCCGAGCTTCTGGAAGTGTTTTCGGGTAAAAAAGTCAGACTTTGCCCCTCTGCCGTTATGGAAGTGAAGGTGGTAGAGACTAGCTGGAGGTCTCCTCTTGAAGCACAAGTCGCCCTCTACTAGCCCTGCAAGTCTGGGCATCCTAGCTCCAAGGGAAGCCGCTGGGCTGAACTTCCATAGCAGAGGTGTACTTTTCACCAAATGTGTCCGAGCTTCTAGAAGTGTTTTCGGGTAAAAAAGTCAGATTTTGCCCCTCTGCTGTTATGGAAGTGAAGGTGGTAGAGACTAGCTGGAGGTCTCCTCTTGAAGCACAAGTCCCTCTCTACAAGCTGTGCAAGTCTGGGCTTCCTAGCTCCAAGGGAAGCCGCTGGGCTGAACTTCCATAGCAGAGGTGTACTTTGCACCAAATGTGTCCGAGCTTCTGGAAGTATTTTCGGGTACAAAAGTCAGATTTTGCCTCTCTGCCGTTATGGAAGTGAAGGTGGCACAGACTAGCTGGAGGTCTCCTCTTGAAGTACAAGTCGCCCTCTACTAGCCCTGCAAGTCTGGGCATCCTAGCTCCAAGGGAAGCCGCTGGGCTGAACTTCCATAGCAGAGGTGTACTTTGCACCAAATGTGCCCGAGCTTCTGGAAGTGTTTTCGGGTAAAAAAGTCAGACTTTGCCCCTCTGCCGTTATGGAAGTGAAGGTGGTAGAGACTAGCTGGAGGTCTCCTCTTGAAGCACAAGTCGCCCTCTACTAGCCCTGCAAGTCTTGGCATCCTAGCTCCAAGGGAAGCCGCTGGGCTGAACTTCCATAGCAGAGGTGTACTTTGCACCAAATGTGCCCGGGCTTCTGGAAGTGTTTTCAGGTAAAAAAGTCAGACTTTGCCCCTCTGCCGTTATGGAAGTGAAGATGGTAGAGACTAGCTGGAGGTCTCCTCTTGAAGCACAAGTCCCTCTCTACAAGCTGTGCAAGTCTGGGCTTCCTAGCTTCAAGGGAAGCCGCTGGGCTGAACTTCCATAGCAGAGGTGTACTTTGCACCAAATGTGCCCGAGCTTCTGGAAGTGTTTTCGGGTAAAAAAAGTCAGACTTTGCCCCTCTGCCGTTATGGAAGTGAAGGTGGTAGAGACTAGCTGGAGGTCTCCTCTTGAAGCACAAGTCGCCCTCTACTAGCCCTGCAAGTCTGGGCATCCTAGCTCCAAGGGAAGCCGCTGGGCTGAAATTCCATAGCAGAGGTGTACTTTGCACCAAATGTGCCCGGGCTTCTGGAAGTGTTTTCGGGTAAAAAAGTCAGACTTTGCCCCTCTGCCGTTATGGAAGTGAAGATGGTAGAGACTAGCTGGAGGTCTCCTCTTGAAGCACAATTCCCTCTCTACAAGCTGTGCAAGTCTGGGCTTCCTAGCTGCAAGGGAAGCCGCTGGGCTGAACTTCCATAGCAGAGGTGTACTTTTCACCAAATGTGTCCGAGCTTCTGGAAGTGTTTTCGGGTAAAAAAGTCAGATTTTGCCCCTCTGCTGTTATGGAAGTGAAGGTGGTAGAGACTAGCTGGAGGTCTCCTCTTGAAGCACAAGTCCCTCTCTACAAGCTGTGCAAGTCTGGGCTTCCTAGCTCCAAGGGAAGCCGCTGGGCTGAACTTCCATAGCAGAGGTGTACTTTGCACCAAATGTGTCCGAGCTTCTGGAAGTATTTTCGGGTACAAAAGTCAGATTTTGCCTCTCTGCCGTTATGGAAGTGAAGGTGGCACAGACTAGCTGGAGGTCTCCTCTTGAAGTACAAGTCGCCCTCTACTAGCCCTGCAAGTCTGGGCATCCTAGCTCCAAGGGAAGCCGCTGGGCTGAACTTCCATAGCAGAGGTGTACTTTGCACCAAATGTGCCCGAGCTTCTGGAATTGTTTTCGGGTAAAAAAGTCAGACTTTGCCCCTCTGCCGTTATGGAAGTGAAGGTGGTAGAGACTAGCTGGAGGTTTCCTCTTGAAGCACAATTCCCTCTCTACAAGCTGTGCAAGTCTGGACTTCCTAGCTCCAAGGAAAGCTGCTGGGCTGAACTTCCATAGCAGAGGTGTACTTTGCACAAAATGTGCCCGAGCTTCTGGAAGTGTTTTCGGGTAAAAAAGTCAGACTTTGCCCCTCTGCCATCTGGGAAGAGAAGGTGGCAGAGACAAGCTAGAGGTCTCCTCTTGAAGCACAAGTCCCCCACTACTAGCCCTGCGAGTCTGGGCCTCCTAGCTCCAAGGGAAGTCGCTGTGTGGTACTTCCATGTAGGAGGGGGACTTTGCACAAAATGTGTCTGAGCTTATGGAATTGTTTTCGGGTAAGGTAGTCTGACTTTGTCCCGGGCCGAACTTCCACAAGAGGTGCAGTTTTGAGAAAGAGAACCGCTATGAGAACGAATCTGGATTTTTTATCCGACCAGCAGTTCCAGAGCCTGGGCATGCCGGCGCACCACCCCTGGGTCACAGGGGTGGCGTTGCAGGGGAGGGGGGCCCCCTTTCCAGCACCTCCCGGAAGAAGGTAGAGAGACCCTGCGGGGTGGGCAGGGTGTTTGCATCCCACCATTAGTTCCAGAACTTCAGCATCTGTTCCCCCGGTATGAACTTCCACAGAAGAGGGGTACTTTGCACAAAATGTGCCCGAGTTTCTGGAAGTGTTTTCGGGTAAAAAAGTCAGACTTTGCCCCTCTGCCATTATGGAAGTGAAGGTTGCACAGACTAGCTGGAGGTCTCCTCTTGAAGTATAAGTCCCCCACTACTAGCCCTGCAAGTCTTGGATCCTAGCTCCAAGGGAAGTCGCCGTGTGGTACTTCCATGAAAGAGGGGGACTTTGCCCAAAATGTGTCCGAGCTTATGGAAGCGAAATCGGGTAAGGTAGTCTGACTTTGTCCCCGGCAAAACTTCCACGAGTGGTGCAGTTTTGAGAAAGAGAACCGCTATGAGAACGAATCTGGATTTTTTACCCGACCTGCAGTTCCAGAGCCTGGGCATGCCGGCGCACCACCCCTGGGTCACAGGGGTGGCGTTGCACAGGAGGGGGGCCCCCTTTCCAACACCTCCCGGAAGAAGGTAGAGAGACCCTGGGGGGTGGGCAGGGTGTTTGCGTCCCACCATCAGTTCCAGAACTTCAGCGTCTGTTCCCCCGGTTTCAACTTCCACAGAAGAGGTGAACATTGCACAAAATGTACACGAGCTTATGGAAGTGTTTTCGGGTAAAAAAGTCAGACTTTGCCCCTCTGCCATCTGGGAAGTGAAGGTGGCACAGACTAGCTGGAGGTCTCCTCTTGAAGCACAAGTCCCCCTCTACAAGCTGTGCAAGTCTGGGCCTCCTAGCTCCAAGGGAAGTCACAGTGTGGTACTTCCATGTAGGAGGGGGACTTTGCACAAAATGTGTCCGAGCTTATGGAATTGTTTTCGGGTAAGGTAGTCTGACTTTGTCCCGGGCCGAACTTTCACAAGAGGTGCAGTTTTGAGAAAGAGAACCGCTATGAGAACGAATCTGGATTTTTTATCCGACCAGCAGTTCCAGAGCCTGGGCATGCCGGTGCACCACCCCTGGGTCACAGGGGTGGCATTGCACGGGAGGGGGGCCCCCTTTCCAACACCTCCCGGAAGAAGGTAGAGAGACCCTGCGGGGTGGGCAGGGTGTTTGCATCCCACCATCAGTTCCAGAACTTCAGCATCTGTTCCCCCGGTCTGAACTTCCACAGAAGAGGGGTTTTTTGCACAAAATGTGTCCGAGCTTATGGAAGTGTTTTCGGGTAAAAAAAAAGTCAGACTTTGCCCTTCTGCCATTTGGGAAGTGAAGGTGGCACAGACAAGCTGGAGGTCTCCTCTTGAAGCACAAGTCCCCCTCTACAAGCTGTGCAAGTCTGGGCCTCCTAGCTCCAAGGGAAGTCACAGTGTGGTACTTCCATGTAGGAGGGGGACTTTGCACAAAATGTGTCCGAGCTTATGGAATTGTTTTCGGGTAAGGTAGTCTGACTTTGTCCCGGGCCGAACTTTCACAAGAGGTGCAGTTTTGAGAAAGAGAACCGCTATGAGAACGAATCTGGATTTTTTATCCGACCAGCAGTTCCAGAGCCTGGGCATGCCGGTGCACCACCCCTGGGTCACAGGGGTGGAATTGCACGGGAGGGGGGCCCCCTTTCCAACACCTCCCGGAAGAAGGTAGAGAGACCCTGCGGGGTGGGCAGGGTGTTTGCATCCCACCATCAGTTCCAGAACTTCAGCATCTGTTCCCCCGGTCTGAACTTCCACAGAAGAGGGGTTTTTTGCACAAAATGTGTCCGAGCTTATGGAAGTGTTTTCGGGTAAAAAAAAAGTCAGACTTTGCCCTTCTGCCATTTGGGAAGTGAAGGTGGCACAGACAAGCTGAGGTCTCCCCTTGAAGCACAAGTCCCCCTCTACTAGCCCTGCAAGTCTGGGCCTTCTAGCTGCCAGGGAAGTCGCTGTGTGGTACTTCCATGTATGAGGGGGACTTTGCACAAAATGTGTCCAAGCCTATGGAAGCGTAATCGGGTAAGGCAGTCTGACTTTGTCTCCGGCAAAACTTCCACGAGTGGTGCAGTTTTGAGAAAGAGAACCGCTATGAGAACGAATCTGGATTTTTTACCCGACCAGCAGTTCCAGAGCCTGGGCATGCCGGCGCACCACCCCTGGGTCACAGGGGTGGCGTTGCACGGGAGGGGGGCCCCCTTTCGAGCACCTCCCAGAAGAAGGTAGAGAGACCCTGCGGGGTGGGCAGGGTGTTTGCATCCCATCATCAGTTCCAGAACTTCAGAGACCCCGCGGGGGGCCCTCTGAGGTGGGGACTTCAACGGCAGGGGGAATTTTGGAAATTTCTACCCAGGAAAGGAGCGCTAGAGGCGGGTAAGAATTTCTGAATTTCACCCCCTGCCTTTACCGGAGGCAAGGTGGGCCAGACTAGCTGGAGGTCTCCTCTTGGAGCACAAGTCCCCCTCTACAAGCCCATGCAAGTCTCGGCTTCCTAGCCTCCAGGGGAGAACTGGGTGGTCACATCCCAACAGCAGTTCCAGGGGCCTGGGTAGGAGTCGCCCACTCCTCCCGCTGGCTCAGAGAAGTGTGGACTTTCCTACCTGCGGAGGAATATTGCAACCAATTTAGAAGGTGGTGTGTTCCCTCAGGATGGAATGAACCTGCACTTAAGAGTCAGTTCAGGTCAGGTCTGTCTGATAACTTAAAGGATCTTCTAGTGAGTTATCAGCTTCCAGAGACTCTAGAGGAGATGATGACCCTTGTAGTCCGACGGGTTAGAGAGAGTCGACAAGAACAACAGTTCTCTCCTCAGGTGGTGGTCCAGCCTGAGGTCTATCCCAGAAACAACACTGAGGTCTCTACCGAAGAACCCATGCAGGTCCGCATGACTTAAGGGAATCTGCGCCGCAGACGTGGAGTGTGTTTTTATTGCGGAGATCCTGACCATTGGATCAACCAGTGTCCTAAGAAGCCCCTCTCAGTTAAGTCTCCCAAGGCAAGGCAACCTAAAGACTAGGTACCCCCTGATATTATGAAATGTAAGCTTTTGGTACCTATAACAATATCTCTGGGGGTTAATAAATGGCCGGGTAAGGCCTTTATTGACTCTGGTTCAGCGGCCAGCTTTATTGACTCTGAGTACGCCATTAGACTAAGTATTCAATTTTTTTCTCTTCCTACACCTTTCCATGTCATGGCTATTGACGCCACTCCCCTGGTAGGTGGTATGGTAAGGTCATGTACCTCAGAGATTTCTTTAACCGTGGGGGATGCCACTCTGAGACATGTTCCCTCTTAGTCCTGGAGAACTTACCGGCCGAGGTGGTACTAGGGTTGCCTTGGCTCCGATTACACAATCCCACTATTGATTGGTCTGGAGGAAAATTCGTGAAATGGGGACCTAAGTGTGACTCATGCTTGTCTGTGGTATAAGCTAGGGTCTCAGTAGAATCTGATATATTACCCACGGTCATTAGGGAATATTCTGATGTGTTCTTATCACCTACCCCGGAGGTTCTATCACCCCATAGACCTTACAATTGCGCCATAGAGTTAGTAGAAGGCGCCAGGTTTCCTAAGGGGCGTATTTATAATCTCTCTCAGACCGAACGCAAGCCCATGGAGGATTATATTAAGGAAAGCCTCAGTTAGGGGCACATTAGACCTTCTGTCTCTCCTATGGGAGCAGGGTTTTTCTTTGTTAAGAAAAAGGATGGTGGTCTTAGGCCTTGTATCGATTACAGGAAATTGAATAAGATCACTATCCAGAATAGATACTCTCTCCTATTGATTCCGTATTTATTTAATCAGGTTCTGGGGGCAACCTGGTTTTCTAAGATTGACCTGAAAGGGGCATATAATCTAATCCGAATTAAGGAGGGAGACGAATGGAAGACGGCGTTCAATACTCTGGCAGGACACTTTAAATATCAGGTTATGCCTTTTGGACTCAGCAATGCCCCAGCTGTGTTCCAAAACTTTATGAATGATATTCTTAGAGAGTTTTTAAGTAAATTTGTAATGGTCTATATTGACGACATGATATTTTCTCCGGATTTAAAATTTCATGTGTCTCATGTTAGACAAGTATTAGAGGTGTTGAGGGAGAATCAGTTGTCCACTAAACAAGAGAAATGTGTCTTTGGTGTACAGGAGATACTGTTTCTAGTGCATGCCCTGACCCCTCACGCCTTCAAGATGGATCCTGGTAAGGTACTGGCTATTAAGGAATGGGTAAGGCCTTCATCCTTAAAGGCCTTACAACAGTTCTTAGATTTTGCCAATTACTACTGTAAATGTATTAAGAATTTTTAAGTAATTGCTAAACCGTTGACCGACCTTACTAAGAAAGGGGCGGATTTGAAGAACTGGTCTACTGAGGCCATTACTTCGTTTGAAACACTAAAAAAGGCATTCAGTAGCGCTCCAATTCTGATCCAGTTAGATTTATTGTGGAGGTGAATGCGTCTGAGGACGGCGCAGGAGCAGTCCTTTCACAAGGTCCTGCTAGTCTAACTAACCTAATTTTCTTCCACAGAGAGAAACTACGACATAGGAAATCAGGATTTGCTGGCTATTAAGTGGTCATTTGAGGAGTGGAGGCATTTTCTGGAGGGGGCAAGGCATTGTGTAACTGTTTCACTGAATTTCGTCTCCAGCTGTTGGGTGAGTGTCATGATTCTGCCTTTTGTGGACATCCTGGTTTTGAGGGCACTAGAGAGCTGGTGTCTAGATCTTATTGGTGGCCCACTCTATTTAGGGATGTCAAGTCCTACGTGTCAGCCTGTGATGTTTGTGCTAGGTCTAAGACACCTAGGACTCGCCCTGCTGGTAACCTACAACCCCTATCCATTCCCAGTAGACCCTGGTCCCATATCTCGATGGACTTTATTACTGACCTGCCGTTTGGGTAGTGGTCGATAGGTTCTGCAAGATGAAGTCTAAACTCCCGAATGCCAAGACCCTGGCTTCTATTTTTGTGAAATAAATTGTACGGTTACATGGTATCCCGGAAAATATTGTATCTGACAGGGGCGTGCAGTTTGTGTCCAAATTTTGGAGGGCTTTCTGTCAAAGATGTCAGATTTCGTTGTCTTTTTCCTCCGCCTACCACCCTGAGAGTATTGGGCAGACTGAACGCCTTAATCAGTCTGTGGAACAATTCCTGAGGTCCTATGTTGCTGATGACCAGCAATTATGGGTTAAATACCTTCCGTTGGCTGAATTTGCTTTGAATAACAGTGTTAATTCTTCTGCTGGGGTCTCCCCTTTCTTTTGTAACCATGGTTTTCATCCCCGTTTTCATTCTGGGTCGTCTGTCTCCTCCTCTAACCCTGAAGCGGATAAACTCTCCTCTGAACTGTGCACAGTTTGGGCCCGGGTTCAATCAAACCTAGAAAAGGCACAAAGTTCTCAAAAACTAAAGGCCGATAGGAGACGTTCCAAGGGGGTGAACTTTCAGGTTGGGGATAAAGTATGGTTGTCCTCCAAGAATCTATCTCTCAAGGTAGCTTCTAGAAAATTTGCTCCTCATTTTATTGGACCATATAAGATCACGGAGGTGATTAACCCAGTATCGTTTAAGTTGGAGCTGCCTGAGTCGTTCCACATTCATGTATTTCATAAATCTCTACTTAAAAAGTATTATGAACCTGTTGTACCATTGAAAGCCTCGCCTCCACCGGTTCTTGTTAGTGATGCTGTCGAGTATGTGGTGTCTAAGATAGTGGATGTCAGGAGAGTGCGTAATTCCTTACAGTACCTGATTCACGGGAAGGGGTATGGACCCAAAGAGAGATCTTGGGTACTCGCCAGGGAAGTTCATGCTCCTAGACTTGTTTGAAAATTTCATTTAGAACACCCTGAAAGGACATCGCCTGAAGTCTTGGGTCCGGTGGCCCCTCGTAAAAGGGGGGGGGGGGGGTACTGTCATGGGGTGCCAAAGGCGCACTCGGTCTCCCATCAACTGCAGACCTGCTGCTTAGCTTCGGGAGTGAGGATCTGTGTTTGGCCTAGTTCCCAGGGCGGCTTTGCTAGCTGGGAGGCTCCCTGCTCCTAGGTCTGCCTTGAGCGCCAAGCGGATCACTTGGTGCTCGACTTGTCTGTCTGTCGGTCATGTGACGCTGGCCACGTCACATGACACTCAGACCTCACTATAAATACAGGCAGCCTGCTGGCCACAGGTTGCCTGTTAATTCTAGGTTCATGGCTATTTGTTGGACTACTGAATACTACCTGATCCTGTTTCCTGATGATCCTTTGCCTGCTCCTCCTGTACTGCGCATCGCTCCTGGTATCCTGACCCGGGCTTCCACCTGACGATTCTTTGCGGACTCCTGTTGTACTTTGTTTCTCTCCTGGTATTTGACCTCGGCTTTTCCTGACTATTCTCTGCTCATTCCTTAGTACTGAGCAGCTCTCTAGGTATTGACCCGATCCGTTCACATTCCGTTATTTGTCTTGTCTGTCTTCCCAGCACGTATCCTAAGTTAGGGACTGCCGTCTAGTTGTCCCCTGTCATTACGACTTGCAAGGCAAGTAGGCAGGGCCATGGGTGAGGGTGGAGCACAGTGGTCACTATCCTCCCCCGTGTGTAGTGTACGTGACCGTCACACTTAATAATAAAACACCCAAAAATGACCACATTCTAGAAACTACGCTCCTTAAGGTATTCAAAACTGATTTTACAAATGTCGTTAACTCTTTAGGTGCTCCACAACGGTTAATGGCAAATGGAGATAACATTTCAGATTTTTTTTTTATTTTTTTTTGCAAACTTTTGAATTTAATCCATTTTTTCCAGTAATAAAGCAAGGGTTAACAGTCAAACATAAATCAATATTTATTGCCCCGCTTCTGTAGTTTGCAGAAACACCCCATATGTGGCTGTAAACTACTGTACGGGCACATGGTAGGGCGTAGAGGGAAAGGTGCGCCGTGTGGTGTTTGGAAGGCAGATTTTGCTGGACTGGATTATTTACACAATGTTCCATTTGAAGCCTCCCTGATGCACCTCTAGAGTAGAAATTCCATAAAAGTGACCCCATTTGGGAAATTACGGTATAAGGTGGCAGTTTTGTTGCGACTATTTTTAGGGTACATATGATTTTTGGTTGCTCTATATTACATTTTTGTGAAGCAAGGTTACCAAAAATAGAAATTCTAAAATGTCATCTCCATTTGCCATACACTGTTCAGGAACACCTAAAGGGTTAATAAAGCTTGTAAAAATCAGTTTTGAATACCTTGAGGGGTATAGTTTCTTAGATGGGGTAACTTTTATGGAGTTTCTACTCTAGGGGTGCATCAGGGGTTCTTCAAATGGGACATGGTGCAAAAAAAAAAAAAAAAAGTCAAAAACTGCCTTCCAGAAACCATACAGCGTTCCTTTCTTTCTGCGCCCTGCCATTTGGTCATACAGCAGTTTACAACCACATATATGATGTTTCTGAAAACTGCAGAATCAGGGTAATAAATATAAAGTTTTGTTTGGCTGTTAACCCTTGCTTTATTACTGGACCAATTTTTTTTTACCGTGTTCATCTGAGGGGTTAGGTCATGGGGTATTTTTATAGAGCAGATTCCTACGGACGCGGCGATACCTAATATGTCTACTTTTTATTTATCACACTATATTATCCTTTTATAAACAAAAAAAAACATTTTAGTATCTCCATAGTCTAAGAGTCAGTTTTTTATTAGTTTTTAGCTGATTATCTTAGGTAGGGACTCATTTTTTGAAGGATGAGAGGATGGCTTTATTGGCCCTATTTTGGGGGGCATATGACTTTTTGACCGCTTGCTATTATACTATTTATGATGTAAGGTGACAAAAAAAAAAACCTTTTTTTTGTGACCGTGTTCATTTGAGGGGTTAGGTCATGGGGTATTTTTATAGAGCAGATTCTTACGGATGTGGCGATACCTAATTTTGTTTTGTTGTTTTAGTGTCTCAAGTCTGAGAACCATATATTTTTTTTCCCCCGATTGTCAGTGGCTAAATGGAATTAAAATTGGGGAAGGGGATTATACATTTTGTACTCCATGGAAGTGTGGTACTCCCTGCAGCAACCAATAATGCAGAGGCCCGGATGATCGGGGCATGTGTCACACTGAGTGGAGGTGTCCTTCTGTATCCCCCTCCTGTGACACACTCTGCACCTTTTTTAGGTCCGCCCCTTCTTTCCAGCATGGGGGACCACACCTGTAAAAGTATTGGCCAGGGACGATCCGGGCACCTCCAGTTCCTGAGGTACTCCGGCCTGCTCTTTCCCGGTCAGAAAAGATCATGGCCTTGAGGACTGCCTCATAGAACTGGAGGAATGTTCCTGTGTTGCCAGCGCTCCGGGATCGCACAAAAGAGTTGAACAAAACCTCTACCAAGTAGACCGCAACTTTTTTGTACCATGCCCGGGTTTTGCGCATGGCATTATATGGCTTGAGGACTTGATCAGAGAGATCAACTCTTCCCATATACCAATTGTAGTCAACGATACAATCGGGCTTGAGGACCGTTGCCGCGATACCTCGCACAGGGACAGGGGTGATGCCGTTACTGTGAATTGTTGACAGTACAAGGACATCCCTCTTGTTCTTATATCTGACTAGCAACAGGTTTCCACTGGTAAGGGCACAGGTCTCATCCCTAGGGATAGATACTTGGAGGTGGTGGGTCCCTATAGCGTTGATTTTTACGCACGGTCCCACAAGCGGACGTGGATCTGGCAGCGAGGGACTGGAGCAAGGGGATACTAGTATAAAAGTTATCCACATACAGGTGGTAACCCTTATCTAGCAGTGGGTGCATAAGGTCCCACACAAGTTTCCTGCCTACACCCAGAGTGGGAGGACATTCTGGGGTTCAATACGGGAATCTCGCCCCTCCTACACACAATACTTGTAAGTGTACCCTGAGGTACTCTCACAATGTTTGTACAGCTTCACGCCATACCTCTTCAGCTTAGAGGGAACATACTGGAGGAAAATGAGTCTCCCCTTGAAAGCAATGAGAGACTCATCAACCGCGACCTCCCTTCCAGGTACATATGCCTCCAAAAATTTGGCACAAAAGAGATCGATGACTGGCTTGATTTTGTACAGGCGGCCATAGGCAGGATCACCTTGTGGGGGGGCATTATCTGCATAATACAGGCATTTCTGGATGGCCTCAAACCGGGTACGTTTCATAGCCGTACTGTAAAGTGGGGTCTGATAGAGGACGTCCTCACTCCAGTAATGCCTGACACTGTTTTTTTTTTTTACTAGGCCCATGTGCAGCACGAGTCCCCAAAACGTCATCTCAGCTGCACTGACCAGAGTCCAGCCACCGGCCCTAGCCAAAAAGGAGCCCAGGTGTTGAGCAATGAGCTGTTGGGTGAACACGTTTGTTTGCTCCACCATCAGATTCACAAAGTGGTCACTGAAAAAAAGACTAAAATAGTCATATTCAGTGAAGCCCACTGTGGGAATCTGGATTCCTGCTTGGCCAACAAAATCAGGAATCGCAGGCTCAAAATGCTCTGGGGTACACCAGACAAGTTCACCAGTAGGGGGCTCCGGTGAACTTAACTGGTGGGCCGGAAAACTAGTATGAGCCCCAGAGCTTCTCTTACTAGTGTGGGCCACAGGGTCTCTGCCGCCTTGGGGGCTCATCATCATCGTTAGATGATGAGGAGGACTCGGATGACAAAAAGAAAGTGGGTCATCCTCGTCCTCACTGGGGATCTCTGATTCGGAGGCAAATTGGGCGTATGCCTCCTCGGCCGAGAACATCCGGCGGGTCAAAGGTTAGTGTGTGTGTGTGTGTGTGTGCGTGGAAATCTTTATTTAGTGTGCATGTGTGTGGTGGCACGGGTGTTCGCGGACTTATCCCTAAAACTAACAGAAAATAAATAAATTTATTAATTAAAAAAAAGGCCCAAAAATTTTGAAAATAAATAAAATAAATTCATTTTTTCCCCACATTTTCTGGCCTTTTTTAAAATGTATTTATTTTCTGTTAGTTTTAGGGATAAGTCCGTGAACACCCGTGCCCCCACACACACGCACACTAAATAAGGTTTTTCATGCACGCACACATAGTTGGCTGATCAGCGGTGGGGTGTGTGATGCGCTAACATTGGCTTCAGCCAATCAGAAGCGATCCTGAGAGGTGATGTCACCATCACCTCTCTGGATCGCAGGATGGCGATTGGTGGTGTATATCACACCACCGATCACCATACTGTTCCGGGTTATCGGGTCCCTAGAGACTCAAATAACCCAGAAATACAGAAAACCGCAGGTCTGAATTGATATGGGGAGAAGACCACATGTAAATATTCTATAGCTACTTTAGAATAGTTAGCCGTAAACATAAGGTTGAAGGGATTATTATTCAGATGTGTGAAATTGCTGACATCATCCAAGTTTCCATTCCAAATTATTAGCAGATCATCGATGTACCGCCTGTAAAATATTAATTTGTTGCGCCAATGGTGTTCGTTATGAATGAATTGTTCTTCAAATAATCCCATATATAAATTTGCAAAACTTGGCCCGAAACGTGGTCCCTTTCGTTTGCTTGTATATTTTGTTTTCAAACGGGAAGATATTGTGGTTTAAAATGAAGTTTATTGCATCCAGCATATATTGGCTTTGTGCGTCAGGTAGGGTACTATCTCGTTGTAAGTAGTGTTGTATGGCATTGTGGAATGGAAAGAGTCCTACATTTGGGCAGCATTAGATGTCTCAGCTTTATACTCCAACATCCCACATACAGCAGGAACCAATGCCATACAATACTACTTACAACGAGATAGTACCCTACCTGACGCACAAAGCCAATTTATACTGGATGCAATAAACTTCATTTTAAACCACAATATCTTCCCGTTTGAAAACAAAATATACAAGCAAACGAAAGGGGCTGCGTTTCGCGCCAAGTTTTGCAAATTTATATATGGGATTATTTGAAGAACAATTCATTCATAACGAACACCCTTGGCGCAACAAATTAATATTTTACATGCGGTACATCGATGATCTGCTAATAATTTGGAATGGAAACTTGGATGATGGAAACCTTTAGGAGGGAAATTAGACTTGCAGAATCCTTTAGATATGAGGGTAGTTCCATTACATACTTCTGTAGTAGAATGTCTATGTAATGAAACAAATTGCAGGTTAGGGAAGAGATGCCAGAGATTATTGGTCACCCTGGTGGGTTAGTAATGGATTTGTGTACCTTGGGTAGGGAATAAAATGAAGCTAGATTTGGGTGAACCACGCTGATAGACTCTTTATCCTTCTTAGATAATATCTGTTGGTTCTCAGCTGCTTCCAAAAGATTTATCAATTTTTTGGCGTCCTCTTTTAACCCCTTAAGGACCGAGGACGTACCGGTACGCCCTATTTCCCGAGTCCTTAAGGACCGAGGACGTACCGGTACGTCCTGACTTAAAATCTGAATTCCGGCGCCGCGGGGGTTAATCGAAACGGGATTTCGGCTGAAATCATTCAGCCGGCATCCCGTAACAACGCAGGGGGGGGTCATTGGACCCCCCCGTATCGGCGATCGCAGAAAACCGCAGGTCAATTCAGACCTGCGGTTTTCTGCGTTTCCGGTCCATTCGGGTGTCCTGTGACCCGATGAACCGGAAAAAGACTGCGATCGGTGGCGTAATTTTACACCACCAATCGCAGTCCGAGGATTTGCAGAGGCGGAGCTGGCCCTGGTGCTGAACGCCGCTGTCCAGGGTGCTGATTGGTGCAGGGGAGAGAGGCGCGAGATTCAAACTTCCTGCGCTCCTCTCTCCCCTCCTCTTCCTGTCCAGCACCCTGACCGTGCAGCATCGTCCAGCACCAGCTCCTGTGTCCCCCTAAATCGGCATCCATCACCCTCCTGCACCCATCGCCACCCAGGTAGGTTAGGGTCAGTGAGGGAGAGGCACCTTTAGGCAGGGATAGAAGGGAAAAGTTAGAAAAAAAAAAAAAAAAAAAAAGCACATTTATTCCAAACTTTTTTTTTTCAACTTTCAGACCCCAGACCCCCCCTGCCACTTGCCCCCCCCGCATCCCCCCCACCACCAGCCCCCCCCCCCCCACCAACCCCCTCCCCCCACCACCAGACCCTTCCCCCACCACCACTTTTTTTTTTTTTCTGCGTGCGCTGACTGGCCGGCACTTTTTAGCGTCCGTCCACTGTTAGCGCATCGCCCGCCCCACCACCCCACCGACCGCTGATCAGCGTTGAACCGCAGATCAGCAAGTTTGAACTTTTTTTTTTTTTTTTTTCCTAACACTTTT
Organism: Bufo gargarizans; assembly: GCF_014858855.1. Lineage (NCBI taxonomy): Eukaryota > Metazoa > Chordata > Amphibia > Anura > Bufonidae > Bufo > Bufo gargarizans. The sequence continues at coordinate 95,790,223 of NC_058086.1, read as the reverse complement.
TTTTGCCTGGACTTTTTAGTACGTGAACACCCGTGCCCCCACACACACGCACATAGAATAAAGGTTTACACGCACGCACATACACACGCACACACACACACCCATGGCCCGCCGGGTGTTCTCGGCCGAGGAGGCATATGCCCAGATTGCCTCCGACTCTGAGAGCCCCAGTGAGGATGAGGATGACCCCACGTTCCTTTTGTCATCCGCATCCTCCTCATCATCATCGGATGACGATGAGCCACCAAGGCAGCGGAGACGCCGCCAGGCGGAGCCAGGGGCCACACATGCTAGGGATCCTGTGGCCCACCCTAGTACGAGCCGCCCTGGGGTTCGTACTGGTTTCCCGGCCCACCAAATAAGTTCACCGGAGCCCCCTGCCGATGAACTTAGCTGGTGTCCCCCAGTGGACTTTGAGCCTGAGATTCCGGATTTCGCTGGCAATCCTGGAATCCAGATTCCCACAGTGGGGTTTACTGAAATAGACTTTTTTAGTTTTTTTTTCAGTAACCCACTGGTGAATTTGATGGTGGAGCAGACGAATCTGTACGCCCAACAGTTCGTCGCTCAAAACCCAGGCTCAGTTTTGGCTAGACCCGGTGGCTGGACGCCGGTCAGTGCAGCCGAAATGAGGACATTTTGGGGCCTCGTGCTGCATATGGGTCTAGTCCAAAAACCCAGTGTCAGGCAATACTGGAGTGGGGACGTCCTGTACCAGACCCCACTGTACAGTATGGTCATGATACGTCACCGGTTTGAGGCCATCCGGAAATGTCTGCATTATTCCGATAATGCAGCATGTCCACCCCGAGGTGATCCTGCCTATGACCGGCTGTACAAGATACGGCCGGTCATCGATCACTTTGGGGCCACATTTCAGCAGGCCTACGTACCTGGAAGGGAGGTCGCGGTTGATGAGTCTCTCGTTGCGTTCAAGGGGAGACTCAGTTTCCGCCAATACATTCCCACAAAGCGGGCGAGGTATGGCGTGAAGCTATACAAAATTTGTGAGAGTACCTCAGGGTACACTTACAAATTTCGTGTGTACGAGGGGCGAGATTCCCGGATTCAACCACCAGAATGTCCCCCCACTCTGGGTGTTACCGGGAAACTCGTGTGGGACCTTATGTACCCACTGCTGGATAAGGGTTACCACTTGTACGTGGACAACTTTTATACCAGCATTCCCTTGTTCAGGTCCCTTGCCGCCAGATCCACGTTCGCTTGTGGGACCGTGCGGAAAAATCAACGCGGCCTCCCTGCCTACCCCCTCCAGGTACCTATCCCCAGGGGTGAGACCCGTGCACTTACCAGTGGAAACCTGTTGCTGGTCAGGTATAAGGACAAGAGGGATGTCCTTATGCTGTCCACAATCCACGGTAACAGCACCACCCCAGTCCCTGTGCGAGGTACCGCGGCAACGGTCCTCAAGCCCGATTGTATCGTCGACTACAATCGGTATATGGGAGGAGTTGATCTCTCTGATCAAGTCCTCACGCCATATAACGCCATGCGCAAAACCCGGGCATGGTACAAAAAAGTTGCGGTCTACATGGTGCAGGTTGCCATGTACAACTCTTTTGTACTATCCCGAAGCGCTGGCAGCACAGGGACATTCCTCCAATTCTATGAGGCAGTCCTCAAAGACCTGATCTTTTCGGACCGGGAAAGAGCAGGCCGGAGTACCTCGGGAACTGGAGGCGCCCGGATCGTCCCTGGCCAACACTTTCCAGGTGTGGTCCCCCATACTGGAAAGAAGGGACGAACCCAAAAAAAGTGCAGAGTGTGTCACAAGAGGGGGATACGGAAGGACACCACAACTCAATGTGACACGTGCCCCGATCATCCGGGCCTCTGCATTATCGATTGCTTCAGGGAGTATCACACTTCCATGGAGTACTAAATTTTTATAATCCCCAACAGTTCACTAGAGAACATAAAACACTATGGCTCTCAGACTTTGGAGACACGAAAACAATTTTTCTTTCCCCAAAAAATATTAGTTTTAGTGCAGGCATCCTCAAACTGCGGCCCTCCAGATGTTGTAAAACTATAACTCCCAGCATGCCCAGACAACCTACAGCCATCATCAGGGCATGGTGGGAATTGTAGTTTTACAACATCTGGAGGGCCGCAGTTTTAGGATGCCTGCTTAGTGTCTCCAAAGTCTGAGAGCCATACATATTGGGCATCGTCGCGTGCGTAAAAGTCGTCGCTATAAAAATAACTTTTTACCAAACGCCTCGGATGAACGGTGTTAAAAATATAAACTAAAAACGGTGCCAAAACACCTATTTTTGGGCAAAATTTAAATTTAAATCCATTTTGCCGGTAATAAAGCAAGGGTTAACAGCCAAACAAAACTAAACATTTATTGCCCCAATTATGTAGTTTGCAGAAACACCCCATATGTGGTCGTAAATGGCTATATAGCCGCACGGCAGGGCATAGAACGAAGGGAACTCCATACGGTTTCTGGAAGGCAGATTTTGATGGACAGTTTTTTTTTTTTACACCATGTCCCATTAGAAGCCCCCCCTGATGTAGCCTAGACTAGAAACTCCAAAAAAGTGACCCCATCTAAGAAACTACACCCCTCAAGGTATTCAAAAATTACTTTACAAACTATGTTAACCCTTTAGGTGTTCCACAAAACTAAATAGCGAATGTAGAAACAATTTTAGAATTAAATTTTTTTGTTACATTGCCTCAAAAAAGAGTAATATAGAGCAACCAAAAATCTAATTTACCCCAAAAATTGTCCCAAAACAACAACCACCTTATCCCGTAGTTTCCTAGATGGGGTCACTTTTATGGAGTTTCTACTCTAGGGGTGCATCAGGGGGCTTGAAAGGGTACATGGTGTAAATAAACCAGTCCAGCAAAATCTGCCTTCCAAAAACCGTATGGCGTTCCCCTTCTTCTATGTCCTGCCGTTTAGCCAAACAGTAGTTTACGACCACATTTGGGGTGTTTTTGCAAACTACAGAATCAGGGCAACCCATTTTGAGTTTTGTTTGGCAGTTAACCCTTGTTTTACTCCTGGAAAAAACTGATTATATTGGAAAATTTTCCAAAAAATAGAAATTTCTAAATTGTTTCTCCATCTGCCATTAACTCTTGTGGAACACCTAAAGGGTTAACAAAGTTTGTAAACCCAGTTTTGAATACCTTGAGGGGTGTACTTTCTTAGATGGAGTCACTTTTTTGAAATTTCTATTCTAGGGGTGCAACAGGGGGCTTCAAATGGGACATGGTATAAACAAAACCAGTCCTGCAAAATCTGCCTTCCAAAACCCATATGGTGTTCCCCTCCTTCTATGTGCTACCGTTCGGCCAAACAGTAGTTTACGACCACATATGGGGTGTTTTTGCAAACTACAGAATCAGGGCAACCCATTTTGAGTGTTGTTTGGCAGTTAACCCTTGTTTTACTCCTGGAAAAAATTGATTATATTGGAAAATTTTCCAAAAAATAGAAATTTCAAAATTGTTTCTCCATCTGCCATTAACTCTTGTGGAACACCTAAAGGGTTAACAAAGTTTGTAAACCCAGTTTTGAATACCTTGAGGGGTGTACTTTCTTAGATGGAGTCACTTTTTTGAAATTTCTATTCTAGGGGTGCAACAGGGGGCTTCAAATGGGACATGGTATAAACAAAACCAGTCCAGCAAAATCTGCCTTCCAAAACCCATATGGTGTTCCCCTCCTTCTATGTGCTCCCGTTCGGCCAAATAGTAGTTTACGACCACATATGGGGTGTTTCTGTAAACTACAGAATCAGGGCAACCCATTTTGAGTGTTGTTTGGCAGTTAACCCTTGTTTTACTCCTGGAAAAAATTGATTATATTGGAAAATTTTCCAAAAAATAGAAATTTCAAAATTGTTTCTCCATCTGCCATTAACTCTTGTGGAACACCTAAAGGGTTAACAAAGTTTGTAAACCCAGTTTTGAATACCTTGAGGGGTGTACTTTCTTAGATGGAGTCACTTTTTTGAAATTTCTATTCTAGGGGTGCAACAGGGGGCTTCAAATGGGACATGGTATAAACAAAACCAGTCCTGCAAAATCTGCCTTCCAAAACCCATATGGTGTTCCCCTCCTTCTATGTGCTACCGTTCGGCCAAACAGTAGTTTACAACCACATATGGGGTGTTTCTGCAAACTACAGAATCAGGGCAACCCATTTTGAGTGTTGTTTGGCAGTTAACCCTTGTTTTACTCCTGGAAAAAATTGATTATATTGGAAAATTTTCCAAAAAATAGAAATTTCAAAATTGTTTCTCCATCTGCCATCAACTCTTGTGGAAGACCTAAAGGGTTAATGAAGTTTGAAAAAACAGTTTTGAATACCTTGAGGGGTGTAGTTTCTAGAATGGGGTCATTTTTGGGAGGTTTCTATTATCTAAGCCTCACAATATGACTGCAAACCTGAACTGGTCCATAAAAAGTGGGATTTTGAAGATTTCTCAAAAATTTCAAAATTTGCTTCTAAACTTCTAAGCCTTGTAACATCCCCAAAAAATAAAATATCATTCCCAAAATGCTACAAACATGAAGTAGACATATGGGGAATGTAAAGTCATCACAATTTTTGGGGGTATTACTATGTATTACAGAAGTAGAGAAACTGAAACTTTGAAATTTGCTAATTTTTCAAAATTTTTGGTAAAAAATGTATTTTTTTATGCAAAAAAATTAACTTTTTTGACCCAATTTTAGCAGTGTCATGAAGTACAATATGTGACGAAAAAACAATCTCAGAACGGCCTGGGTAAGTCGAAGCGTTTTAAAGTTATGAGCACTTAAAGTGACACTGGTCAGATTTGCAAAAAATGGCCTGGTCCTTAAGGTGAAAATGAGCCTGGTCCTTAAGGGGTTAATGGGTTGACTGCCAAAATTTCGTAGTATTCTTCCTCTCCCAGGATTATGTGGGCTTCAGCTATATAATCACTTTTGTCCTGGATCACAATGCCACGTTCTTTTGTCAGCACCAATGATGATGGACTCGTTAGTGATAAGATTCTTAAAGGGGTATTCCCATCAGCAGTTTTAATACTTACCTGCGGCGAGCGCGACGTTCACTTCCTGGATTCGGCTGGGCGGGCTCAGTCAGCTTGATTGACATTTGCGGCTCTGTGCTATACTGGCCAGGAAAAAGTCATCATAGCGTATGCGCGTTCAGGACATTGCACGGCCCGGGCCGGGCGAAAATCTTCACTCTTCTGCGCAAGTGCGGCCACAGGATTCGACAGGTGAGAGGTGGCCGTAACCAGGGGAGACGAAAGACAACAATCAGATAAGATTATACTATTTATCATCCTTTATCCCTAATTTGTATGCTTATATTATACACATTACATTTTTTCTTTTTCGTATATTTTTATCATATATACTTCATTTTTGTATGTCTTTTTTTTTTAACCATCTTTGTGTTTTTTTAGACTTGAGAAAGGAGTATATTGACTCTGAAACGCGTTGTCGCTCATTACCAATTAACCACTTCAGCCCCGCTAGGTGAAACCCCCTTCATGACCAGGCCACTTTTTACACTTCGGCACTACACTCCTTTCACCGTTTATCGCTCGGTCATGCAACTTACCACCCAAATGAATTTTACCTCCTTTTCTTCTCACTAATGGAGCTTTCATTTGGTGGTATTTTATTGCTGCTGACATTTTTACTTTTTTTGTTATTAATCAAAATATAACGATTTTTTTGCAAAAAAATGACATTTTTCACTTTCAGCTGTGAAATTTTGCAAAAAAAACGACATCCATATATAAATTTTTCGCTAAATTTATAGTTCTACATGTTTCGCTAAATTTATAGTTCTACATGTCTTTGATTAAAAAAAAATGTTTGGGCAAAAAAAAATGGTTTGGGTAAAAGTTATAGCATTTAAATTGCCAGGGCAGTATAACTACGCCACAAGTGACCCCATTTTGGAAAGAAGACACCCCAAGGTATTCCGTGAGGGGCACTGCGAGTTCCTAGAATTTTTTATTTTTTGTCACAAGTTAGCAGAAAATGATGATTTTTTTTTTCTCTTTTTTCCTTACAAAGTCTCATATTCCACTAACTTGCGACAAAAAATAAAAAATTCTAGGAACTCGCCATGCCCCTCACGGAATACCTTGGGGTGTCTTCTTTCCAAAATGGGGTCACTTGTGGCGTAGTTATACTGCCCTGGCAATTTAGGGGCCCAAATGTGTGAGAAGTACCTTGCAATCAAAATGTGTAAAAAATGCCCTGCAAAATCCGAAAGGTGCACTTTGGAATATGTGCCCCTTTGCCCACCTTGGCAGCAAAAAAGTGTGACACATCTGGTATCGCCGTACTCAGGAGAAGTTGGGGAATGTGTTTTGGGGTGTCATTTTACATATACCCATGCTGGGTGAGAGAAATATCTTGGCAAACGGCAACTTTTCCCATTTTTTTATACAAAGTTGGCATTTGACCAAGATATTTTTCTCACCCAGAATGGGTATATGTAAAATGACACCCCAAAACACATTCCCCAACTTCTTCTGAGTACGGCGATACCAGATGTGTCACACTTTTTTGCAGCCTAGATGCGCAAAGGGGCCCAAATTCCTTTTAGGAGGGCATTTTTAGACATTTGGATCCCAGACTTCTTCTCACGCTTTAGGGCCCCTAAAAAGCCAGGGCAGTATAAATACCCCACATGTGACCCCACTTTGGAAAGAAGACACCCCAAGGTATCCAATGAGGGGCCTGGCAAGTTCAAAGAATTATTTTTTTTTTTCGCATAAGTTAGCGGAAATTGATTTTTTTTTTGTTTTTTCTCACAAAGTCTCACTTTCCGCTAACTTAGGACAAAAATTTCAATCTTTCATGGACTCAATATGCCCCTCAGCAAATACCTTGGGGTGTCTTCTTTCCAAAATGGGGTCAGTTGTGGGGTGTTTGTACTGCCCTGGCATTTGAGGGTCTCCGCAATCATTACATGTATGGCCAGCATTAGGAGTTTCTGCTATTCTCCTTATATTGAGCATACAGGTAATGAGTTTTTTTTTTCCGTTCAGCCTCTGGGCTGAAAGAAAAAAATGAACGGCACAGATTTCTTCATTCGCATCGATCAATGTGGATGAAAAAATCTCTGCCAAAAAAAAAAAAATGGAGGGGAAAGGCGTCTGCCAGGACATAGGAGCTCCGCCCTACATCCATACCCACTTAGCTCGTATGCCCAGGCAAACCAGATTTCTCCATTCGCATCAATCGATGTGGATGAATAAATCATTGCCGGGATATTTTTTTTTATATATATATATATACATACAAAGTGCTTGCCAAAGCATAGGAACGCCGCCTCCTCCTCAGCTCGTATGCCTCGGCAAACGTATCTGTCACTGCAGAGTAGAAATCTCGTCTTGCAGCGCCGCATACACCGACTTGCGTGTAATCTGACAGCAGCGCAATGCTTCTGTCAGAATGCACATCGGTGCTGCAGCTAGTAGATCGGTTGGTCCACCTGGAAGGTAAAAAGACAAAAAAAAAAAAAAAAAAAAAACAGGCCACAACGCAATAATTTTATTAACTTTGGAACAGAACATGTAACTTTAACTTTTGGAACTAAACATTAACCTGTTTGCTTACCTGTTTTTTTTTTTGTTTTTTTTACCTTTATAGAACAAACCTCTCCTTCCCCATGGGTCAATGTGCAAAGCGCAAATCGCCCAAAGATGTGGCGAAGTGCGTTATGCACTTTGTCCCATGTGAAAGGAGACGTTTGCAGCAGCAGTGAGTGAATGGGCCCTAATAGCCCTGTGTGCCTATCCTGGTGAGATGATCCCTATGCTAATAGTGTACCTGTGAGTGGTACTTCTGGAAACACTCTCCAAAGCATAGGGCAGGGTGGTCCGGACAGTCAGGACAGAAATAGCGGGTGTCACGCCTTATTCCACTCCTGCTACAGACACGACATCTTTTTCGGGGTGACTGTTGGGTTGAGGTACCAGGAACGACATTGGGGAAATGTCGCTCGTGTAGACGGCTAACTACACTGGTGGTTGGGGCCACGGAACCTCCTGGATACAGGAGGTTCTCGATGATCTCTTCCTGAAATTTGAGGAAGGATCCAGTTCTCCCAGCCTTACTGTAGAGAACAAAACTATTGTACAGAGCCAATTGAATTAAATATACAGACACCTTCTTATACCAGCGTCTGGTGCGTCGGGAAACTAAATACGGAGACAACATCTGGTCATTGAAGTCGACCCCTCCCATGTGGAGGTTATAGTCGTGGACTGAGAGGGGCTTTTCAATGACACGGGTTGCTCGCTCAATTTGTATTGTCGTGTCTGCGTGAATGGAGGAGAGCATGTAAACGTCACGCTTGTCTCTCCATTTCACCGCGAGCAGTTCTTCGTTACACAGTGCGGCCCTCTGCCCCCTTGCAAGACGGGTGGTAACGAGCCGTTGGGGGAAGCCTGCGCGACTAGTTCGCGCGGTACCACAGGCGCCAATCCGTTCTAGAAACAAATGCCTAAAAAAGGGCCACACTTGTGTAAAAATTGTCCACATAAAGATGGTACCCCTTGCCGAATAAGGGTGACACCAAGTCCCAAACTGTCTTCCCACTGCTCCCCAGGTAGTCAGGGCAACCGACCGGCTCCAGGGTCTGATCTTTTCCCTCATAGACCCGAAATTTGTGGGTATAGCCTGTGGCCCTTTCACAGAGCTTATACAATTTGACCCCATACCGGGCGCGCTTGCTTGGGATGTATTGCTTGAAGCCAAGGCGCCCGGTAAAATGTATCAGGGACTCGTCTATGCAGATGTTTTGCTCTGGGGTATAAATATCTGCAAATTTCTGGTTGAAATGGTCTATGAGGGGCCGAATTTTGTGGAGCCGGTCAAAAGCAGGGTGGCCCCTGGGACGGGAGGCGGTGTTGTCACTAAAGTGCAGGAACCGCAGGATGGCCTCAAAACGTGCCCTGGACATGGCAGCAGAGAACATGGGCATGTGATGAATCGGGTTCGTGGACCAATATGACCGCAATTCATGTTTTTTTGTCAGGCCCATGTTGAGGAGGAGGCCCAGAAAAGTTTTAAGTTCGGAAACTTGGACTGGTTTCCACCGGAAAGGCTGGGCATAAAAGCTTCCCGGGTTAGCGGTGATAAATTGTGTGGCATACCTGTTTGTTTCGGCCACAACTATTTCTAAAAGCTCCGCAGTCAAGAACAGCTCAAAAAATCCCAGGGCCGAACCGATCTGAGCCGTCTCAACCCGAACTCCAGACTGGGCAGTGAAAGGGAAAACTACAGGTGCGGCTGAAGTTGGGGACTGCCAATCAGGGTTTGCCAGCACCTCTGGGATTCTAGGGGCTCTACGGGCACGTCTTTGCGGTGGCTGCGACGGGGTCACTACTGCACGTGCCACCGTACCAGCTTCAACTGCCCTTCTGGTGCTCGCTACTTCACCAGGTTGTACGGCAGTGCTGGTACTAGGTCCAGGGAGGGCTGGGCTGCTGGTGTATGCCTCACCACGTAATCCGACAGCACCAGCCCCACTCTGCTGCTCTTGAAGCGGATCCTGCGCAACCTGCGGTCTAGCGACACGGGGCCGGGTACGCCTGGTTCTATCAGGGACCTCAGCCTCCTCGTCCGAACTTTGGGTCAGAGAGCCACTGCTTTCTACAGGTTCGTATTCTGACCCGCTGGATTCATCAGATGAGGGTTCCCACTCCTCATCCGACTGGGTCAGAAGCCTGTAGGCCTCTTCAGAAGAATACCCCCTGTTTGACATTTGGGCAACTAAATTTAGGGGTATTCCCTGAGACTACCCAAGAAAAAAAAAGCAAGCCTGTCTTACAAAGGGGAGGCTAGCGAAGTACCGGAGGCCGCTGCGGTTGATAAAAAATATCAAAACTGATTTTTTTATCGCCACAGTGCGTGTAAAGTGAATGTGCAGTGATCAAAAAAAAATTTTTTTTTTGTCACTGCGGTGGGGCGGGTGTGGGCGAACGCACGTGTGGGCGACCGATCAGGCCTGATCGGGCAAACACTGCGTTTTGGGTGGAGGGCGAGCTAAAGTGACACTAGTACTATTATAGATCTGACCGTGATCAGTTTTGATCACTTTCAGATACTATAAAAGTACAAATGCTAATTAGCGATACGCTAATCAGCGAATAACGGACTGTGGCGCGGTGGGCTGGGCGCTAACTGATCGCTAACTACCTAACCAAGGGACCTAAACTATACCTAATACCTAACGGTCAATAACAGTGAAAAAAAAAAGTGACAGTTTGCACTGATCACTTTTTTCTTTTCACTTGTGATTGACAGGGGTGATCAAAGAGGTGATCAAAGGGTTAATTGGGGTTCAGGGGGGTGATCAGGGGCTAAGTGTGTAGTGTTGGTGTACTCACTGTGAAGCCTGCTCCTCTGCTGGATCCAACCGACGAAAAGAACCAGCAGAGGAGCAGGCAGCCATATAACAGATCATATTTACAAATATGATCTGCTATCTGGCACTTTGATTGGATTTTTTAAAAATCAGCAACCTGCCAGCCACGATCATTGGCTGGCAGGTTGCTGACGAAATACCTCTCGATGAAATGCCGGCGCGAATTGCGCACGCGCGGGCGCATACTCGCGTCATCTCGCGTCTCGCGAGATGACGCGTATATGCGTGACTGTGCGCCAGCCTGCCACCTCCGGAACGCACATGTGCGTTAGGCGGTCCGGAGGTGGTTAATAAAAAAAAATAATCTATATACCTACCTCGAGGTCATGTTTTTTGCAGAGGTATCATACTTTGTGCAATATCGCATTACACATCCCCCTATTATGCTGCCTTAACAGTGACCTCACAGTACCCTGCTGCCTTAAGAGTGACCTCCACAGCAGCTGCCCCTTTAATAGTAGCCCCCCCAGTCCCTTGCCCCTTAACAGTGACCTCCACAGTGCCCGCCTCTTTAACAGTGGCCTCCACAGTGGCCTGACAATAGTCCAATCGAATTCCTTTTCTTACGGGGCATTATTGTCTTTAATTGACAGTATATAAAACCCCACAGAATTAGTACACATGTAAGGTCATGAGTTACATCAGCCTCTACAACAACATTGGCTAAACGTCGCAATCGAAATCATATTAACTCACACATAAGCTGTCTTATACTAAGAATATCCTTTGCTGCCTAAAGCAACCAATCAAAGCTCATATTAATGATCTTTAGCAAAATAGAAGTTGAGCTGTTATTGGCTGATATATGCAACCTGATGAATATCCAGGCTAACTGCCACAACAGCTGTAGTTTGGCGGTTAGGTTACTAAGTGCATTTTTTGGCAAATTATTGAAAAGCGTTGGTTGAAAATTTCCACTGTACACTGTCCCCAAGATCAATTACTGTCACAGACTGCTACACCCATCTTCCCTCATTCACAGCCCAAAACAGAATGACATTCTAGTCATTCTGCAAGGGCACCTCCCTGCCTGCTGTCCCACTGTCAGAATGTGAACTAATCAGGGCAAGCCTCCTCTTCCTATTAGGGTCATGTGAGCATCCTTATTCATCCCGTGTGCTTTTTCTTGCTGACATGTGCAGTAAAATTGTGCTGTTTGCCATTTTACTGGATTCGTCTGAAGTAAACCTGAAAAGCTTCGGATTTGTCTTGCGGATGACTTTTTGGGAAGTCTGTAACAAACCCTTGTTGGTTACAAACCGATTTGATCACCTCTACTGCATTTGCATGCAACATGTATGGGACTGAACAATGTCTAGAGTGACCACTTATGCACACAAGTTGCTCCCCATTAACAATAATTTAGGTGTTTTCACATTAATAGGGTGATCGGCAGCAATTTTACACAAGGCAGTTATAGGGTAGGAGCATTACCTAAGAATGGATCAATTTTGAGAATTAGCAATCATAGTAAGGGTGCCTTTAGACAGGTTTCTAACATGCAATCAAGCATCCGAGTCAACAAACCCCTAGCCAGTCCAAGAATTTGATGTGTTATCTCAAGCACACCTGATGCAACTAATGAAGCCCTTGATCAGTTGCATCAGGTTTGCTTGAGACAACACCTGATTTGCACATGTGTGATTCTATTCAGGAAGTTGAATAATTCTGAGACTGCAGAACTAAAAAAAAAGTGTAATTTTGTGTTGAAATGGAGAAACCACTTGTTATATTATTCAGTTTCTCGATACAAACATTACATTGAGGGACAACCAGATAGAGACGAATGTATACGTCAAACCAACTGATAAAAATATAGTGCTCCATTTTGACGGTGCTCATCCCAGATCTATGGTAAAATCTCTACCATTTAGCCAATTTCTACTAGCTAAACGTATAGTGAGGGACCAAGAACAATTAAACCATACATTAAATAGGATAAGGGAATCTTTTTGTGAACGTGGATATCCTAATGCTATGCTTAATATACATCTTGTTAAGATAGGGGAGACCAGCTTCCCAAACATAAAACACATATAAAGAAAAAAAAACAACAGGATTCCACTAGTGACCACCTATACTGAGAATAGTTATAAGGTGAAGAAAATTTTAATAGACATTGGTCGATCCTAAAATGTGGATTAGACTAAATTTAGCAATTCAAGTCCTTACCCTTAATGTCTTACAAAAGGCCCCAAAACTTAAACGATAAACTTGTACATGCAGATGTAGGACCAAAGAAGGAAACTGGTCAGAGTTTCCTACGCACTCCTAAAATGGGATGCTATGCTTGTTTAAATTGTATTAATTGAAAATACATTAATAAAGTTAACATCGTTATACATCCTGCAAAGAAAAAAAATAGAATCAATTTTTATTTAACTTGTGACACAACATGCGTTATTTATGTGTTATGGTGTCAGTGCCAGTTACTATATGTGGGTGAACACATACAGACGTCTGAATGGAGCCTTACAGGGGGGTGATCAATGACAGGGGGGTGATCACCTCATATACACTCCCTGATCACCCCGTCATTGATCACCCCCCTGTAAAGCTCCATTCGGACGTCCGTATGATTTTTACGGATCCACGGATACTTGTATCGGATCCGCAAAACAAATACGGACATCTGAATGGAGCCTTACAGGGGGGTGATCACCCATATAGATTCCCTGATCACCCCGTCATTGATCACCCCGCTGTCATTGATCACCCCCCTGTAAGGCTCCATTCCGACGTCGGTATGATTTTTACGGATCCACGGATCGAATCCGCAAAACACATACGGACGTCTGAATGGAGCCTTACAGGGGGGTGATCACCTCATATACACTCCCTGATCACCCCCTGTCATTGATCACCCCCCTGTAAGGCTCCATTCAGACGCATATGGGCCCCTAAAATGCCAGGGCAGTATAACTACCCCACAAGTGACCCCATTTTGGAAAGAAGACACCCCAAGGTATTTTGTGATGGGCATAGTGAGTTCATGGAAGTTTTTATTTTTTGTCACAAGTTAGTGGAATATGAGACTTTGTAAGAAAAAATAAATAAATCATGGGGCCCTAATGCGTGAGAAGTAGTTTGAAATCAAAATGCGTAAAAAATGTCTTGTGAAATCCTAAAGGTGCTCTTTGGAATGTGGGCCCCTTTGCCCACCTAGGCTGCAAAAAGTGCCACAAATGTGGTATCGCCGTACTCAGGAGAAGTTGGGCAATTCATTTTGGGGTGTCTTTTTACATATACCCATGCTGGGTGATAGAAATATCTTGGCAAAAGACAACTTGGCATTTGACCGAGATATTTATCTCACCCAGCATGAGTATATGTAAAATGACACCCCAAAACATATTGCCCAATTTCTCCTGAGTACAGCGATACCACATGTGTGACACTTTTTTGCAGCCTAGATGCGCAAAAGGGCCCAAATTCCTTTTAGGGGGGCATTTTTTGACATTTGGATCCCAGACTTCTTCTCACGCTTTAGGGCCCCTAAAATGCCAGGGCAGTATAAATACCCCACATGTGACCCCATTTTGGAAAGAAGACACCCCAAGGTATTCCGTGAGGGGCATGGCAAGTTCATAGAAGATAATTTTTTTGCACAAGTTAGCGGAAATTTTTTTTTTTTTTTTCCTCACAAAGTCTCCCTTTCTGCTAACTTGGGACAAAAATTTAAATCTTTCATGGACTCAATATGCCTCTCAGCGAATACCTTGAGGTATCTTCTTTCCAAAATGGGGTAATTTGTGGGGTGTTTGTACTGCCCTGGCATTTGAGGGTCTCCGCAATCATTACATGTATGGCCAGCATTAGGAGTTTCTGCTTTTCTCCTTATATTGAGCATACGGGTAATGATATATATTTTTTCATTCAGCCTCTGGGCTGAAAGAAAAAAATGAATGGCACAGATTTTTTCATTCGCATTGATCAATGTGGATCAAAAAAAATCTCTGCCCAAAAAAATTATAAAAGAGGGGGAAAGGCGTCTGCCAGGACATAGGAGCTCCGCCCAACATCCATACCCACTTAGCTCGTATGCCCTGGCAAACCAGATTTCTCCATTCACATCAATCATGTGGATGAATAAATCATTGCCAGGATTTTTTTTTATATATACAAAGTGTTTGCTAAAGCATATGAACACCACCTCTCCCTCAGCTCATAAGCCTCGGCAAACGTATCTTTTACTGCAGAGGAGAAATCTCGTCTTGCAGCGCTGCATACTTTTGTGTAATGTGCAATGCTTCTGTCAGAATGCACATCAATGCTGTAGCTAGTCGATCGGTTGGTCCACCTGGAAGGTAAAAAAAACAAAACAAAAAAGAGACCAGGCCGCAACGCAATAAATTTATTAACTTTATAATAACATTTGAACGGAACATATAAACTTTATTTAACTTTTTGAACAGAACGTTAACTTTTTTGCTTACCGGTGATTATTATTTTTTTTTTTTACCTTTATAGGACAAACCTTTCCTTCCCCATGGGACAATGTGCAAAGCGCAAAGCGCCCAAAGAAGTAGTGAAGTACATTATGCACTTTGTCCAAGGTGAAAGGAGAGGTTTGCAGCAGCTGTGAGTGAAAGGGCCCTAATAGCCCTGTGTGCCTGTCCTGTGAAACGCAATCCCTATGCTAAGTGTACCTGTGTGTGGTACTTCCGGAAACACTCCCCTAAGCATAGGGCAGGGTGGTCAGGGCAGTCAGGACAGAAATAGCGTGTGTCACGCCTTATTCCACTCCTGCTACAGACACAACCTTTTTTTCGGGGGTGGCGGTCGGTTTGAGGTACCAGCAACGACACCGGGGAAATGTCGCTCGTGTAGACGGCTCACTACACTGGTGGATGGGGTCACGGAAGCTCCTGGATACATGATCTCTTCCTGAAATTTGAGGAAGGATCCTGTTCTCCCAGCCTCCCTGTAGAGAACAAAACTATTATATACAGCCAATTGAATTAAATATGCAGACACCTTCTTATACCAGCGTCTGGTCCTGCGGGAAAGTAGATAAGGAGCCAAGATCTGGTCATTGAAGTCCACCCCTCCCATGAGCAAATTATAGTCGTGGACACAGAGGGGCTTTTCAATGACACTGGTTGCTCGTTCAATTTGGATTGTCGTGTCTGCGTGAATGGAGGAGAGCATGTAAACGTCACGCTTGTCTCTCCATTTCACCGCGAGCAGTTCTTGGTCACATAAGGCAGCCCTCTCCCCCCTTGCAAGACGGGTGGCAACGAGCCGTGGGGGAAGCCCCGGCGACTAGGTAGAGCGGTGCCACAGCAGCCAATCTGTTTTAGGAACAAATGCCTGAAGAGGGGCACACTTGTGTAGAAATTGTCCACATAAAGATGGTACCCCTTGCCAAATAAGGGTGCCACCAAGGCCCAGACTGTCTTCCCACTGCTCCCCAGGTAGTCAGGGCAACCGACCCGCTCCAGGGTCTGATCTTTACCCTCATAGATCTTATACAATCTGACCCCATACCGGGCGCGCTTGCTTGGGATGTATTGTTTGAAGCCAAGGCGCCCGGTAAAATGTATAAGGGACTTGTCTACGCAGATGTTTTGCTCAGGGGTATACAAATCTGCAAATTTGTTGCTGAAGTGGTCTATGAGGGGCCGAATTTTGTGGAGCCGGTCAAAAGCTGGGTGGCCTCTGGGACGAGAGGTGCTGTTGTCGCTAAAGTGCAGGAAACGCAGGATGGTCTCAAATCGTGTCCTGGACATGGCAGCAGAGAACATGGGCATGTGATGAATTGGGTTCGTGGACCAATATGACCGCAATTCATGCTTTTTGGTTAAGCCCATGTTGAGGAGAAGGTGCAGAAAAATTTTAAATTCGGAAACTTGGACGGGTTTCCACCAGAAAGACTGGGCATAAAAGCTTTCCGGGTTAGCGACTATAAATTCAGTGGCATATCGATTTGTTTCTGCCACAACTAAGTCCAAGAGCTCCTCAGTCAAGAACAGCTCAAAAAACCCCAGTTCAGAACCGATCTGAGCTGTCTCAACCCGAAATCCAGACTGGGCGGTGAAAGGGGGAACTATTGGTGCGGCTAAAGTTGGGGGCTGCCAATCAGGGTTTGCCAGCACCTCAGGGACTCTAGAGGCTCTACGGGCCTGTCTGTGCGGTGGCTGCGACGGGGGAACTAATGCACGTGCCACCGTACCAGCTTCAACTGCCCTTCTGGTGCTCGCCGCTTCACCATGTTCTACGGCAGTGCTGGTACTAGGTCCAGGATGGGCTGCGCTGCTGGTGTATGCCTCACCACGTAATCCGACAGCGCCAGCCCCACTCTGCTCCCCTTGAAGCGGATCCTGTGCAACCTGTGGTCCAGCAACATGGGGCCGGGTACGCCTGGTTGTATCAGGGACCTCAACCTCATCGTCCAAACTTTGGGTCAGACTGCCATTGCTTTCTTCAGGTTCGTATTCTGGGTAAACACACGTGTGGGTGACCGATCAGGCCTGAGCGGGCAAACACTGCGTTTTGGGTAGAGGGCGAACTAAGGTGACACTAATACTATTATAGATCTGACTGTGATCAGTTCTGATCACTTACAGATACTATAAAAGTACCAATGCTGATTACCGATACACTAATCAGCGAATCAGTGACTGTGGTGCGGTGGGCTGGGCGCTAACTACCTAACAAAGGGATCTAAACTAACCTAAAACCTAACCGTCAATACTAGTGGGGAAAAAAAGTGACAGTTTACACTGATCACTTTTTTCCCTTTCACTAGTTATTGACAGGGGTGATCAAGGGGTTAATTGGGGTGATGGGGGTGATCTAAGTGTAGTGTTTGGTGTACTCACAGTGATCTGTGCTCCTCTGCTGGGACCAACCGACGAAAAGGACCAGCAGAGGAGCACAGAAGCCATTTGGCTTCTGATTCGATTTTTTAAAAGTCACCAACCTGCCAGCGATGATCATTGGCTGGCAGGCTGGTGATGAACTTCTGTTGTAACGATTACCGGCCCGCAATGCGCATGTGCGGGCCGGCTCTGCTCGAAATCTTGCGCCTCGCGAGAGGACGCATCGCCGCGTCCAGGAGGAACAACAGGGCCTTTGCCAGGACGCAATCCTGCGGGCGGCGGTCCTGAGGAGGTTAAATAGGAGTCAGCATACACCTGCCATCATTTAAAGTGCCTTTGATTAACCCCCAAAAAAGTTCAGCTGCTCTAGTTGGTCTTTCGTGAAATTTTCTTAGTCGCATCCCACAGCAAACGCCATGGTCCACAGAGAGCTTCAAAAGCATTGGTGGCCAGTGTGCCCCCCCTCCCTACCCTGTATTACTGTACATTCATTGGTGGCCAGTGCCAGTTCATTGGGGGCTCCCTCCCTCGCATGCCTTTTTGTACTCTTGGATACTGTACAATTGAACTTCTGTTTATCTCCACAACTCATGCTGGAATTAATTACTTGGTTCTCTGAACGGATCTGTCCCCATTGACTTGCATTGTAAGTCAGGACGGATCCGTTTGGCTCCGCACGGCCATGCGGACACCAAAACGACTTCTTCCTTCATGTCCGTGGATCCTCCAAAAATCAAGGAAGACCCACGGAAGAGAAAACTGACACGGATCACGGAACTACGGAACCCGTTTTTACGAACCACAAAAAAAAAAACGGTTATGTGCATGAGGCCTTAAAAGGTATCAGTCAGGAGAAGGGTGCAAAATAATTTCTAAAAAAAACTAGATATACCATGAAACACAGTGAAGACAGTCATCATCAAGTGGAGAAAATATGGCACAACTGGACGTCCCTCCAAAATTGATGACAAGACGAGAAGAAAACTGGTCTGGGAGGCTACCAAGAGGCCTACAGCAACATTAACCAGCTCAGCTCCCCTAGCTTAAACCCCCTTAATGACCAGACCACTTTTTACAATTCTGCACTACACTACTTTCACGGTTTATTGCTCGGTCATACAACTTACCATCCAAATGAATTTTACCTCCTTTTCTTCTCACTAATAGAGCTTTCATTTGGTGGTATTTCATTGCTGCTGACATTTTTACTTTTTTTGTTATTAATCGAAATTTTTGCAAATAAATGACATTTTTCACTTTCAGTTGTAAAATTTTTCAAATAAAACTACATTTCTATATACATTTTTCTCTAAATGTATTGTACTACATGTCTTTGATAAAAAAAAATGCAATAAGTGTATATTTATTGGTTTGGGTAAAAGTTATAGCGTTTACAACTACGGTACAAAAATGTGAATTTCCGCATTTTGAAGCAGCTCTGACTTTGTGAGCACCTGTCATGTCTCCTGAGGTTCTACAATGCCCAGACAGTAGAAACACCCCACAAATGACCCCATTTCGGAAAGTAGACACCCTAAGGTATTCGCTGATGGGCATAGTGAGTTCATCGAACTTTTTATTTTGGGCCACAAGTTAGCGGAAAATGATGATTTTTTTTCATTTCTTTTTTTCTTACAAAGTCTCATATTCCACTAACTTGTGACAAAAAATAAAAACTTCCATGAACTCACTATGCCCATCACGAAATACCTTGGGGTGTCTTCTTTCCAAAATGGGGTTACTTGTGGGGTATTTATACTGCCCTGGCATTTTAGGGGCCCTAATGCGTGAGAAGTAGTTTGGAATCCAAATGCATAAAAAATGCCCTGTGAAATCCTAAAGGTGCTCTTTAGAATTTGAGCCCCTTTGGGCACCTAGGCTGCAAAAAAGTGTCACACATGTGGTATTGCCATACTCAGAAGAAGTAGGGCAATGTGTTTTGGGGTGTATTTTTACATATACCCATGCTGGGTGAGAGAAAGTAAACTTTTCCAATTTCTTTATACAAAGTTGTCATAATAGAGAGATATTTCTCTCACCCAGCATGGGTATATGTAAAAATACACCCCAAAACACATTGCCCTACTTCTGAGAACGGCGATACCACATATGTGACACTTTTTTGCAGCCTAGGTGCGCAAAGGGGCCCAAATTCCTTTTAGGAGGGCATTTTTAGACATTTGGATTCAAGACTTCTTCTCACGCTTTAGGGCGCCTAAAATGCCAGGGCAGTATAAGTACCGCACATGTGACCCCATTTTGGAAAGAAGACACCCCAAGGTATTCCATGAGGGGCATGACGAGTTCATAGAAGTTGTTTTTTTTTTGGCACAACTTAGCGGAAATTGATATTTATTTATTTTTTTTCTCACAAAGTCTCCCTTTCCGCTAACTTATGACAAAAAGTTAAATCTTTAATGGACTCACTGTGCCCCTCAGTGAATACCTTGGGGTGTCTACTTTCCAAAATGGGGTCACATGTGGGGTATTTATACTGCCCTGGCCCTGTAAGAAGAAGTCTGGAATATAAATGTCAAAAAAAAATTACGCATTTGATTTCCGGGAGGGGTATGGTGAGTTTTTTTTTTTTTTTTTTATGTCACAAGTTAGTGGAATATGAGACTTAGTAAGAAAAAAATAAAAAATAAAATCAATTTCCGCTAACTTGTGCCCAAAAAAATCTTCTATGAACTCGCCATGCCCCTCAAAAGGTGATCTTTTTATAGCGCTGCAGCGATTTTACAGTGTTTTTGCAGTGATCAGAAAAAAAAATATTCTGTCACTGCGGTGCGGCGGACTGAACGCACGTGTGCGCACAAGATCAGGCCTGATCGGGCGAACACTGCGTTTTTTGTAGAGCCTATAGAACATGTCCTATTCTTGTCTGCAATTGCGGACAAGAAAAGGCATTTTCTATATAGTTCTGGCAATGTGCGGATCCACAAAATGCGGAAAGCACATTGCCGGTGTCCGTGTTTTGTGGATCTGCAAAACACATACGGACGTCTGAATGGAGCCTTACAGGGGGTGATCAATGACAGGGGGGTGATCAGGGAGTCTATATGGGGTGATCAGGGGTTAATAAGGGGTTAATAAGTGACGGGGGGGGGGGGGTAGTGTAGTGGTGTTTGGTGCTACTTTACAGAGCTGCCTGTGTCCTCTGGTGGTCGATCCAAGTAAAAGGGACCACCATAGGACCAGGTAGCAGGTATATTAGACGCGGCTATCAAAACAGCATCTAATACACCTTTTAGGGGTTAAAAAAATAGCATCTACAGCCTGTCAGCGAATGATCGCCGCTGGCAGGCTGTAGATCCACTAGTTTACCTGCCGATCCTGTGAACGCGCGCGCCTGTGTGTGCGCGTTCACAGGAAATCTTGCATCTCGCGAGAGGACGCGCCGGCGCGTCCAGGAGGAATGACAGGGCCGCCACCAGGAGGCACTCCTGCGTGCGGCGGTCCTGTAGTCGTTAAAGGAGCTGCAGGAATATCTGGCAAGTACTGGCTGTGTGGTACATGTGACAACAATCTTTTGTATTCTTCATATGTCTGGGCTATGGGGTAGAGTGGCAAGACTAAAGCCTTTTCTTACGAAGAAAAACATCCAAGCCAGGCTACATTTTGCAAAAACACATCTGAAGTCTTCCAAAAGCATGTGGGAAAAGGTGTTATGTTCTGATGGAACCAAGGTTGAACTTTTTGGCCATAATTCCAAAAGATATGTTTGGCCCAAAAACAACACTGCACATCACCAAAAGAACACTATACCCACAGTGAAACATGGTGGTGGCAGCATCATGCTTTGGGGCTGTTTTTCTTCTGCTGGAACTGGGGCCCTCGTTAAGCTGGAGGGAATTATGAACAGTTCCAAATACCAGTCAATATTGGCACAAACCCTTCAGGCTTCTGCTAGAAAGCTGAACATGAAGAACTGCATCTTTCAGCATCACAACGACCCAAAGCAAACATCTAAATCAACAAAGGAATGGCTTCACCAGAACAAGAGTAAAGTTTTGGAATGGCCCAGCCAGAGCCCAGACCTGAATTTGATTTAAAATCTGTGGGGTGATCTAAAGAGGGCTGTGCACAGGAGATGCCCTCGCAATCTGACAGATTTGGAGTGTTTTTGCAAAGAAGAGTGTGCAAATCTTGCCAAGTCAAAATGTGCCATACTGATAGACTCATACCCAAAAAGACTGAGTGCTGTAATAAAATCAAAAGGTGCTTCAACAAAGTATTAGTTTAAGGGTGTGCACACTTATGCAACCATATTTTATTTTTATATTATTTTTTTTCTCTCTACCTAAAAGATTTTAGTTTGTTTTTTGTTCAATTGAGTTGTACAGTTTATATGTCACATTAAAAGTGGAAAACATTCTGAAATGATTTATCTTTGTCTCATTTTTTTACAGCACAGAAACCTTACATTTGAACAGGTGTGTAGACTTTTTATATCCAATATATGTCCGATATAGGCAGTAGTTCACCATATGGGTATTTCCCCCTTTATATGAGATGGTAGGTATAGGGTATTGCAGGCATTAACTTAAAATACATATGGGAATTAAGTGATACATATGTGTGCCAGCAGTCTGTTTGCTGCAGGCCCTTGACACACAATGATATCCTCGGGGGTTGGTATGGATTTTGGATTTTTTCCATTATCTATTTGAACACTCCTCCCCACTATGTACAAAATTCCATTAAAATGGTGGAATTGGACATGTGGCTTGCACAGTTATATTCTATGTCTAGTTTCCAGATAATGAGTAACTGGTGCTGCCCCCTGATACACCATGGCCACATTTGAAAATGAGACCGGGTGTGAAGGATTCTGCATCCCACCTTTATAAAACAAAATTTGGTCCTGCTCCCCTCTCCCTGGATATATTCAATCCTCTTTGATCTGTATAATTTGATTTTGCCAAACATCAATTACTTGATATATACTCTGTTACAATGGTACAGCTTGCGGTTCACGATGCGTGCAACGGATAACCTGATAACGTAACGGAAGCAGATGTGCATGCTAAGCATGTGCGGTTTACTAAGCATTATGCCGAGAATCACCTGTTGTGAATGGTAGATCCTGTCTTGCTTATACACAAACATGATATCACTACAGGCAGGATTAGAATGAGTTACGGTAACCACAGTAATCTGTACAAACCAAGAAGTGGTGCCAATTATTAGACATAGTAGCCAGTGCGAAAACTGCAGGACTTTATCCTTTTTGATTAAATATATGGAATACATGGAAAATGAAAAACATAAAAAATTCTTTAAATATATGTTAACCATAAAAAAGTGATTAAACAGCAGGTCATTTTCTGATGACACATTGATGTTTCCCCTTTTACTAAACCATCGAACCTGTTTTTTTCTTTGGGTAAAACTTCAAAATGATGAAATTAGGAATATTTTAGAATTTACTGAAAATTACTGTTTCGGTACAAGGATAAAAGGACTGCATCTATAGGTAAAAAACATTTCCCAGCTGTTTAGTTTCCTATTTATACACAGCACCTAGTAATAAAATAGTGAAAATATTCCACAGTAGTTGTCACATCAATGGTTGAAATTCCTTTAACCAAATTTTCATAAAGCTAATAATAAGGTAGTTTAACTGACCCATTATTAAGCATGACAGTAAAGATCGCCATGACATAAAATATTTTTCTGCCCGTGCCATTTACCTATTAATAGACTAATTTAATAGCATTGTTATGTGTCACTAAGGTTTCAGATGTTGATGTTCTCCATAAAACACTTCCAGCTACTAAAAAGTCCTATTGTGCCGCCACCATAACTACTTCTACATGTTTAATTCATAACACCACCTAGCAAAATACTAATTAGTTTATCATTTAGTGGCTGAGATTGAAATACCAGTGACCAGTGGAAGCTAAGGTGGTGGCCAGGGTTACAGATACAGCCAAGAAGGTACACGGTTCACATTCTCATTAAGGAGAGCGATACAAACAGAATAGCACAGTGATCAATGCTATTTTCAAAGCTACTGCGTTACAGAAACCGCATAGCTAGCTGTGTTGTTTCCACTAATGTCCATGGAGTTATGGAAACACCATAGGCTACTCAGTTGTTTCTGTATAAACCCAGGCAAACTATTTTTTTTTATTGTTTTAAGCAGGGATGCTCAACCTGCGGCCCTCCAGCTGTTACAAAATTACAAATCCCAGCATGCCCTTATAGCTGTACACTGTCCAGGCATGCTGGGAGTTGTAGTTTTGCAACAGCTGGAGGGCCGCAGGTTGAGCATCCCTGCTTTAAAGGGTTTCTCCTTGAATGGTTATTAATGACTGCAAGCAACATGTCCTAGAATGTGACTAAGATGGGTTGCCTACACTTTACATTGGTTCATGTAACAGGAATGATTGCTTAATTGCTGTGTATTGTAGGGCAATAAATGGTAATGATGCGAACCTATGTTTGATATGACAGCTGTTTTTTTGTCAGAGGAACAGGGCATGACCTCGACATTCCTGTCGAGCTGCTCAGCCATGCCAACATATTGCACAAAGGATCATAATATTACTATATACAGTATTATACAGCAGAGTTCCTGATTTACAATAGAGAGAACTGTAACTATCCTGTGTAGTATGGGCTGGACAAAAATGTTCACCAGTTTAAAGGTAAGCCATGGACCAATGTATAACAAGTCCCCTGTCCCTCATCTCCTCCCACTCTGCTCCGTGATTGGAGGCAACCTGTACAGGTCACATTCTAAGACAAGTTGCTTGCAGTCATTAATAATCATTGCAAGAAAACCCCTTTATAACCTTTGTTCTCGAAAATATGTAATATTACTTCAGATATTTAATTACTTCTAAATCAAGAGAAGTAAACACCAATCAATGAGATTAGTAGAATCAATGCCACTGGCCAACATGTAGCATTTTGCACGACAGGTCAAAAGTGTGGTCAACACACAGCAAAATAGGAGGCAGTTTCCCTCTATAATAAATATTATAGTTGATAATCTCGAGCCTATCACCAGTTCTTAGAATCTTCCTCCCAACCAAAATCATTCTCTTCATCCCAGCCTTCAGTTTCTGTCTGTAAGAAAATGGGAAAAAATTACGTCAGTATGATCACAGTGACCTTTCTATTCATAAAGTAGTGAAACAGACACTTCCCAAGATTTACTCTAATATATATACAGTTCTCACAAGGGAACCAATGAGTATGACAGCTGAGCTATCATTTTCAAGCATCCCGCAAATATCATTGTAAAGTCTACTGAATCTGACCTGTATACCTGTATGTACAATGCGGCATTGCTAGTGGGATATTCTTTTACTAGGCGTACAGATAGGGCAATCTGTCACAAAGACAAGGATTATTAAACAGTGTGTTAACTTCTTGGCCCTAAATATAGATATATCGTGGATCGGGTTCATATATTACTGGAAGGGTCTGATGACAACCCACTGACACTAATGACAAAGTTAGAGGTAGGTAGTAGGTCCTTAAAATGGGCACAAGTGGAGATGAACAAAGTTAAAAAAATTCTATTTGACCGATTCACCGAAGTTTGCCAAGAAATTTAATTAGTTAAGAATTAATTTGTCACAAATCACTATAAATCAGGTATACCCGTACATCATGATGGCTGAGAGAATGTGTGGAGCAGGCTGCTGCAGTAAGCCCGCTCCATACACGGCCGTAACAGTGACAGTAGTTGCCCCATGACATAGTAGGGAGGGTTTTAGCAGCAGCAGTGATGCACACTGCGTTATATGACACCTGCCTGTGTTGCCAAAAATTTTACCGCCCAGTTAAAAATCAGATAGTAACACATCTCCTTTTTTTCTGATCTATTTTTATTTTCTGATTGTATATTTTTTTTAATTTCCTGAACATTATGGACAGGAGGGGACCCTATTGACTTACATGGGAAAATTTTCTAGGCATGCTCTGTGACCTGTGCAGAGGTACAAGGAAAGAATAAGATAAGATTTGACAATCACCTACTGTGAATGCTGCCTTAGGCTACTTTCACATCTGCGTTCGGTGCGCATCCGTCTTGTATCTGCACAGACGGATCCGCACCGATAATGCAACCGCTTGTATCCGTTCAGAACAAATCAGTTTGCATTATTCTTTCAAAAAAAAGTCTAAGTCAAAACGGATCCGTCTTGACTTACATTGAAAGTCAATGGGGGACTAATCCGTTTTCAATTGCACCATATCGTGTCAGTGAAAACTGATTTATCCCCATTGACTTACATTGTAAGTGACGACGGATCCGTTTGGCTCCACATCGTCAGGCTGACAAAAAAACGCTGCAAGCAGCGTTTTGGTGTCCGCCTCAAAAGCGGAGTGGAGACCAAACGCAGCCAAACTGATGCATTCTGAACGGATCCTTATTTATTCAGAATGCATTGGGGCTGAACTGATCCGTTTTGGTCCGCTTGTGAAAGCCCTCAAACGGATATCACAAGTGGACCCAGAAACGCCAGTGTGAAAGTAGCCTTAGCTATACACAGAGGTAATATAATTACAGGCAGGATTAAAGAGAGATAACTGCAGTAAAGTGGTCTGTACAAATTAAGTGGTGCTAATTATAACACATAGTGGCCAGTGCAATAACTTCAGGCTTTTTTTTGTTTTAGTTTAAATATTAAATGTTAAAAATAACATCATCAAAAAATTATTCAAAAATATGTTAAACATAAAAAGTGATTTAAACAGCAGGTCATTTTCTGATGACACATTCCCTTTAATACTGAGGCACACTAGCTAGATCACCATAAAAACAGATTAAGGCCTCATGTGTGCACCACGCATGCGGACCCATTCACTTGAATGGGTCCGCAATTCCGGAGATGCAGAACGGAGTCACGGAACGGAACACCGGAAGCACTATGGAGTACCTCCGTGGTGTTTATTTCTGTTGTTCCGCACCGCAAATAAATATGACATGTCATATTTTTTGGGGGTGCTGACAGACCACAGACCCATTCAAGTTGAATGGGTCTGGCCCGCTGCATGGATGTTGTCAGTGCACTGGGGACCGCAATTGCGGTCCCCAATGCATGGAATGGCCGCGTGCATGCAGCCCAACTCTGAATGTCGGTGCACTGCACAGTGATGCACACCCTCTGTCCAATATTGTTCTATTAACAGTTTTCAGCAACACTGTCCCTAGCACATGAGCGCTTGTAAATTATCTCCCTATGCTCAGTTTACAGCATAATGGCAGAGACCGCACGGAATGAGGCTTTCATATGGCTATAACATCACAAGGGATGGCTATCTGCGTATTGGCTAGCTGCACGGCATTATGTGTGACCTTCCGTTCCCAGGCTTCTTACTTTCACTTAGTAACATGTCCTTCTGCCATTTTAGAAAAAACTGATTCATTACCACAAGGAAATTTAGCTTTGTTATGAATTGAAGTTTTCCATCGATTAGGGCTGAAGCGATTACTCGATTGAATTGATTAATTCGACACAAAAAAATCCTTGACACAATTTTTTTGCATCGAGGATTTGTTTGTGCCATGTGACCACGGAGCGGGGCTGAAGTGCTTGCTACTCTTACCGCTCAGTGGTCCCCCGCTGGCCCGCACCCCGCTGCACTTTCATCCCTAACACATCGTCTGGAAATAGTGCATGATCTGACGCTGCGTGATATCAGGACTAAAGTGCAGCGCGCAGAGAAGTACGGAGGAGCTGTGAAGTGGCATCCCTACAGGAAAACAATAATTGCTCTTACAGGTAATTGTTTTTCTTGAAACCCAAGAAGGCACCCATGCGAGCGGGATCTCCCATCCAGGACAGGAAATCTGATGAGATAAAAAGGTTCACACCCCAACCACACCTCAGTGATTATAATAACCGAACTCCGGAGGTGTGCCAACCACCAAGAAGAAGAAGAAGAAGCAATAAATCCAGTAATTCCCCAAGACTTAAGGGAATTGAAAAAAAAAAAACACACATATTGTATTATATCAGATATTATACTTATGCAAAAGAAACATTTTTAATTTTCTATTTTTGGGGGGAGGGAACTTGGGGGTGCGGTCATAGGTTTCAAGAAAAACTATTACCGGTAAAAGCAATTATCGTTTTCCCCTAACCCATGACGGCACCCATGCGAGAATAAAATATAAATCAAAAAAATTAGGGGGGGGGGGGGGGGGGACTATGGACTGAAGCACTTTCCTTCCAAAGGCCGCATCCGTGTTGAAATGCAATCTATAACGTTTGAAAAAAGTGTGGGGAGAACTCCAAGTAGCTGCTCTACATATCTGGCTGAAAGAAGCATCGGCCCTTTCTGCCCATGAGGTAGCTACTGCCCTTGTAGAATGAGCTCAGAATTCTGAAGGTGAAGGAAGATCAAGGGAAGAATAAGCCATTGATATAGCATATTTAACCCATCTAGCTATCACACTAGAGGATACTTTATGGCCCCCACACCTTCCCTGGAACTGAATAAGATGGTTTTCATCTATTCTCCAAGGAGAGGCGGAATCTAGGTAAAAAAAAGCAAACACCTTCTTAGTCTGAACAATTAAGTTTTTCCTCTAATGCATTGGCCGGGTTAGGGCAAAAAGATGGAAGAACAACATCCTGATTCATATGGAAATCAGACACCACCTTGGGTTGGAAGGAAGGGATAGGCCTTATGATAACCTTATCTTCCAAGATCGTAGTATATGGAGGAAAGGCAGAAAAGGCTTGAATTTTGGATACCCTTCTGGCCGAATTATAGCAAGAAGGAAGGTTAACTTGTAACAGAGCATCTTAATAGAAATGTCACTTAACGGCTCAAATGGCTTCTGAGATAGAGCTGTTAGAACTGTATTCAGATCCCAAGGAGGAGACAACGTTTCTGAGGGAAGGATGAGCCCAAGAGGCAGCCAATAAAAATCTCCTGAACCAGGGATGCTCTGCTAATCTGAAATCAAAAAAGTTACTTAGGGTGGTTACCTGTACCTTCAAGATTGAAGCTTTAAGATGTCTGTCAAGACCTGCCTGTAAAAATTCTAACACCTTTGGAATTTCTGGACCCCTAAGCGGATTTGGATTATGATCTAAAAGGGAAGAGAACACATTCCAGACCTTTATATTTTTTTTTGAGGTAACCTCTTTTTTACTCTTCAGCATTGTGGAAACCACCTTATCTGACAAGCCCCTTCCTAAACAGATTTTCCTCTCAACATCCATGGTGACAAGTGAAGTAGTTCTGGATTGGGGTGAAAAAGTCTCCAGACTCCAGTCCTGGGCTAAACCATCCACTGCCGATGGGTTGTCCAAAAAAATTAGGTAGAAAAATCCTTTCTACCTTCCTGTTGGCTAGGGAGGTAAACAGGTCCACTTCTTTGTTCAAGCACCAGTCTCCCTGCCTGGGCCTCGGCTTAGAAAGTCTGCTACAGTATTTTCCTTCCCTTTTAGGTATATTGCAGAAAGGAAGAGTCTCCTTGATTCCGCTAAACAGAAAATTTCCTGACATAGATGAAGAAGGGAGGATACTCTCGCCTCCCACCCCAACGATTTATATAAGACACCACTGTTGAGTTGTCTGTATGGAAAATCATACTTTTGTTCCTTACTTCTGGAAGTGCTATTGTTAGTGCCATTTGTACTGCTTTTAATTCCTCGAAGTTGGATGATCTCTTTCTTGTACTCAGATCCCAGCTCCACTGCCAATGCCTGCTCTGGGAGTGGGCCCCCCATCCCCAAGGACCTTGCATCTGTGGTTACTATAGTCTGATTCGCAAATGTCCATGGGATGCCTGCTGAAAGGTGATCTGGTGACATTCACCACATCAGGGAATACAGTTGCAAGAAAAAGTATGTGAACCCTTTAGAATGATATGGATTTATGCACAAATTGGTCATGAAATGTGATCTGATCTTCATCTAAGGCACAACAATAGACAATCACAGTCTGCTTAAACTAATAACACACAAATAATTAAATGTTACAATGTTTTTATTGAACACACCATGTAAACCTTCACAGTGCAGGTGGAAAAAGTATCTGAACCCTTGGATTTAATAACTGGTTGAACCTCCTTTGGCAGCAATAACTTCAACCAAACGTTTCCTGTAGTTGCAGATCAGACGTGCACAACAGTCGGGAGTAATTCTTGACCATTCCTCTTTACAGAACTGTTTCAGTTCAGCAATATTCTTGGGATGTCTTGTGTGAATCGCTTTCTTGAGGTCATGCCACAACATCTCAATCGGGTTGAGGTCAGGACTCTGACTGGGCCACTCCAGAAGGTGTATTTTCTTCTGTTTAAGCCATTCTGTTGTTGATTTACTTCTATGCTTTGAGTCGTTGTCCTGTTGCAACACCCATCTTCTGTTGAGCTTCAGCTGGTAGACAGATGGCCTTAAGTTCTCCTGCAAAATGTCTTGATAAACTTAGGAATTCATTTTTCCTTTGATGATAGCAATCCCTCCAGTCCCTGATGCAGCAAAGCAGCCCCAAACCCTGATGCCCCCACCACCATACTTCACAGTTGGGATGAGGTTTTGATGTTGGTGTGCTGTGCCTCTTTTTCTCCACACATAGTGTTGTGTGTTTCTTCCAAACAACTCAACTTTGGTTTCATCTGTCCACAGAATATTTTGCCAGTACTGCTGTGGAACATCCAGGTGCTCTTGTGCAAACTGTAAACTTGCAGCAATGTTTTTTTTTGGATAGCAGTGGCTTCCTCTGTGGTATGAAATCTTCCTCATGAAATCCATTCTTGTTTAGTGTTTTACGTATCGTAGATTCACTAACAGGGATGTTAGCATATGGCAGAGACTTTTGTAAGTCTTTAGCTGACACTCTAGGATTCTTCTTCACCTCACTGACCAGTCTGCGCTGTGCTCTTGCAGTCGTCTTTACAGGACGGCCACTCCTAGGGAGAGTAGCAGCAGTGCTGAACTTTCTCCATTTTTTAGACAATTTGTCTTACCGTGAACTGATAAACAGCAAGGCTTTTGGAGATACTTTTATAAACCTTTCCAGCTTTATGCAAGTCAACAATTCTTAATCATAGGTCTTCTGAGAGCTCTTTTGTGCGAGGCATCATTCGCATGAGGCAATGCTTCTCGTAAAAAGCAAACCCAGAACTGGTGTGTGTTTTTATAGGGCAAGGCAGCTGTAACCAACACCTCCAATCTCATCTCATTGATTGCACTCCAGTTGGCTGACACCTCACTCCAATTAACTCTTAGAGATGTCATTAGTCTAGGGGTTCACATACTTTTTCCACCTGCACTGTGAATGTTTACATGGTGTGTTCAATAAAAACATGGTAACATTTAATTATTTGTGTGTCATTAGTTTAGGCAGACTGTGATTGTCTATTGTTGTGACTTAGATGAAGATTAGATCCCATTTTGTGACCAATTTGTGCAGAAATCCATATAATTCCAAGGTTTCACATACTTTTTCTTGCAACTGTACCTTGCTTCTGAGAACCGTCCCACTGCCTCAGGATGTCTGTCTGAAGATCTCTGGAGTGGATCTGTGCATATGGAACTGCTGGAATAGTGGATGTCATTTCCCCCAGTACTGCCATTACCTCTCTGAAAGTGCATAGCTAGGACAGAAAAATGGACTGTTTTACCTCTATAATTATGTCCTTTTTTTTCAGGGTGGAAGAAAACTCTTCTGGAGACAAGAGTCTAATTAAATCCCCCAAAATACACAATTTTAGAAGGAATTAGGCTTGACTTTCTCCAATTTATTAACCACCCAAGGTCTTCTAAGGTGGAGCAGAGGAAATTGATATCTTTTTGTAGCTCATTTTTTGATTGAGAGACAATCAGAAAATCATCCAGATAGGGGATCAGCTTAACACCCGACTCTCTTAAAAGGCTGCCACCTCCGCTATCACCTTGGTGAAAACCCTCGGTGCTTGTGAAGGGAAGAGCTTTGTACTGAAAATGTAATAACTCCCCCTGAACAAATACTGCAGTTCTTAAAAACTTTTGGGAGGCAGGATGAATTGGGACATGATAGTATGCATCCTCTAGGTCCAGGCTTGCCATCCAGCACCCCCGGAAGAGAAGATTAATCGTAGATTTGATTGTTTCCATCATGAAACTTTTTGTACAGTAGGGATTTGATCAGTTCCCTGCAAGATCCATTTGTTTTTATTTTACTAGTAACAAAGGGGAATAAAAACCCTTGCCGCTTTCTGCTAGGGCAACTGGGCAAACAACTTCCTTGTCTAAAAGGGAAAAAACCTTTTCCAGTGCCTCCCTTTTTTCTTGATTTTTGGGGCAGACTGTCTGCACAAAAAGATCTTCTGGATAAGACAAACTCCAGTCGGAATCCTTTTTCTATTACATTTTAAATCCATTTGTTTTGGGACACAGATTTCCAAGCTGGAAGGAAATTAGACAGTCTCTCCCACCTGACTTCTGGCATCATTGAGATTAGATTTGTCTTTGGGTTTGTTGTCCTTGGTCTTGAACAGAAAACCCCCAGACTTTCTAGAGAATCTGTCTTTTTCATTTCTATTACTTTGTTTGTTCTTTTGACCTTTGAAACCAGCCTCACGTTTGCGAAAATCTGGGGAACTGGAAACTGCTTTTTGTTGTCCGAGGCTTTCTCTAGAATCTCATCAAGAGAAGAGCCAAAAAGTCTAAAGCCTTTACATGGGAGTGAGTAAAGTTTAGACTTTGAGCCCTGCTCTCCTCTCCAAGACCTAAGCCAGACATCCTGCCTGGCTGCGTTTGACAAAGCCGCAGCTCTGGTAGAAAAACAGACAACATCAGTAGAGGCATCCGCCCAAAAATCTGCTGCCTTATGAAAGATTGTTAGAGAAGCAAGTTACATAACATAGTACATAAGGCCGAAAAAAGACATTTGTCCATCCAGTTTGACCTGTCGTCCTACAAGTTGATCCAGAGGAAGGCAAAAAAACAAAAAAAAAACTGTGAGGTAGAAGCCAATTTTTCTCACTTCAGGGGAATAAAAAATTCCTTGCCGACTCCAATCAGGCAATCAGAATAACTCCTTGGATCAACGACCCCTCTCTAGTAGCTATAGCCTGTAATATTATTACACTCCAGAAATACATCCAGGCCCCTCTTGAATTCCTTTATTGTACTCACTATCACCACCTCCTCAGGCAGAGGATAAGCTGCAGCTTATTCTTATACATCCAGACATTGGGCTTTTTCATTTAATTATTTTATTCAATTGTGTTATCAACCTTTTATTCATTTAATCATCCTTCTTCCTCCTATAGCCACCCGGCCATCTTCTGCCTGTTGCCCCTTGCTGTTGGTGCCCCTAAGGTAAACCCTATACTTCCCTCCTGTTCCCGAATAAAAATAATAGGATTAATTATAAGCAAAGACTAGACCACCCAACATCACTATTCCAATAATACCGACATCCATCCACCACACTCAGTTTTATGTCGCCATATCACACCACCCAAGCACCACGCACTACATCAGTATAATACAAATGCATATTGTATACTACGGTCAAACATTATACATCCCTCACACCATTCTCGTACGTATGTATACATTATATATATATATGTATATACAGACGTGGACAAAATTGTTGGTACCCTTTGGTCAATGAAAGAAAAAGTCACAATGGTCACAGAAATAACTTTAATCTGACAAAAGTAATAATAAATTAAAATTCTATAAATGTTAACCAATGAAAGTCAGACATTGTTTTTCAACCATGCTTCAACAGAATTATGTAAAAAAATAAACTCATGAAACAGGCATGGACAAAAATGATGGTACCCCTAGAAAACACAGAACATAATGTGACCAAAGGGACATGTTAATTCAAGGTGTGTCCACTAATTAGCATCACAGGTGTCTACAACCTTGTAATCAGCCATTGGGCCTATATATATGGCTCCAGGTAATCACTGTGTTGTTTGGTGATATGGTGTGTACCACACTCGACATGGACCAGAGGAAGCAAAGGAAAGAGCTGTCTCAAGAGATCAGAAAGAAAATTATAGACAAGCATGTTAAAGGTAAAGGCTATAAGACCATCTCCAAGCAACTAGATGTTCCTGTGAGTACAGTTGCACATATTATTCATAAGTTTAAGATCCATGGGACTGTAGCCAACCTCCCTGGACGTGGCCGCAGGAGGAAAATTGATGACAAATCTAAGAGACGGATAATCCGAATGGTAACAAAAGAGCCTAGAAAGACTTCTAAAGAGATTCAAGGTGAACTTCATGCTCAAGGAACATCAGTGTCAGATCGCACCATCCGTCGTTGTTTGAGCCAAAGTGGACTACATGGGAGACGACCAAGGAGGACACCATTGTTGAAAACGAATCATAAAAAAGCAAGACTGGAATATGCCAAACTACATGTTGACAAGCCACAAAGCTTCTGGGAGAATGTCCTGTGGACAGATGAGACAAAAATCGAAGTTTTTGCCAAGGCACATCAGCTGTATGTTCACAGACGAAAAAATGAAGCATATCAAGAAAAGAACACTGTCCCTACTGTGAAACATGGAGGAGGCTCTGTTATGTTCTGGGGCTGCTTTGCTGCGTCTGGCACAGGGTGTCTTGAATCTGTGCAGGGTACAATGAAATCTCAAGACTATCAAGGAATTCTAGAGAGAAATGTACTAGCCAGTGTCAGAAAGCTTGGTCTCAGTCGCAGGTCATGGGTCTTGCAACAGGACAATGACCCAAAACACACCGCTAAAAACACCCAAGAATGGCTAAGAGGAAAAAATTGGACTATTCTAAAGTGGCCTTCTATGAGCCCTGACCTCAATCCTATTGAGCATCTTTGGAAGGAGCTGAAACATGCAGTCTGGAAAAGGCACCCTTCAAACCGGACACAACTGGAGCAGTTTGCTCATGAGGAGTGGGCCAAAATACCTGCTGAGAGGTGCAGATGTCTCATTGACAGTTACAGGAAGCGTTTGATTGCAGTGATTGCCTCAAAAGGTTGCGCAACAAAATATTAAGTTAGGGGTACCATCATTTTTGTCCATGCCTGTTTCATGAGTTTATTTTTTTACATAATTCTGTTGAAGCATGGTTGAAAAACAATGTCTGACTTTCATTGGTTAACATTTATAGAATTTTAATTTATTATTACTTTTGTCAGATTAAAGTTATTTCTGTGACCATTGTGACTTTTTCTTTCATTGACCAAAGGGTACCAACAATTTTGTCCACGTCTGTATATATACACCTCACTGAAAAAGCATCTAATTCAGACAGTTTGGAGCACACTAAACCCTTGCCAATACATATGGTCAGAAACTGTCTTTGCGTTCACGTTTGGGCTAGCACTAGTTCCACCAACTATCCAGAATGTTAAAAACTCAACGTGCGATATATACATTTTTTATACACATATATATATTGTGAACATTGAAGTGTTTTCCCCAGGCTCCGGTCCGGGACTTAGGGCATGCTCATGTCCAGGGATCCTATTTAATCCTGCTACTTGTTCTTGGGTGTGTCTCACTCTGGAGAGTGTGCAGACAGAGGCCTGGAGTGGCTCTGTGTGGTCTGAGCCGGGAGGGCTGAGAGACCACGATTCCCCAAGAGACACTGGTGTGGGAGCAGCCTGGAGGCTGCTGAAGGTTGGGCTGGGAAAGCCGCATCTCATCACGGGTGTGAACTGTGCTACGCTTTAGGTGAGTCAGGGAAACCTATGTGTTTAGTTAGGGCCCAGACGGGCAAGGTATTTTATTTTGGCTTTGTGTGTTTTTGCTTTATGCCGTGTGCCACAATAAAGCACAGTTTGGCCCCTAAATCCTGGTTTCTGTGAAGAAGTGTGTGTTTGCAACCCCTGGAAAAGAGCAAATCCCCTACAATATATATATATATATATATATATATTTTATATATATTTTTATGCTGTAAGTTTAATCAATTGATTTATTTACTACAACCGAATTTTACGCGCATATATGTATTTTTCCCATAGATATATATTTCCTCCCCCCAACCGTGTGGGGTCCTCTTTGTGGAGTTTCTGTTGTTTTATTGACTCTGGCAACTCTTCCCCCCTTTTTTCTTTTTGTTGTTTCACTTTAGACTTGATAAAGGAGTTATAAACTCTGAAACGCGTTGTCAACTGAACAATAAAAATTATTTATACCAAAAAACCTTGAAACTGTGGTCGTCCCTGTGCGCCAAAGAGGTACCCTATCGTGTGTTTTCAGACACAAATTACTCTTCTCACCCAAGTGTCGTGTCAATCTTCCCCACTCTACAGGTCCAGTACCGAGCTTGTGGGCCTTGAGGGTTCCACGGGGTCGGCGCATCCGGTATCACCTGGCTCTGACATAATATGCAGCTGCTCGAGATTCTGCACAACACGGTGTGCGTCCACGGCGGGCTGGCTCCTCCTCCTGCTGCATTGTGTACGCGCCTCGGCTCCGTCCCATGTCCTGTTTAAAAGGACCGCCTAATCCAGCACGCTTATTCTCAGACTTACGGTCTCTGGCGACGCCACCTGAAGTGACGAATATGCAACCGAAGCTGCTTGAAAGTGTGCATGCGGCGAGCGTCCCTGAGCCCTGGTCCGCCATTTTGGCAATGAGACGTCGGTGCTGCCACAGCCATGGACCAGGAGACACCTAAACACGGCCACAGCGGCTCCCCTAAGAAGCTTGGGAGGGTGCTGGATAAAGGGCAGACTTAGGCAACTGCTCCGCCCGGAGACTTACGTCGCCAGGGATGGGTCCCGTTATAGTATGGTAGACCCGGACCTTCCCCATCCATTTGAGGTGAGAATCCAAAAAAAACTAAAAAAATTCCTCAGGTACCTCCTATCCGGAGGACAGGAAACCTAAACTGAGGTGTGGTGGGAGTGTGAACCTTTTTATCTGATCAGGTTTCCTTTCCTGGATGGGAGGTCCAGCTCGCATGGGTGCTGTCATGGGTGAGGGGAAAGGTAAGTATTGGCGCTGGGGACATGGCTAGGAGGGGGAGATGGTGGCACTGGTGAACAAGCTGGTGGCACTGAGGGGGGAAAGCTGATGACACTGGGGGGGGGGAAAGCTGATGACACTGGGGGGGGGGACAGCTGATGGCACTGGGGGGGGGACAGTTGAGTTTTTATAAAGAAAAACGTTCTTTTAATTAGTTTTTGGTTATTAGAGTACTTAATTAATCGTTGGACTAATCGATAAAATACTAGATTATAAAAATAGTCGCATGCGGCCCCCATACTGCTGGGCAGAAACACAGCTGATTCCGCAATCAGCTGTGCTTCTGTCCAGAGTGCCACACAGTACTGGCTGCCCCTGGCTGTGACAGAGGTGGGGTGCAGAGGAGAACGGCAGAAGAGGTTTATTAGCGCTTCTGCCTTCTCCTCAATGAGTGCTCTGCAGTGTGCTGCAGTGTGGCATCTTGGGGGAAGACGAGCGCTGAGCTGCAATGTCAGTAGACCCTGATCAGCTCTGCCTTGTAGAAGAAACCCCAGCAGGCTGGATTCCCCTGTAACAGTCAAAATGGTGCAAAAAAAAAAAAAGGCTCATTGTCTCCCAAAGGTCTTTCAGTGACTACTTCGGGATAAATTATGTAGAAAAAAATAAAAACACAATAAAATAAAAAAAGTAAAATACAAATAAAATAAAAAAAATCATCATGTGGCACAAATATGTTTACAAAATAATAGAAAATTATTTAAAAAATAAAAGAAAATACAAATAAAAGAAAAAATTACAAAGGAAAAAGTGCAAAATAAAAGTTTTCACTACCCCCCAACGGCTTTTTATGACCTCTTGGGGGGACATATTATGTAGCAGAAATATATTATATATAAAGTATGTTAAAAAAATACATAATGGCAATGGTTTTGGTTGGTGTGGGTGTTTTTTCTTATCACCCAATTCACATGAAATTATACATGATATAATAAAATGAACAACAAAAAATAGAGTTGCTATAGTTAGAAAAAAAATGACTTTGTAAAAATGTTTTGTACTTTTTCCCCCAAACAAAACTAAAAAATAAATTATATAAAGCCCTATGTGTCACGTAAAAAAAACCCACGTGCGATAAATCACAAAAAAGTCTAAGGTTATTAAGGCCTTTTCAGGTCTGGTCATTCAAGTGTTAACCAAAGAGCGCTTTCCCTGCTAGTAGGGAAAGTGCTTACTGGTTATTACATGGCACCTGTAACTGGGCACCAGCCTCTGCAGCAAAGGAAAGCACCGATTTATGAATAGGAGGCAGGATGAGAGGAAATGTCGCCACTTTTCCATGTTTTTCTGGTAAAAATGATTTTTAATACATTCCTGCAGCAAGGCTCCTGAAATAGAAGATCCATACTTACCTGCTCCCTGCTGCTCTGGTACTCTGCAATGCCTCTGTTGCTACCAATAAGCTGTTAAACAAGGAATCACTGATTTGTCGGCTGCTTTGTGTATTTTATCCCTGTGTAATCAGGAATGTGTTCCCGTTATCGGCAGCAAATTCCTGATTACACAGGGAGGTGTGCTGCTGATAATTGTACATCTTTCATCCTGATAAAATATACAAATAAGCCGACAAACCAGTGATTCCTTGTTTCAGTGATCATTAGAACCAGTGATCATTAGAACTGAATGACGGAGGAAAGACTGTGGTAGTGATCATTCCTCCCCATTCACTTGGTTTGTGTAATAGGCTGATCCAAATGAGCGCTGATCAACATATTTGGACATTTGCGGCCCCTTGAAATAAAGCAAAATGACAATGCGTCCCTCAGACCAAAAAAGGTTGTGCACGCCTGTTATAATGGGAGCTCCCCTTTCCAGTTTTCACAAAGCCTACACTTCGGAAAGATAAGAATAGGGGATGTAACGGATCTCCTAGCACCCCGACCGGGTACCTCCGTCGATAGATGCTCCTAGTGCTTTCCGAGGACTCCAAGCACTCCACTTGACACCGTACGCCCTGCAGACCCCACGAACCGCCGCAGCTTGGTTGGGGTCTCACCGTCCTCCACCCACGCTGGACCTACGACAAGGCTCCCGGCTCCAGTGGGTGAACCTCTCCTACAGCCAGAGAGCAGGAACAGCTCTTACAAGAGCTCGTAGTTATGCCAGGGGAGTATAGCAAATCTTCAGCGTATAGCAATCCCCCAGTTTGATCAGCTATCCAAACACCAGTCTCAGCATGATGAAGGATAAAAAAGGAACACTTTATTGAGGGCTACCCGCCCGTATTTATGCAGGTCCCCATCTGGTGGACACGCCCCCAGGGGACCAGAATGGAGACTGCGACACACAGAACAGATACAACATATCCCCCCAATGCATCATGGTTTCCTCCTCTCTGTCCCAGAGACAACCGAGGGATAATCCAATTATGTCTCAGGACAAAGGGAAAACACCAATACACACGTGGAGACAACAGGACAGGAATCACCACCCAAACACACAATGGCACACCCTCCCAGCAAACACAGACATTTAACATATCCACAGATAGCTCAAGTCTGAGTGCATATCATTAGGTGAATGGCACTCAGAATACACGAATACAATACTATTAGCTATCTGGGTGCCCTCACATAACATACAATTTAACCGAACGCATAATAACATAAAACACAATTCTACAGACAGATTTAAGCTATGCGGCCGGCCTGTCTTCTTTAAAGTTAGTATGGGCCATAATCCTGAGGCAAGAGGCTAGCAACCAGCCCCCTCCAAAACACAGTGGCGAGATTGGTTTCGTCACACATCTCCCCCTTCCAGAGAAGACTAACCAGATACCTGACCTCACGGTCAGTACCTGAGTTAGTCTGGCAGTCCAACCACAACCCCATACTGGACCTGTTGAATTTTGGGGCCTGGCTCTGTTCCGTATGTCCCCAGCTGTTGAGTGGGCATCTGCGACTCCTTGCTGCCTTGTGGTTCTCCAGCTTGGAGCTGTAGGTACTTGGTGGGCAGAGGCCGACTGCGCTCTGCCCAGATGCCAGCTCTTCCGCTGGGGTCGCTTGTGGGGAGTCCGGCTCTGAAGAAGAGGATAGGGGAGGGCAGAGGCCGACTGCGCTCTGCCGAGAGGCCAGCTCTTCCGCTGGGGTAGCCTGTGGGAAGTCCGGCTCTGGAGTAGAGGATAGGGGAGGGCAGAGGCCGACTGCGCTCTGCCCAGATGCCAGCTCTTCCGCTGGGGTAGCCTGTGGGAAGTCTGGCTCTGGAGAAGAGGATAGGGGAGGGCAGAGGCCGACTGCGCTCTGCCCAGATGCCAGCACTTCCGCTGGGAAGAAATCAGTGGGTAGCGCAGGCTCATCCCCTGCCCCCAGAACTCTGTTGGGAAGTAGCTGGGAAGGGGAGGGCTCGCTTACCTCCTCCTCCTGGTATCCCTGCGGAGATGGATGGGGATCTGGACCGACTGTCCAGCATCCTTGTAGGACTGGCACCGAGCCCGCGGTCTCATCTGCGCCCATGCAGAGGGGCTTGTGTTCCCCTTTTCCCGGTATCTCCGGCTGCTCGTGGATGGTGAGGCCGGTTGCCTCTCCTCCCCAGGACTCTGGTTGCTGTAAGGCAGAGGGACCCCGCATCTCCTCCCCCTGGAACTCAGGTTGCCGCTGGGGAGAGAGACCGGTTGTCTCCTCTCCCTGTGATATGCACTGCCGCTGGAGATCTGGGCAGGCGGCCCAGCATCCCTGTAGGGCCAGTAGAGAGACCTCGGTCCCATCTCCACCTGCCATCTGTGGGTCCTCCCAGGACCAGTCTGTGAGGTCCCTCAACATTTGCGAGTCAGGATCACCTGCGTCCACACCTGGCAACTCCGGCTGCTGCTGAGGGTCTGGGCCAGCATCCCAGCATCCCGGTGGAGAGCCCTCGGTCCCTTCTCCATTTGCCTGTTGTGGTTCCTCACAGGACCAGTCTATGAGGACCCCTACCTCTGTAGCTGGTACTGAAGCAGGGGATACTTCAGTCGGGTCTTCCCAGCTGTAGGGTTGTAGGTCTGGGACTGCCACCCAGCTCTCTGGCAGTGTATATTGGGACCGAATTGAGCTGAAGAAGTATTGGTAGTCCTGCTCCAGCTCCCACTCCTTTGTGACTAGAGATGCCAGGTCTTGTCTCACCTCTCTCGCTGTAGCCCAATCATGCATAGCCTCTCTGTAGTCATAGATATCCCAGAACCGGGACTCTCCAGCATCTCCGAACTCCGGTTCTGCGAAGGCCTCAAACAACAGGCCAGGGCCATCATAATCCTCACCCTCGGGTCTGTCGTGCTCAGCCATCCAGGGAGAGTGCCGAATCACATACCACCAGAGTGCCTGGTAGGCGTCATCTAGCCAAAGCTCCTTCCATACCAGACTCTCCAGTTCTGTCACCCACTCATTCAGGGGCTCCTCTCCCAGAAGGGGCATTCGCAGGGCCACTCGCATCCGCAACTGCTGCTCCTCACTGGGGAGACACTCGCCCCGCCGACGCTGTACATCTTCCAGGGCCTCGTGCCAGACTCCTTTCCGGACTGCATCCCTCCAGTCCGGGTCATCATCCTCCTCGTAGTGGAACGCTGTTCGAAGACTAGCCGATTCCATCCTGCTGTAGCCAGGGGCGCTGTACGGATACTAGCGTTGCCCTCAATATACTCCACGAACGGTGTCTCCGAGCTGCTTCTCCTCACACTAGGACGCTATCCCACTGCTTGCCACCAATGTAACGGATCTCCTAGCACCCCGACCGGGTACCTCCGTCGATAGATGCTCCTAGTGCTTTCCGAGGACTCCAAGCACTCCACTTGACACCGTACGCCCTGCAGACCCCACGAACCGCCGCAGCTTGGTTGGGGTCTCACCGTCCTCCACCCACGCTGGACCTACGACAAGGCTCCCGGCTCCAGTGGGTGAACCTCTCCTACAGCCAGAGAGCAGGAACAGCTCTTACAAGAGCTCGTAGTTATGCCAGGGGAGTATAGCAAATCTTCAGCGTATAGCAATCCCCCAGTTTGATCAGCTATCCAA
Source organism: Bufo gargarizans (assembly GCF_014858855.1). NCBI lineage: Eukaryota > Metazoa > Chordata > Amphibia > Anura > Bufonidae > Bufo > Bufo gargarizans. Next base: position 95,749,037 of record NC_058086.1, on the reverse strand, counting down.
ACACCAGTCTCAGCATGATGAAGGATAAAACAGGAACACTTTATTGAGGGCTACCCACCCGTATTTATGCAGGTCCCCATCTGGTGGACACGCCCCCAGGGGACCAGAATGGAGACTGCGACACACAGAACAGATACAACATATCCCCCCAATGCATCATGGTTTCCTCCTCTCTGTCCCAGAGACAACCGAGGGATAATCCAATTATGTCTCAGGACAAAGGGAAAACACCAATACACACGTGGAGACAACAGGACAGGAATCACCACCCAAACACACAATGGCACACCCTCCCAGCAAACACAGACATTTAACATATCCACAGATAGCTCAAGTCTGAGTGCATATCATTAGGTGAATGGCACTCAGAATACACAAATACAATACTATTAGCTATCTGGGTGCCCTCACATAACATACAATTTAACCGAACGCATAATAACATAAAACACAATTCTACAGACAGATTTAAGCTATGCGGCCGGCCTGTCTTCTTTAAAGTTAGTATGGGCCATAATCCTGAGGCAAGAGGCTAGCAACCAGCCCCCTCCAAAACACAGTGGCGAGATTGGTTTCGTCACATAGGGGTTATGAATACAAGGAGCCATTGTGGGTAGAATTACATAGAGGGAAAAACAATAAAATACTCAGTATTTTATTGAAAAGCTACCTAATATAACAAAGTCACCAGAAAATGTACTATTAAGGGAAACTCATGAGGTGGCAAATCATAATGAGGTGATTATTGTAGGGGACTTCAACTACCCACACATAAATTGGAAAATTCTTCTCTCATAAAGAAAACAGGTTTCTATCAAATAAAGATAATTACTTTCCCAAATGGTGCAAGATCTAACTAGAGGGATGGCACTTTAGGACATAATACAGCATGAACCAATAGACCCGATAGAACAGAGGTACAGGTTGGGAAACCATAATAAATAACCAATAACCAGGTTGGGGGACACCAGTAGATAAGAAACCCTAAAATGTTCTCCAATTATTTAAATGATAGAAAGGTTAAAACAGAAAGGGTTAGTCCTTTAAAAAAAAGTGAGGGTGGAGTTGTAGAGGGCAATAAAGAGAAAGCTAATTTATAAAAAAATATGTTTCTCCATTTCGTTCTGTGAAGGAAATGTGAAACAAAATACCACTTGGTAAAAGCTGATAGGTGGCGGCGGTACTTCCCGAACTCCATAAAATAAATCTAATAGTGACGTCAAAGCTGCTCAGTAGTGGTGGTCATGTGTGTTATTCCTGCTGTAGGCGGCATTACATCCACATTTTTCTGGGAGGCTCAATTCCGAGCTTTCCTAGAAAGGAATATGAGTAAGGCTAAAATTAATTAGTTAATAAAAAAGACAGGAAAATGATCATGAGCAAAACTTTTATTAACCCTTTGGATATCGGAGGTTTTTTCAGTTTTTCTTTTTCTTCCCCGTCTTCCTAGAGCCATAACTATTTTTATTTTTCCGCTCACATATCCATATAAGGGCCTGTTTCTTGCGGGACAAGTTGTACTTTTTAATTCCACCATTTAATATGGAATACAATGTAGTGGGAAGCAGAGAAAAAATTCCAAATGGGATGGAATTGGAAAAAAAAAAATATTTTGTCACAATGGCGTTCCCTTTGCAGCAAAACTGACCTGTGCCCTTCAATCTCTGGGTCAGTATGTGTCATGGTCTGGTGTGGTGGACAGTGACACTTTTGCTGCACATGCTTGTTGCTGGTGGCAATGTGTTGTTGTTTGTAAAGCATGCGTGTGCACTTCCTCTTTAGGGCAATTTCCCTTCCCATTCTGATGTGTGGGGTTAAGGTGTGAGCTAGGTGGAGCTGGGTGTGGCTTCATGGCTCTTATCGCAAGGGTCCATTCACACGTCCGCAAAATGGGTCCGCATACGTTCCCCAATTTTCAATGTGGCCGTAATGTGCCATCCGCATCTGCAGATCCGCACTTCCACATCCGTGCTTCGTTTTTTTTACGCCAAAAAAATATAACATGTCCTATTCTTGTCCTCAATTGTGGACAAGATTAGGCATTTTCTATTATAGTGCCGCGATGTGCGGTCCACAAATTGCGGAATAATGGTTGAAATGGCTGCAGTTCTCACCTCTGACTTTAATCCACGAAGCACGGAAAAAAAAAGGCCAGAACTGGGCTTTATAGGATATCCAATAGAAAGAGAAAATCCAGCTTCTTATGGAGTAAAAAATTGTTCTTTATTGGCTCATCGTATAAAATCCACCAAAATCACAGGAAAAAGATGTACAGTGACACCTTTAGGGCTACAGAATCCAGCCCTTCATCAAGACATAAACAAATTGCGGAATGCACATTGCCGGTGTCAGTGTTTTGCAGATCTGCAATTTGCAGATCCGCAAAACACTTACAGACATGTGAATGGATCCTTAGTGTGCTTGGAGCCTGAGTTGATTGGGACTTCAGGTTCTTTGGGACCTGGAGTTATGCGGCCATCCTGGACCTTTCCATCTGTCCAACTTGAGGGCCACCTTGTTGGACATAGATTGTCTTCCCATTGTATCCTCCATGTTCCCCATCGTTCTTGTTTCTATGTTTGGTGTGGGTTTATGTTCAGGGTGTGGTGTACGTCTTGTTTGTAGTTACATGTCTGGTCTGTTGGTGTTGTTTGACCCAGCATGTATGCAAGGCGTTACCCTGTGTGTTGTGCCTCTGGTGAGGGGGCTTCTGTGTTTATCGGAAGGGGAACATCGTTGTCCACCTACCTGTTTCATGTACTTGGGGTCAGGTGGACCCTATCTTGTAAATGACAGCAAGTTCTGTTGTCTTCTTATAATGACTCTTAATGGAACTGTCTTATCCAAATATTATTGAAGAACTAATACAACACAGAGTGACTTATCTTCAGGATCTCTTATCAGGTCGATCTCAACCAGACTTCGATCAGTATGTGATGTTTTCATTCTACTGTTAAGCATAAGGTGGAAACTCATTGGTGTTGTAGTTAAAGGAAATGTGTCAACAAAAAATTACCTATCGTGGGGGGCGTGGCCAAGCAGCCGAGGGAGATGGAAGCCTGAACCTGAGCTCCTGCTCCATTACAGCGTTGCAGACCTGCTAATCCCCATTAGCATCCACCAAACTGACGTCCGTTTCTCCCTCTAAGTCCCTTTATGCCTCCATGATGACCAGAGGCAGGAAGAGCCTGAAAGAGCAGGGCAAACTGGACTTTTTCTTTGCCCAGAAGAAGACCAAAGATGGCGCCGGTGGGGAAGGTCTCCAGCCCTTCCTTCTCATCAGGATCTCACACACCGTCCGGACCCCAGCATAACCAGTCTTCTTCCGGCGCTTCTTATGTGGAGTCCCCTCCTGCAGCGGCCTCATACAGATTGCAGAGAATGGCGGAGGAAACCCTTCCCGCTCCCCCTGAAAACACAGTTACCCAGACCTCACCGACTGCTAGCCCAGACAAGCAGCCACCAAGACATCGTGGTCCCAGCAACTCTGGTGAGTGTATATCTTCCCCCGGGGGCCAGTCGGGTACTCCCTCTATACATGAGGCACTACAAAGTCTGCAGACATCAGACCAACCAGCCTCTGGGACCCTACTAAAGGACATGCTACTAGAATTTCATCACTCCATAACAGCACAGATCGCAAAATCGATCGTCCCGATCCAGGCTACAGTTAAAGAGCTGGGGGATAAAATGGTGCACGTGGAGACCAAAATGGGAGAATTTGCTACTTCCCATAATACATTAATTGACTCCCATGAGCTCCTCTCTGAAGAAGTCACCCAACTTAGAGCTAAAATTGCAGACTTAGAGGATCGTTCCTGCCGGAACAACCTCAAATTGTGGGGGGTCCCAGAAGATATTGCTGCATCTGAATTAGCAGTATATATACAGAAGCTGATACGATTGCTCCTGCCTAATTCTGCAGAACGCGACTTAATAATCGACAGGGCACACAGAATTGTCAAGCCCAAGCACCTGCCTGATGATGTCCCAAGAGATGTATTAGCCAGGGTGCATTTCTTCCACATTAAGGAGCAACTCCTCATGGCCGCAAGGAAAATGGAGACTCTCCCAGCACCATATGAGGGGGTTAAAATATTTTTGGACCTCTCAGCAGCGACACTACAGCTCCGGAAGTCTCTTGCCACTATTACTACTGCTCTGAGAGCACATTCCATTGCTTATAGATGGGGCTTCCCTGTTAAGCTCTTAATTCACAAGGAGGGCTCTTTAGTAGTGATTCGATCAGTAGCTGAAGGGAAAGCAACCCTTGCATTATGGAACATCACCGTGGAACCTACACGTGATCCTGATGCTCCTAGACGTCACCATGCATCTGGAGAATGGCCGTTGGTGGAGAATAGACAACGTAAGAAAGCGCATTAAAGGGGACCTTTTTCTGCTTCTACCTTTATGGAGCAGCAGTCCTATTATTCTCTGTTCTGGCATTTGGCAGGACTTTTTCCCCAATAGTTGCTGAGGCGCAAACATGTGCCTTACTAATCTGTTGTGACTCCCCAGTCACTTTTCTTGTTTATTACCTTTCAGTTCTAATTCTTTACTTGTTCTTGGCAGAGTACTACTTTACGCTATAGTTACTTGTGTACATCTTTGGCTGTTGGCAGGGGCGTAGCGTGGGGGGGGCGGGGGGGCCGTTGCCCCGGGCGCCACACTGCAGGGGGGCGCTGTCCGCTTCAACAACAAAATCTTAAATGGCTGATGCTGTGTTTTTTTCTTCACACAGCAGAGCAGAGCAGAGTGAGGAGGCGGGGCGCAGTATGATCACACTGATAGGCTCTGCCCACCACCAGGCAGGAAAGACAGTGCGGAGCCAGGAGCCAGAAGAAGATAGAAGCAGAAGATGGCTGCCGCACTGTCCCTGCTTCAGCACTTGTAGCGGTCAGAGAGTCTATCCAGAGTCCAGACAGGCAGCCTGAAAGCAACCCTGACAGAGTACGTGACACTGCAGTCAGTGTCATTCCCAGTCCCAGCCTGAGTGAGTTAGGTCAGTCACAGTGTGTATGTTGGCATGGGCTGAGGGTAGGCGTTAGGGGTAATATATGAGTGAACTAGTGAAGTGCCACTGTGCCAGTGCCATGAGAGCCAGGCCAAGGCTGCCAAGTAGATGGCATCATGGCAGTCAGGGTGCTGGTGAAGGATGACCAGCCCAGGGACACTGACAGAGAGACAGTATGCCTCTCTGGGATGCCATCTGCAGTTTCTGCCCATCTCTGCTGCCCATATACCATGCCTACCCTGGTATATGGAGTGGACAGCAGAGATGGGCACATGGCATCCCAGAGACAGTACTGTCTCTGGTCATCCTTCACCAGCACCGCCTGACTGCCACGGTCCTGCTTGGACTGGCTCTCATGGCACTTCAGCTTCCTCTTGGGTTTTTATATCCTGCTTTGGAATCAGGTTTTGAGCTGGGTCCCTGTAAGCTTCAGGGCTGCAGCCAGGTCTGCACTCCTCTCAGTCTCAGGTCCAGACAAGTATCTCTGCAGAGTCCAGACAGTCACTGACCAAGTTTAAGTCCCTCTGAGGCTCAGCCTAAGGGTCCATTCACACGTCCGCAACGTGTTTTGCGGATCCACGGATCCGCAAAACATGGACAGCGGCAATGTGCGTTCCGCATTTTGCGGACCGCACATTGCCGGCACTAATAGAATATGCCTGTTCTTGTCCGCAATTGCAGACAAGAATAGGGCATGCTCTTAACGGAATTGCGGACCCGGAAGAATGGGTCCGCAATTCCGTATCTGGGCAGCACATTGTGCTGCCCCATAGAAATTAATGGGTCCGCAATTCCGTTCCTGCAAAATGCGGAACGAAATTGCGGACGTGTGAATGGACCCTAAGGCTACTTTCACACTAGCGGCAGGACGGATCCGACAGGCTGTTCACCCTGTCGGATCTGTCCTGCCGCTATTTCGCCGGACTGCCGCTCCGTCCCCATTGAGCTCCGGCACAGAACGGCAAAAGGCCGCCAGACTGAAAGTACTGCATGTCTGACCTTTTAGTGCTGCGCCGGCGCTCCGCCCCCGTCCCCATTATAGTCAATGGGGACGGAGCGGCGGCACTGCGAAATAGCAGCAGGATGGATCCGACAGAGTGAACAGCCTGACGGATCCGTCCTGCCACTAGTGTGAAAGTACCCTTAGACACTGAGCTGAGGCACAATTTTATAAACTAAACAGAGCCTGGCCTGCTGCACCACTCAGACCAGTCAGGGAGTGAGGGCAGCAGTAGTTGTATTTCTTCAGTTTAACGATTGCTTGCTGCCCAGAGAGGTCATTTTTGTGGGGAAAATGTGTCTCAGCCCAGGCTCAGGAGGAGTCATACTGGACCAGTATTAATAATGGAGGATTATTACTGTGGGGGCCTAGGTGGAATATGCACAGTGAGTAGTACTAGTAATATTCTTTCCCATAGGCCTATTGTGCAGCAGATTCCACTTAGGCCCCCACAGTAATAATCCTTTGTATTAATCTATTGTTAGTCCTCATTAGGCCCCATGCCCCAGCCAGGCCTCACTGAGAATCTCAGAGGGCAATTTACTTTAATAATACATTAACAACAAAGAGGGGGCAAATACATTAATAATAAAGAGGGGGCCATTATATACAGGGGGAATAATATTATGGGGAATGGGGGACTATCTGTCTGGCTCTAGCTCAGTATTGGGGGGCAGCAGGAGGAGTTGTTGAGACACCAGGAAGGAGAGGATGATAGTAAAGTGAGGAACCTAAAAAAATTCTGTGAAACTCTGCAGAGACGAGAAGCGGCTGAAAGAAGGTGTCATGGCGGTCTTATCTCTGAATGAAGACATTGAGGAAAGTCTACATCACAGGAGAGGTCACTGGATGTAACAAGTATGGGGCGGTATTATACTGTAATAATAATGCCCATGCACATATCTGTTTCATGGTAGGGTTGGGGGAGCAGATTGAGAATATCGCCCACCCTGCTGCATCCTGGCCCCAGACTTCAGGTCACACGTAGCGTGTTCTGAATTCTGGGGGCTCACACCCATCTACTACATTATCTGTACTCAGAGAGTTATCACTGTGTTATCTGAGGTGTTACATAGGACTGCAGTTGAATCTACTACATTATCTGTACACGGAGAGTTATCACTGTTATCTGTGGTGTTACATAGGACTGCAAGTGATCTACTACATTATCTGTTAATGGGAACCTGTCACTGGGATTTTAGAGCTCAGGACATGGGTTGCTAGATGGCCGCTGGCACATCTGCAATACCCAGTCCCCATAGCTCTGTGTGCTTTTATTGTGTAAAAAAAACTATTTGATCCATATGTAAATTACCCTGAGATGAGTCCTGTATGTGAGATGAGTCAGGGACAGGACTAATTTCAGGTTAATTTGCATATGTATCAAATCGTTTTTTTTACACAATAAAAGCACACAGAGCTATGGGGACTAGGTATTGCAGATGTGCTAGCGGCCATCTAGTAACCCATGTCCTTAGCTCTATACCCAAAATCCCGGTGACATTTTCCCTTTAAAAGGGGTGTGCCCACGGGCTGGGGGGGGGGGGCGACATTTTTGGCTTGCCCCGGGTGCTGGCAACCCACGCTACGCCACTGGCTGTTGGGGCTGCGCCTCCCTCCACCTCAGGGTATTTATTGCGTTAATAGCATCACTGATTAAAAATGGTACTGAAACTTAGCACTCTAAATGTTAGGGGGCTGAACAGCCCTTACAAGCGCAACCTGATGTGGAGGGAGGCCCTCTCCCTACAGTGTGACATATTCTGTGCCCAAGAGACACACATAATAGCTGCTGATGCTGATCGCCTTAAACATAGATGTTTCCCAGTTATTCTCCAGGCTCATTGCACCAAAAAGAAAAGAGGGGTGCTGCTAGCAATCAAAAATACTGTAGCGTATACTGCGGTATCTTCTATTGTCGACTCCGGAGTGCGGTACATCATACATGTCTAAACAATATCCTATACACCCTGGTAGGACTTTACGCACCCAATGCGCATCCCCAGCGTTTCCTCCAAAACCTCCTCAATAAGGTCCAGTCCGTTCAGCAAGGAAGGGTCCTTATCTGCGGAGATTTTAATTTGGTCTCGGATGCATCTGTAGACTCCTCCTCCCCCATGAGAAGGAACCCCAATACACCGATGAGCCTTCTTTCCAAAATGGCCTTATATGACATATGGCGCCTACACCACGCCATGGAACGAGACTATACCTATTTCTCCCCTTCGCATCTGACATATTCCCACATAGATCTTATGCTGGTAGATAGAGCTTCTCTCTCGACTATCACAATCTCAGACATAGGAACGATATCATGGTCAGACCATGCTCCCGTTTCGGTGAAAATTTCAGAACAATATAACCGCCCTCCGAACCCGACTTGGAGAATAAATGAATACTTACTGGCTGACCTAGACTGTCAATCAGGATATTTCCAGAACAATGTGAACTCAGTGGACAATCCGTCTATTACCTGGGCAGCACATAAGGCCTACATTAGGGGTATTTTTTTTTTTATCAAACTAGGACACAAAGCTAAAAAGAAAAGAGAGCACCTCACTACATACCTATTGAACAAAATCCGAGCACTAGAGATTCTGAATAAAGCATCACCTGCTCCTAGTCACTCAGAGGAGCTACGTTCTCTCAGGGCTCAGCTAAGGGAGCACATGCTGCATAGATACGAATTGTCTTTGAAAAAAGCCAAAGCAATGTATTATTCACAAGCAAACAAAGCAGGGAAACTACTGGCAAGTAGGATTAAATGCAGGGCCCAAAATTCCCAGATCGCTTTTCTCTGGGACTCCTCTAAAACTCACAAAATGTATGATCCAAAAGAGATTGCGAATAGGTTCATGTCTTTTTATTCAAAATTATATAATCTAGCTGACAACAATGAGGTGGTTCAGCCTTCTGACCACGACATTAGTAATTTCCTTGACTCCCTCTCATTGCCTTCCATGTCTGAAGAACATAAAACTAAGATATGCTTGCCCATCACACTAGAGGAAATATTGTGTATTATCAAGCAGCTACCCCACCATAACAACCCTGGACCGGGCGGCTTGTCTAACTCCTACTATAAACTCTTCTCTGAGATCCTAGGTCCGCATCTTCACTCATCCCTAGCGAGGATTATGTCCGATGGTCACATGACTAGAGAGATGCTAGAGGCCACTATTGTCACCTTACCAAAACCTGGTAAAGAACCAATTATTCCCCAAAATTCTCGGCCTATCTCCCTCCTCAATACTGACCTAAATATCTACACCAAGTTATTGGCAAACAGGATGGCGGAGATTATCCCGACCCTGATTGCCCCTGACCAGGTGGGATTTGTCGTGGGTAGGCAAATCACAGACAACTCTAGGAGAGTGTTCAACCTACTCGATAGAGTCAACAAATTGCGACTGCCCATGGTATTCCTCACGCTGGACGCTGAGACAGCATTCGACCGAACCTCTCAAATGGTACGAGGCAGGGCTGCCCCCTTTCCCCCCTCATTTTTATACTGTCCCTAGAGCTGGTAGCGCAGGCTATCAGACAAACTGAGAATATCTCAGGAATCCAGATTGGAGACAGGCAACACACCCTCTCATTATATGCGGATGACATAATTATTTCTTTAACCAACCCAGCCTTGTCCCTACACGAAGTGAGAAAGGTCATCCACACTTACGGCACATTATCATTCTACAAACTAAATGAGAGTAAGTCCCAAGCCCTTCCCCTTTTTATTCCCAACCACACCCTAGACCAGTTAAAACAAACCTACCCTTGGGACTGGCAGACCATAGGAGTCCAATACCTTGGGGTTCAACTTACCCCCACTATTCAAAAACTGTATGATGCAAATTTTCCCCGATTCCTCCTAGATCTTCAGAAAGAATTGGATAACATAGCGAAAATAGAAATATCGTGGTTAGGCAGAGTGGCAGCCTTCCAGCAGCATGTGCTCCCTAAGCTTCTCTATTTACTCAGGATTCTCCCACTGGACCTTCCCAGCTCCTTTTTCAACGCTGTCAACAAACAACTTAATAGGTTTATTTGGAATAAAGTTCCACCCGCATTCCCAAGTCAATAATGTCCAAATTTAGAAAAGTGGGCGGCTTAAACCTCCCAAATATTTATGATTACTACCTAGCTACTAGAGTACACCAACTCAAGGAATGGTGGACTGTTGATAACCCCAAACACTGGGTCCACATTGAGCAGCCCCTTGCCCCAACCCACAACTTAAAAGCAATACTGTTAGCTTCCCTCTTCAAGGAGGCACTGTCACAATCCTTCCCGTATTTACTTTCCACCTCTTTGAAAGCCTGGAAAAGATATCACAGTGGTGGTCACGGAACGACCGCTTCTATAGCGAAAGTCACCCCAATAGAGGCGCTGCACTACCTCATTCCTGATCTCTCACTAGAGGGATGGAGGGATGGATGTCGGGCATATTTATATCTGCACATTAAGGTCTGACAATATTAGAACCAAAATGGAGATTCACATTACCTTTAAGAGGCCAAACTCTCTGTTGGAATAAGCCAGAGAAGATCATGATGGTCACTGGCATACAATGTATATTGTTTTAAAAGTTATTGCCAACAGATGTGGTATCTTAAGAGAATGTAATGGGTCTCACATAAACTGTCTCAACTACCGGGGTCAAGAGAGGTTATTGCTTAAAACACTGGTTTCTCTAAACATGCCTGTCTGAGGAACAATTGATGTTTCATGGCTAAACCATGATCTGATAAGAGACATCCATAAAACACATCTGGTATGGAATAGATATCCATATATATATATATATATATATATATATATATATATATATATATATATTCCTGTGTGCATTTATTTAGTGTTTGAACTTGTTAATGATTCATATATACTATGCAATATTGCTATATTATAACCAAACATTATTAATGTATCTGTTTGTATTGTATCTCACTGAGGGGATATAGTAAGTTGTTTTTTTTTCTTAAAAAGGGTCTATTCAGAGGAGCTGATGTTATTTCAAACATCATTACTCAATAGCTGTGACAATTAGGTGTATACAGACCAGGACAAAAGTTAAAAGATTATGGTTCTCTTATCTGACCATAAATAAGATGGTCTGTTAACTGTCAAGATGGATCCATGATGTCTGGGAAAGTGATTCTAAAGTGTCACAGAATAATCCCTCCTAATTGATTTAGGGTGGACAAGGTGAAAGTTTAAGTGGTGTAATAAAACCATATATATGTGTTAATTCCTAAAATATCTTAAAATTGCTATATGATACAACAGTGCCATCAAGTGGTAGATGGGCAGGAGGAATGCCAATTAAATGACATCATCCCCATGATTACCATACGTAACACCCACCTTATCTAATTGGAAATCCCTAATCCAAGAGGGGATGGGCATAGATAAGGATGAGGATATCTAATCCAGTTTGGGAGAAAAAAGAGATCACTTGAAAAAATCACTTGAGACAAAGAGGACTTGAGCCAAACATCACTTGGAACTTCTTCAGGGAGAACACTTGGGAATTCATTCATCAGCATCACTTCACACGTCAGGAACGTACCACAGGACGGGATAGATCTGAATCTTGGAAAGCTGGGTCCCTTCTAAAAGCTCTTTATCCCAAAGCAAGGGGTAATGTATGATCTATTTTACTTGCAGTAATTATAAATCGCTCCAATTAGCATATAGTTGAGACCCCATTATTAGTGGGTCAATAGTGTTAAAACAATAATTTTATGGGAAGTTTTAATGAACGTGCACATCATTAGAATTTCTGTAATATTGCTATCAGAGTGGAATCTCTGATCGGATTTTATTATCCGTAGTTAGGTCAACGGGCGTATTTATAAGGTGTCTCTTACTGCCATATTCTCTGATTGAGCATAAGGGATTTCCCACAGATTCATTTCTATTGTTTTTTTGTTGTTGTTGCATTATAATATTTTGATTACCAGTATATTAATCGGTAATAATTTGATAAAAAGAAAAAGTAGTATTGTATTGTACTTAAGTCAGCCTGTAAACGGTGGAGCACCATCTTATGGTCAATTTTGATATTATCTTTGTATTTATTTGTATGCCATTTGTACTGCTTGTATTTATAATAAATTATATTTTGTATAATTAATTGCACCCTGTTTCATTAGCTGCACAAATTAACTTTAGATCTCATCAATAAAAGAACTGGCGTTTATATGTCCGCCAATTAAATTTTCCATTTTTATTATTTTATTTTTCATAAAAATATGAAATCATAATTTTTATAATTTCATATCTTATATGAAATAAATACCCGACATGGAGGAGTAGCAACGGTTGTTGATTTGCTCCACCAGGAGGGTTTAAACTCCTTTGAAAATTTGAAAAACCGTTTCAAGATGCACAAAAGTGACTTCTATAAGTATTTGAGGATTCGCCATCTACTAGCTTCCAACCCTACGCTCATTGTAAACTCACACGCTGAGCTCCTGAACCAATGGAACATGACACACTAAGTGGAAGGGAATACGCCCTCTCTACATGTTCCTGGGCAACAAAAACTCCTTTGTAAAAACCACCCCCATTATCTCATGGGAACAAGAACTGGGTCATGGTATCCCCCCAGCGCAGTGGTCCACAGCTATTAACTATGCGATTAAACGACTGAAATGCGTGTCTCACCTTGAAGCATACTCGAAAACACTACTCAGATGGTACTTTACCCCTCTGAGACTGAGCCGCATTTATCCTGGCTTGGAGCCACTGTGCTGGAGGGGATGCGGTGGTAGGGGGTCCCTTATACACATACTTTGGAGCTGTCCCCTGCTACAAGAATTATGGTCTAGCAATTTCCAGTTGGTTGAAAGGGCAGCAGGCCGCGAGCTAATTAGAGACCCGGCTCTGGCCTTACTTTTTATTAATATTACGGAGATCCCTTATAAATTTAGGACCATTGCTATGCATCTGTTCCTGGCCACAAAATTGGCCATAACTAGGCACTGGAGAAGCCCAATGATTCCGACTATACAGGAAATCATTAACTCAGTGGACACCACTAGATCGTTTGAAAAGATGATAGCACACAAGGGTTTTGCGTTACGCAGATTTGAAATGGAATGGGCGCAGTGGACCAATCTACCCCTTGATCGATAAGCTGACATAAACCAGCTCTGCTCACAAGTGTCGGATACTAACATATCATACTGTTCACACTTATTGATGCCTGTGATGTACACTCCAAAGCCTTGGTTTAGGCACAAACTCTGCCTCTTTCTCTTCTACTCTTTGGTTATTTTTCTCATGTTTTACTTTGTTAGATATTGCCACTTGAATGTTCCAACGCTATATCAAGCTGTCTTTTTGATGCAATCATTGGAGTGCATATTATCACCTTGCTCCTGCGAACTACAATATAATAATTATGTACACAAATGTAATATGACATGATGTACGGTTATTCTGTACCAATCCATTGTTCATCGATTTCTCTGGATAAATGAAAAAATCTTCAATAAAGATATATTGAAAGATAAAAAATTACCTATCGTTTAAATCACATTTTTATGTTAAATACGTTTTTAAAGAATTTATGGTGATGTTCCATTTAATTTTCCACATCAATATCTATATTTAAACCAAAAACATAAATCCTGCAGTTTTCCGACTGGCCACTAAGCCAAATAATAGGCACCACTTCTTGGTCTGTACATATCACTTTACTATTGTTATCTCGTTACCATTGCAACCTCAATACAGGGAGTGCAGAATTATTAGGCAAGTTGTATTTTTGAGGATTAATTTTATTATTGAACAACAACCATGTTCTCAATGAACCCAAAAAACTCATTAATATCAAAGCTGAATATTTTTGGAAGTAGTTTTTAGTTTGTTTTTAGTTTTAGCTATTTTAGGGGGATATTTGTGTGTGCAGGTGACTATTACTGTGCATACTTATTAGGCAACTTAACAAAAAACAAATATATACCCATTTCAATTATTTATTTTTACCAGTGAAAACAATATAACATCTCAACATTCACAAATATACATTTCTGACATTCAAAAACAAAACAAAAACAAATCAGTGACCAATATAGCCACCTTTCTTTGCAAGGACACTCAAAAGCCTGCCATCCATGCATTCTGTCAGTGTTTTGATCTGTTCACCATCAACATTGCGTGTAGCAGCAACCACAGCCTCCCAGACGCTGTTCAGAGAGGTGTACTGTTTTCCCTCCTTGTAAATCTCACATTTGATGATGGACCACAGGTTCTCAATGGGGTTCAGATCAGGTGAACAAGGAGGCCATGTCATTAGATTTTCTTCTTTAATACCCTTTCTTGCCAGCCACGCTGTGGAGTACTTGGACGCGTGTGATGGAGCATTGTCCTGCATGAAAATCATGTTTTTCTTGAAGGATGCAGACTTCTTCCTGTACCACTGCTTGAAGAAGGTGTCTTCCAGAAACTGGCAGTAGGACTGGGAGTTGAGCTTGACTCCATCCTCAACCCGAAAAGGCCCCACAAGCTCATCTTTGATGATACCAGCCCAAACCAGTACTCCACCTCCACCTTGCTGGCGTCTGAGTCGGACTGGAGCTCTCTGCCCTTTACCAGCCACGGGCCCATCCATCTGGCCCATCAAGACTCACTCTCATTTCATCAGTCCATAAAACCTTAGAAAAATCAGTCTTGAGATATTTCTTGGCCCAGTCTTGACGTTTCAGCTTGTGTGTCTTGTTCAGTGGTGGTCGTCTTTCAGCCTTTCTTACCTTGGCCATGTCTCTGAGTATTGCACACCTTGTGCTTTTGGGCACTCCAGTGATGTTGCAGCTCTGAAATATGGCCAAACTGGTGGCAAGTGGCATCTTGGCAGCTGCACGCTTGTCTTTTCTCAGTTCATGGGCAGTTATTTTGCGCCTTGGTTTTTCCACACTCTTCTTGCGACCCTGTTGACTATTTTGAACGAAATGCTTTATTGTTCGATGATCACGCTTCAGAAGCTTTGCAATTTTAAGAGTGCTGCATCCCTCTGCAAGATATCTCACTATTTTTTACTTTTCTGAGCCTGTCAAGTCCTTCTTTTGACCCATTTTGCCAAAGGAAAGGAAGTTGCCTAATAATTATGCACACCTGATATAGGGTGTTGATGTCATTAGACCACACCCCTTCTCATTACAGAGATGCACATCACCTAATATGCTTAATTGGTAGTAGGCTTTCGAGCCTATACAGCTTGGAGTAAGACAACATGCATAAAGAGGATGATGTGGTCAAAATACTCATTTGCCTAATAATTCTGCACTCCCTGTATTTTAGATTTGTGTACAGACAACACAAAATCTACCATTTACAATAGGCGATATCACAGCTTATCAGCTCCTTCAGGACCACTGCACAGGCCCCAGAGCATGCCTCAAAAACTCTCCCATAGAAGTCAATGAGGTCCCCTCCCATCCACTTGTGTTTATGGACCATGGGGCTGCCATGAAGCAATTTTTTTATGCTCCCTATATTCTGTTAAGAACAGCTTAGGCAAGATGGCAGCCTCCAAAATCGTGTTCAAGAAATAGAATAAAAACATCTACAATAAGAAAATTGTGACTTACCTTATAGAAAGGGAGGATAGTGTAGACAGTGACTTGATTAGAGGTAATAAAACTGGGGGTGGAACGGAGGGAGAAACTGGAAAAGTTCATAAGGAAAAGTAGAGGATAAAAAATATCCCCAAAACTCTATTACTCAACAATGTGTTAAGTAATTAACACAAAAGTATACTGCTTCAGATGGATCTGGGTAGGTTGGAAGCTTGGGTAGAAAAGTGGCAAATGGATTTTAACACTGATAAATGCAGGGTTACGCACATGGGAAAGGAAAATATGTGTCACATGTATATGCTAAACAAGGAGAACATCCAGTAGAACTGATGTGGAAAATTACTTCAGAGTTTTAGTTGACAATAAACTTAACTGTAGCAACCAGTGTCCGGAAGCTGCTGTCAAAGCTATACATACGATCATGGGGTGTATCAAAAGGGGCATAGATGCACATGACGAGAACATAGTTCTACCACTTTACAAAGCACTAGTTACACTACACGTGTACAATTTTGGGAATCTTTGCACAAGAAAAACATATAAATGAATGGACAAATAAATAAATGGAATAGATGAACTACAGTACCCAGAAAGATTCTCAAAATTAGGGTTATTTAGTTTAAAAAAAACAGCAGCTGGGAGAAGTAATAACAATGAGATCTCTGTTCAATACAGAGATCTCTCCCATGATCTATTTATACTCGGGGCTGTGGCTGTGGCAAGGGGACATCTTCTGTTTTTAGAGGAAAGAAAGTTTGTGCACAAACATAGAAAAGGATTCTTTACGGTAAGAGCAGTGAGACTATGGAACTCTCTGCCTGAGGAGGTGGTGATGGTGAACTCACTAAAAGAGTTCAAGAGGGGACTTGATGCATTTCCTGAGTGTAATAATTACAGGTTATAGTTAAGATTTCTGGAAAAGGTTTAATAATCCATGTTATGTCAAGTTATTCTGATTGCCAGATTGGAACCAGGAAAGAATGTTATACTTCTAAGATGAGGAAAATTGGTTTCTACCTCATGGGGGTTTTGCCTAACTCTTGGTTCACCTTTGCAGGATAATAGGCTAAACTGGATGGAGGCATGTCTTTTTTCAGCCTTACAAACTATATTACACAAATACCATACATACCAGAACTTCTGATTGTTGTGGTCATGTGTATGTCATACAAATGGCATGGATCTTTCCAAGTACCACTTCAAAACCCCCTTTATGTTATACACTGGATGAAGCCTTTGCACAGTCAGGAACAGAGGCAAAATCACATATATTCAAGGGGTTGTCAAGCTATTAAAAAATGTCCCTAAATGCAGCGATTCTAATAAAATAAGAAAATGATGAATGTTCACTTATTTCATCACCACCACTTCCTGTTGCCTCACTATGAACACTGCAGCCATTACACGAGCTTCTTGGCTGTAGCAATGACATGTCCAACTGTGACTGGCTGCAGAAGTCATGTGGAGTATACAGGCACATAATTACTGCAGTCAAACAAAAACAAAGCCCAGCAGGGGATTGGGGCAGCAGGGCTTCAAAACAGGCAAGTTTGCATTGTTTACTTATTTTCGCACAACTCGGGGACATTTTAACCCCTTCTACCCCGGGCCAGTTTTCGCTCTTCTGACCAGGCAATTTTTTTTTGTCACTTTATGTGGTAATAGCTTTGGAACACTTTTACTTATCCAAGCCATTCTGAGATGGTTTTCTCGTGACACATTGTACTTCATCATAGTCATTAATTTGAGTCAATATATTACACCTCCATTTGTAAAAAAATCCCAAATTTACCAAAACTTTAGAAAAATTCCCAAATTTTTTAATTTCTATTTTTCTACTTTTATAATAGATAGTGTGTCACGACCATGGTCATGGTCCTTATCCGCATACAGTTGCCTGCGGTTTGGTTTTTGTCAATCACATTGTGAGGGCGGCTGGATTGTTGCCTCACATGTGGTTGCCGCTGGCAACATGTTTATACTTGGCAGTATAGAACAGTGTTTTCCAACCAGTGTGCCTCCAGCTGTTGCAAAACTACAACTCCCAGCATGCCTGGACAGCCTTTGGCTGTGTGGGCATGCTGGGAGTTGTAGTTTTGCAACAGCTGGAGGCACACTGGTTGGGAAACACTGGTATAGAAGCCTGAGCTGTTGCTAGGCAGATTGCTGCAATCTGCATGCGGTTACACTTGGCAGCGTGTGTTTATATGTGTGCACTTTCCTTGTCTGGTGTGCACGGGGTTTATTGTGTGTATTCCACTTTTAGTTGCTGTCTTCCCTTCCCTGGTGTTGGAAGGGTTAACTTCCTTCCTAGTGTGTGTGCACTGGGTGTGTCTGATTGTGGGTGTGACTACATGGGCTATAAAGCCTCAGTTAAGATCTGATGTCTGAAGGGTACTCCAGCCTTGTAGTAAGCTGGAGGCACTCTCCTGGGCCCATATACCATCTGCCAGTGAGGGCCACCCTTGTGGTCATAAATTGTGATACAAAATGTTTATGTGATGTTAAGTTTATGTCTATGTGGTGTCTGTTATTTTTGCAGCTATGGTTCTGGGTCCCTGTGTGTTTGTGTGTGCTGTGTCCTTTTATGTTTGTGTGTGGACAGCCAGCACTTGTGTCCAGGGATCCAGTCAGTGTGTCTGTGACAGGTAGAGGTGGAAGTCTTTCACTCTCCTGCCATATCCATAGTCTGTTTATGGTTATATCCCATTGCAGCTCGGCCAGTTTAGACTCCTGTTTCTCCGCATCCAGGAGGAACAGGTGGTCTACCCAGCTCCTAGTTCAGGGATCGGCGGAGGGTGAGTAGGGATCCGAGGTTCCTGAGCATGGGCCCTCCTACCTTCAAGGTCGGCTCATGCAGCTAGGAGTTAGGGTCGGATTAGGGATGCGTTAGGAGGTGACCTGCTCCCTTATTCTGTTGTCCTGGCCGAGCAGCGACTAACATCACGTGGCATCGCATGGCTGAGGGTTTTCCCCGTCCTCAGCCGTGACATAGTGATGCCTCATATAATAGTTTATTACTTTACATTTCCCATATGTCTAATTTATGTTTGCATCATTTTGAAAATGACATTTTATTTTTTGGGGAAGTTAGAAGGCTTAGGCCCCTTTCACACGGGCGAGTACTCCGCGGGGTGCGATGCACGAGTTGAACGCATTGCACCCGCACTGAATCCAGACCCATTCATTTCTATGGGGCTGTTCACATGAGCGGTGATTTTCACGCATCACTTATGCATTGTGTGAAAATCGCAGCATGTTCTATATTCTGTGTTTTTCACGTAACGCAGGCCCCATAGAAATAAATGGGGTTGCGTGAAAATAGCAATCATTCGCAAGCAAGTGCGGATGTGGTGCGATTTTCACGCATGGGTTCTAGGTGACAGTCTATTCACTGTATTATTTTCCACGGTGATGGACCATGTGATCTGACGTCACCTCAGGTCATTTAGCCCACGGCTCATCATTAAAGAAGTAAAGAGACCGGGAACTACGCGATCAAGAGGAGAAGGTGAGTTAACTTTTAAAAAAAAAATGTAACCCCTCCAGCACTATTATACTATGCATTTTGTATTCAGAATGCTATTATTTTCCCTTATAACCATGTTATAAGGGAAAATAATACAATCTTCAGAACATCAATTTGGGTTTGGGTACCAAACATGCGCGATTTTTCTCACGCGAGTGCAAAACGCATTACAATGTTTTGCACTCATGTGGAAAAATCGTGCATTTTCCCGCAACGCACCCGCCTCTTATCCGGGCAAAAAATATGACGCCCGTGTGAAAGAGGCCTTAGACGTTTGGAAGCAAAATTTCCAAAACCCACTTTTTAACCCCTTAAGGACTCAGCCCTATTTCACCTTAAGGACTTGGCCATTTTTTGCAAATCTGACCAGTGTCCCTTTAAGTGCTCATAACTTTAAAACGCTTTGACTTACCCAGGCCGTTCTGAGATTGTTTTTTCGTCACATATTGTACTTCATGACACTGCTAAAATTGGGTCAAAAAAGTAAATTTTTGTGCACAAAAAAAATAGAATTTTACCAAATATTTAGAAAATTTAGCAAATTTCAAAGTTTCTGTTTCTCTACTTCTGTAATACATAGTAATACCCCCAAAAATTGTGATGGCTTTACATTCCCCATATGTGTACTTCATGTTTGTAGCATTTTGGGAATGATATTTTATTTTTGGGGGATGTTACAAGGCTTAGAAGCATATTTTGAAATTTTTCAGAAATCTTCAAAATCCCACTTTTTATGGACCAGTTCAGGTTTGAAGTCATATTGTGAGGCTTAGATAATAGAAACCTCCCCATTCTAGAAACTACACCCCTAAAGGTATTCAAAACAGTTTTTTCAAACTTTATTAACCCTTTAGGTCTTCCACAAGAGTTAATGGCAGGTGGAGAAACAATTTTGAAATTTCTATTTTTTGGAAAATTTCCAATATAATCAATTTTTTCCAGGAGTAAAACAAGGGTTAACTGCCAAACAAAACTCAAAATGGGTTGCCCTGATTCTGTAGTTTGCAGAAACACCCCATATGTGGTCGTAAACTACTGTTTGGCCGAACGGGAGCACATAGAAGGAGGGGAACACCATATGAGTTTTGGAAGGCAGATTTTGCTGGACTGGTTTTGTTTATACCATGTCCCATTTGAAGCCCCCTGTTGCACCCCTAGAATAAAAATTTCAAAAAAGTGACTCCATCTAAGAAAGTACACCCCTCAAGGTATTCAAAACTGGGTTTACAAACTTTGTTAACCCTTTAGATGTTCCACTAGAGTTAATGGCAGATGGAGAAACAATTTAGAAATTTCAATTTTTTTGAAAATTTTCCATTTTAACCCTTCTTTTATTACTGGAAAAAATGGGTTAACAGCCAAACAAAACTCAAAATGGGTTGCCCTGATTCTGTAGTTTGCAGAAACACCCCATATGTGGTCGTAAACTACTATTTGGCTAAAACGGCAGGACATAGAAGGAGGGGAACTTCATATGGTTTTTGGAAGGCAGATTTTGCTGGACTGGTTTATTTACACCATGTACCCTTTTTCAAGCCCCCTGATGCACCCCTACAGTAGAAACTCCATAAAAGTGACCCCATCTAGGAAACTACGGGATAAGGTGGTTGTTGTTTTGGGACTATTTTAGGGGTAAATATGATTTTTGGTTGCTCTATATTACTCTTTTTTGAGGCAATGTAACAAAAAAATTAAATTCTAAAATTGTTTCTACATTCGCTATTTAGTTTTGTGGAACACCTAAAGGATTAACATAGTTTGTAAAGTAGACCTTGGATGGATGGATTTGCTCACCCTACAATCACAAGGAGTGGGTGCTCCCCCTAAAAAAAGGGGTGTTTCTGCAAACTACAGAATCAGGGCCATAAATATTGAGTTTTGTTTGGCTGTTAACCCTTGCTTTATTACCGGCAAAAAGGATTCAAATTGAAATTTTGCCCAAAAATGGGTGTTTTGGCACAGTTTTTGTTTTATATTTTTAACACCGTTCATCCGAGGCGTTTGGTCAAAAGTTATTTTTATAGCGACGACTTTTACGCACGCGACAATGCCCAATATGCATGGCTCTCAGACTTTGGAGACACTAAGCAGGCATCCTAAAAACTGCGGCCCTCCAGATGTTGTAAAACTACAATTCCCACCATGCCCTGCTGATGGCTGTAGGTTGTCTGGGCATGCTGGGAGTTATAGTTTTACAACATCTGGAGGGCCGCAGTTTGAGGATGCCTGCTCTAAAACTAATAGTGTTTTATGTTCTCTAGTGGACTGTTGGGGATTATAAAAATGTAGTACTCCATGGAAGTGTGATACTCCTTGAAGCAATCGATAACGCAGAGGCCCGGATGATCGGGGCACGTGTCACATTGAGTAGTGGTGTCCTTCCGTATCCCCCTCTTGTGACACACTCTGCATCTTTTTTGGGTTCGTCCCTTCTTTCCAATATGGGGGACCACACTTGGGAAGTGTTGGCCAGGGACGATCCGGGCGCCTCCAGTTCCCGAGGTACTCCGGCCTGCTCTTTCCCGGTCCGAAAAGATCAGGTCTTTGAGGACTGCCTCATAGAACTGGAGGAATGTCCCTGTGCTGCCAGCGCTTTCGGGATAGTACAAAAGAGTTGTACATGGCAACCTGCACCAAGTAGATGGCAACTTTTTTTTGTACCATGCCCGGGTTTTGCGCATGGCATTATATGGCTTGAGGACTTGATCAGAGAGATCAACTCCTCCTATACACAGATTGTAGTCGACGATACAATCGGGCTTGAGGACCGTTGCCGTGGTACCTCTCACAGAGACTGGGGTGGTGCTGTTACCATGGATTGTGGACAGCATAAGGACATCCCTCTTGTCCTTATACCTGACCAGCAACAGGTTTCCACTGGTAAGGGCACGGGTCTCACCCCTGGGGATAGGTACCTGGAGGGGGTGGGCAGGGAGGCCGCGTTGATTTTTCCACACGGTCCCACAAGCAAACGTGGATCTGGCGGCAAGGGACCTGAACAAGGGAATGCTGGTATAAAAGTTATGCACGTACAAGTGGTAACCGTTATCCAGCAGTGGGTACATAAGGTCCCACACGAGTTTCCCGCCAACACCCAGAGTGGGGGGACATTCTGGGGGTTGAATACGGGAATCTCGCCCATCGTACACACGAAATTTGTAAGTGTACCCTGAGGTACTCTCACAAATTTTGTATAGCTTCACGCCATACCTCGCCCGCTTTGTGGGAATATATTGGCGGAAACTGAGTCTCCCCTTGAACGCAACGAGAGTACGTAGGCCTGTTCAAATTTGGCCCCAAAGTGATCGATGACCGGCCGTATCTTATACAGCCGATCATAGGCAGGATAACCTCGGGGTGGACATGCTGCATTATCGGAATAATGCAGACATTTCCGGATGGCCTCAAACCGGGGACGTGTCATGGCCATAGGACGTCCCCACTACAGTATTGCCTGACACTGGGTTTTTGGACTAGACCCAAATGCAGCACGAGGCCCCAAAATGTCCTCATCTCGGCTGCACTGACCGGCGTCCAGCCACCGGGTCTAGCCAAAAATGAGCCTGGGTTTTGAGCGACGAACTGTTGGGCGTACAGATTCGTCTGCTCCACCATCAGATTCACCAGTGGGTTACTGAAAAAAAAAACTAAAATAGTCAATTTCAGTAAACCCCACTGTGGGAATCTGGATTCCAGGATTGCCAGCAAAATCCGGAATCTCAGGCTTAAAGTCCACTGGGGGACAACAGCTAAGTTCATCGGCAGGGGGCTCCGGTGAACTTATTTGTTGGGCCGGGAAACCAGTACGAACCCCAGCGTGGCTGTTGGTGGTGGGGGGCTGGTAGGGGGGGGGGGGCAAGTGGCAGGGGGGGTCTGGGGTCTGATAGATGGATCAAAGAAAGTTTTGTGTAAAAGTTCTTTTTTTTAATTTATTTTTTCCTAACTAACTTTTCCCTTCTTTCCCTTCCTAATGGTGCCTCTCCCTCACTGACCCTAACATACCTGGGTGGCGATGGGTGCAGGAGGGTGATGGATGCCAATTAGGGGGGGCGCAGGAGCTGGTGCTGAACGGTGCTGCACGGTCAGGGTGCTGGACAGGAAGAGGAGGGGAGAGAGGAGCGCAGGAAGTTTGAATCTCGCGCCTCTCTCCCCTGCACCAATCAGCACCCTGGACAGCAGTGTTCAGCACCAGGGGCAGCTCCGCCTCTGCAAATCTTCGCACTGCGATTGGTGGTGTGTAATCACGCCACTGATCGCAGTGGTTTTCCCGTTCATCGGGTCACAGGACACCCGAATGGACCGGAAACGCAGAAAACCGCAGGTCTGAACTGACCTGTGGTTTTCTGCGATCGTCGATACGGGGGGGGGGGGGGGGGGGGGGGTTGGGGCAAATGACCCCACCCCCCTGCGTTGTTACGGGATGCCGGCTGAATATGATTTTAGCCGGCATCCCGTTCCGATTAACCCCCGCGGCGTCATGGGTCCTTAAGGATTCGGGATCCATGCTGTACCGGTACGTCATGGGTCCCTAAGGGGTTAAAGACCTGTTCAGTTATGAAGTCACTTTGTGGGGCTTACATAATCGAAATCAGCCAAAAATAACCCAATTTTAGAAACCACACCCCTCAAGTTCAAAACTGATTTTACAAGCTTTGTTCCACAAGAATTAAAAGAAAATGGAGATAAAATTTCACATTTTAATCCGTTTTTATTCTATAACACTGCCAAACAAAACTCACAATCTATTACCCCGATTCTACAGTTTACAGAAACACCCCACATGTGGTATGGGCACACGACAGCATGCAGAAGGAAAGGAGCTCCATATGGTTTTTGGAGGGCAGATTTTGGTGGACTGGTTTTTAGACAACATGTAACATTTTAAGATCCCCTGATGCACCCCTACAGTAGAAACTCAAAAACTGACCTAATTTTGGAAACTTCGGCATAAGGTGACAGTTTTGTTGGTACTATTTTGGGGTACATATGATTTTTGATTGCTCTATATTATGCTTTTTGTGAAGCAAGGTAACCAAAAATTGGCTGTTCTGGTACAGTTTTTATTTTTTGTTTTTTACAATGTTCACCTGACAGGTTAGATCAATGTGCTGTTTTTATAGAGCAAGTTGTTATGGAGGCGACAATATATAATATTTCAACTTTTTTTGTTTGTTTCAGTTCTACATAATAAAGCATGTATTTATTTTTATTGTCATTGTACATCCATTTTTCTGAAAGCCATATTTTTTTTATTTTTCTGCCAATTGTCTTAATTAGAGACCCCTTTTGTTTTTGTTTTTGCTGGAAGAGTTTGGTTTTATTGGTACCTTTTTTGAGTACATATAATTTTTTGATCATTCAATATTACACTTTATGGGGAAAGGTGACCCAAAAATTTGTTGTTTTGTCACAGTTAAAACATTTTTACGGCGTTCACTTGACTGGGTGGATATATGATATTTATATAGAGCAGGTTGTTATAGATGTGGCGATACCTTCTCACATCTTTTCCTAAACCAGTGATGACACTTTCATCGGTCACATGGCCTAGTCGCAGCTCAGCCCCGGCACACCTCCCTCTTTTAAAAGGTTGCCTGGGGAAATGGCCACAAGCCTATTCCACAGCAACCCAGCCGTCTCCGGCCGATTCTCCCTGCCGCGACAACCCGTCGGCATTTCCATGTAAACTACCTTTTCTGTGCTGCACAGTGAAGTTGTACTGCTGCAAAATCAGGCTCCATCTCAGCAGTTTCGCATTGTCTCCTGCGAGACGTGCCAACCAGCTGAGGGGATTGTGATCAGTGACCACTGTGAAATTGCGTCCATACAGGTAGTGTTGTAGCTTTTGCAGGGACCACACAATAGCTAAACACTCCTTCTCTATTGTGGAGTAGCTGGTCTTCCTGGCCAGTAACTTACGGCTCAGGTATAGTACAGGATGCTCCTCCCCGGCCTGGTTCACCTGACTCAGGACTGCACCCAGACCAAAGGCGGAAGCATCCGTATGGACCACAAACTTCCGAGTGAAATCTGGAGCCTGAAGCACAGGAGCACTGGCTAGTGCATCCTTCAGGGCCTGGAAGCCTTGCTCGCATTCCGGCATCCAGGACACCATCCTGGGCAGCTTCTTCTTGGTCAAGTCTGTCAGAGGCTTGGCCAGGGCGCTATAGTTCGGGATGAACTTCCTATAGTACCCGGCCGTTCCAAAGAAAGACATGACCTGCTTCTTGGTGAGAGGTGTTGGCCATCTCGTAATGGCTTTCACCTTCTCTATTTCAGGCCTCAGTGTGCCTCCTCCTACTCTGTGGCCTAAGTAAGTGACCTCATTCATGCCCAGCTGGCACTTGCTAGGCTTAACAGTTAGTCCAGCCGCAGCAAGTTTGTCCAGTACTTGCGACAGGTGCACCAGATGCTCCTTCCACGTGGGGCTATACACGGCAATGTCGTCTAAATAGGTGACAGCACATTCTTCTAGTCCTTCCAGCAAGTCATTCACAAGACTTTGAAAGGTGGCTGGCGCATTCTTCATCCCAAACGGCATTACAGTAAATTCATATAAGCCTAAAGGGGTGATGAAGGCCGACTTCTCCTGAGCCTCCGAGGTCAGGGGAATCTGCCAATACCCCCTGCTCAGGTCCATGATTGTCAGGTAGCTGGCTCCTGCCAACTTATCTAACAGTTCATCAATCCTGGGCATGGGGTAAGCATCCGAGGTTGTGATGGCATTCAGTTTCCGATAATCCACACAGAACCTGGTTGTCTGATCTTTCTTCGGGACCAGAACCACCGGTGAGGCCCAAGTGCTGTGGGATTTCTGAATGACCGCGAGCTGCTTCCTCGATCTCCCTCCTGAGGTCTGCCTGGACCTCCAGTGAGACACGGTAGGCGGACTGCTTTGTGGGAGCATGTGTACCTGTGTCCACATGATGGACTGCAAGGTGAGTTCTCCCGGGTTTCCCTGTAAAAGTGTCACGGTGAGCTGTCAACACTTCTAAGAGCTGAGATCTCTGCTGGGACGAGAGTTGAGGGTTGAGGGTTAAGTCCACCTCCAACTCTCGAGTGTCAGCTAGCAGATCTAGTAGGGGGTCGGCCTCCTCCCTTTCGGGCAGGCTGCAAACCAGCATAACATGTGGCGTTCTCTCGTGATGCTCCTTGAGCATGTTGACGTGAAACGTCTTCTGTCTCCTACCTCCCTCTCCAAGGCCCACCACATAATTTACCTTACTCAGACATTTGACAATGGGGTACGGCCCTTCCCATGCAGCTTGCAGTTTGTTTTGCCGCATTGGCAGCAGGACATAGACCTTCTGCCCCTCCTGGTAGATTCTCTCTCGGGCAGTGCGGTTATACCACTGCTTCTGTTTGCTTTGGGCCTGCACCATATTCTCCTGTACAAGACCTACCAGCGACTCTATTTTGTCTCGGAACCTGAGGACATAGTCTACTACAGAGACTTCAGTTCCGGCAACCTTGCCTTCCCAAGACTCTCTGATTAGGTCTAGGGGACCTCTTACTCATCGACCATACAGGAGTTCGAAGGGCGAAAACCCGGTTGACTCCTGGGGAACCTCTCTGTAGGCAAATAGCAGGTGAGGTAGATATCGTTCCCAGTCCTTCCCTTGCGCCTCCACAAACGTCTTCAGTATCTGCTTCAACGTCCCGTTGAAGCGCTCACAGAGGCCGTTTGTTTGTGGGTGGTAAAGGCTGGCTACAATATGGTTCACCTGTATTTTCCTACAGAGCCCCTGCATTAGTTCAGACATGAACTGAGGTCCTTGGTCGCTGAGAAGCTCAGCTGGGAACCCCACTATCGTGAAGATCCCCAGCAGGGCGTCTGCAACCTTGTCCGCCCTTATGGAGGATAACGCCACTGCTTCCGGGTAGCGCGTTGCGTAATCCACCAGGGTTAATATGAATCGTTTACCCGAACTGCTGGGGATGGCCAGTGGACTAATGATGTCCACGGCCACCCTGCTGAAGGGTTCATCAATTATCGGTAAGGGATTCAATGGAGCTCGGTGACGGTCTCCTGCTTTGCCCACTCGCTGACAGGTGTCGCAGGACCTGCAGTACTTGGCGACATCTGCCCAGAGGCCAGGCCAGAAAAAATTCTGCATCACCCGGGACTTTGTTTTGGTTATTCCCAGGTGACCAGCTAAGGAGATCTCATGAGCCACTTGCAGTAATTGTTCCCTGAACTGCACAGGTACAATGAGCTGCCTCTTGAGTGGCCCCACCTTACTGTCACTGTGGGAGATGTCCTCCTTATACAGTTTCCCATTGTCCCAACACACTCGGTATTTGTCTCCCTCAGTGGGAGGGCTGGCAGCTAACCCTCTTAGCTGCTCCAAGGTAGGGTCATCTCGCAGGGCCTGCTCAAAGGCGGCACTACAAGTCCCAGCCAGCTGTCCCGTGGTGAACAGGGACAGTGGCTGAGGCTCTGACGCGGTTAAGTCCACGGGGTCCGAACCGGTGGAAGGGGACACTTCCACTTGCTCTTCCCCAATGGAGCGTTCCGCTGCGGCTTTTGCAGCCCTGCGAGTGACGGGCAACACAGGCACAATAATGTCATCACATTTAACATTTGCACAACTTGAATCAGATAAACACATGTCCGCTACCTGCGTACATACACCCGCCATCCCCTCTACATCTCCTGTCATAGGAGAACTGCTCCCACACACCCCACCTCCCACCGTCCATCCCCAAGGTTATCTGATGTTACGCAAACATCCTTGCACAGTACCTCGGTATGTCCAGGGACCTCCATAGGGACGGGTGAGTCCTGTGTGCTTCCAGGGGGCACGTAGCACGAGACCAATCGTCCTAGGTCAGTGCCTAATAAAACATTTGTGGGGATCTCCGCAGAGACTCCCACCTCCCTTACTCCACTCCCAGCCCCCCAATCAAGGAAAACACGAGCTAGGGGAACATTAGGGCTCACCCCCCCAACTCCCGTGATGGTGAGGCTTTTGCCGGGAATAAGGTCTGCGTCATCCACTAGTTCAGGCCGAACTAGTGTGACTTCGGCTCCTGTATCGCAGAAGCCTGTGGTGCATCGGTTGCCCACAGTAACCGACTGTAGGTTGTCTGCGGTGTGTCTTGCAGCTCCATTCACTAACAGCACAGATGATGGGTTGCGGGCAAGCTTGCCAGGGGGTGCTGTCTTCTTCTCCGGGCACGAGTGGCTGAGGTGTCCTGGCTTGCCGCACGCATAGCACTTGCGCACGTCTGTCGGTGCTGGCTTGACTCCTTCAGGTCTTTGTGCAGGCCTGTGAAAGGGTCGCTGGACAGGAACGACAAAGCTGGCCGGGAGGAAGAAGCAGATGAAGAGGTTCCTCCCAGACGGGACAGAGTGTCTTTGAATGCCCGAGTGCTGGGCATGGCGACTGTATTCATCGGCTAGCTCGGCCGCCTCTCGCGCACTCTTCGGCTTGTGCTCACATACATATTTTTGCACATCCTGTGGGGCAATTGGAGACAAACTGTTCTCGGACCATCAGATCCGCCAGGGACTGCTTGGTGTCCTCTGTGAGGGGATCAGACCACTGTTGGAAGGTGGTCTGCAACTTGCCCAGATGGTCCATAAAAGTATCTCCGGGCCCTCTCCGCAGGGACCGGAACCGTAAACGGTAAGTCTCTGGAGTCAGCTGGTACTTGACCAGAATAGCCTTTTTGATGACCGCGTAACTGGTACGCTCTGCTAATGGTAGTCCGACCAGGGCCTCCATAGCTTTGCCCTTCAGTGCGGACATTAGATGTCCCGCCCACTGTGGCTCTGGTACCTGGTACTGCTGGCATGAGGTTTCAAAAGCATGCAGGAAAAGATCAATGTCACAGTTCTCAGACTCCATCACAGGCAGTTTTGGCTTGACCATCAGGGATGGGCCTGTGGATGTGGCATGCCGGTCTGACCCCTGAAGCTGTACTCGGGCCTAGGTCCAGTTCATGCCTGCGGACAGCTTCCCGTTCTGCAGCCTCGCGCTCAGCCTTGCGCTCTGCAGCCTCGAGCTCAGCCTTGCGCTCTGCCCGACGTGCCTCCAGCAGCCGAAAATATAAGTCCGGGTTACTGAGCATTAGTTGGTCCAGACCATTTTGGGATGGCATAGAGACAGAGTTATGTCCAGCTAGAGGACTGCAAGCCCCAGCAGGCTGTCCTCCTCCCAGTTCATCATCCTCATTCTGGAAGGGGTCACCTGGCTCAGGGGCCCCAGAGTCTCCTCCATTCTCTGAATCCTGCAGGGATGACTCTTGACTCCTCCGTGCACATAACTCCTGGATGAGGACAGTCTTATTTTTCCCATATACTTGGATGCCTTTGTGCTCACACAGAGCTGTGATATCAGCCACGCTCAGGACGTCATAATTCACGGATTCGGACATTATTGCCAAATAAAAGATAGGACAGAAAACAAGAGAGAGGGGAGGGTACTGTCGTGAATTATTATTCTATCAAAACTAATGCACTGTGCTTCGTCTTCCAGAATTTTTCAATCCTTTAGTACAGAGTTATGGACATAACTTCATGCACTAATATTCTAAGCATACAGAATCCCGTAAGCTGCCACCAGAAAATGTCACGAACTATGGATCCGATCGCTCCGGATCCCACAGCTGTGACGTAGTGGTCTGTGACGGAGTCTGCGCACACACAGAGACCTCACGTGACCGGGGTATTACCATTCGGCTAACACCCCCCACTACACTTCGGTAACTGCCACCACGTGGGTTCCCGGTCCACGAGCCGACTATCCGGGTCATTCACTATCACACAGATCAGTGGATGAACCGGATATCACTTACTGACCAACCGCAGTCAATCACCCCCAGCTACAATTCCTAAATGCAATTTAACTAACTACCTGGTAACGTCTCTTCAAAGGCAAGGTACGTTGTTCAGCAGCTTAGAATATGGAAGACTTGGCCACTTAGATTTTATAATCTTTAATAAGCGGTAAAAAGCAGTGCATACAAGTCTAATGAAAATGACTATAAATCTACAGAATAATAATAACAATATAAATAATCACGACAGTTCAAATGAAAGGGAAAAAGATGAAAGAATACTTAGTTTCTCTGGAGGGTTTCAGATGGTCGTTCATATGTCCTTTTTGAATCCTTGCAAACCCCTTTTCAGTATGTATCAGGGGAGACCCTCAAAGTTCTTCTGATACAGGGATCTGCCGTCAATGTCCAATTAAGTGTCTGGTGATGTTCCATGGGTCTCTCTCCTCTGTCCTTGTGCATGGATTTTTATGAACTCTCCCATGGGCAGGAGACTTACTCCTGTCAGCCAATGGCAGCAGAGTGACTGTGAAGCCTAGGGATGGCCCCCAAGTGTTTTATGACCCCATCAAAGTTCAGTTCCTACAATGAGGATTATACTTAAGCCCGTATCTCCTTGATACATCGGCATATTTTTATACAGAATACATATTTGCGATCCTTATTTATTTACCTACAGAATGAGACCACACACGGTAATGCTGGGACCTGTAGTTCTTCTACCACCCATAGGTCAGCTAAGAATCACATCCTCTAGTCATATTTGATACCCAATTAACCACAATACTCTGTAGAGCCTGGATCTGGTGTCAGAAAGGGCATAAGTTGATTCATAAATGAAATATGAAAGTAGACTGGTTTTATGCCCAGAGCTAATTAAGGGCTATTAGCTCTCCTCAAACCAGACCTGGAAATTAATGACGTCACGCTCCAGCCAGGCTTGACAGCGAGCTGATCTTATCTTACCGGACAGGATGAGCTGGGCCTGGTATAGCCTTTATGACCTTTTTATAGCTGGTCTCAAAGAGTAGTGGTAATAAAAGTGTCCATCTATATCATAGGCGACCCAGGCTTCAGGAAGATGAGAGTTCACAGTTTTTTTTTTCTTTTACATATGCCAGAAGCATATAAGATGGCTACCCAGAGGAATTATGTATGTATGCCGGCACATAGACTTCCAAGCAAGGTATCTTTTCTCCCTGAAAATAAGGTATTAGAGTATATAGTATTCACCATTCAATAACTGAGTTATCAGTTGCATTTTAGTAAGTACCGCTCTTATATTGTGATCCTGGACACTTTAGTATAGGTAGAAATATCACACAGAGAGGTCCAGAATGATTGCCGCAAAAAACGCATCAAAACCAAATGGTGTCAGAGGCGTTTTTTAGTCTATTAGACTCACCTGACTTACATCAATATGGGGGATGAAAGGATTTTCACATACCCAGCTGCAAACACAATCTAGAGCATTTTTTCGTTTTTATCTGTTTAGAATGTTATTTTTATTGTATGGAAGTTTTAAGACCATTGTAGCATATGTGTGTTTTTATATATATTCAAAATTATTTGGCAATGTGATTTTATATGGTATAGCGAGGATTTTAATGGGAATGGACTCACTGAAATAGTGGATCAAAAATCGGTCCACTCCAGGTTTTTGGAACATCTTATTCAGACTTTTGGAAGAACTTCTCCACTATATAAGAAAGGAATTGTTTGGGGGACTGATAGCTACTGAGAAAGGGGTACTTCTATACCCCGAAACGCGTCTAGCCTAGACAGGACCCCAACATTTGGACCACTTGGGAAGCTGGAGATTTGACTGGAAAGTTGCAAAGAATAAATCATCTGCCACACGAAAGGCATACTTGGAAAAGAATGTGCAAGGCCTGATTCCATGGTGAAGGCCTAACTTCATGTGCCAAACAATTGACGGTGTGCGAGTTTACTACGAAATATTGGTCTGCAAACTCAGAGGACCATAACTGCATCTTTGTCGACTTATCAAAGAAGACGGTAAGACCGTTCGATTTTATCCAGCAATTATTATCCAGCAATTTAAAAACTGCATTATTATTCGAGTGGGACGCTGCTGGTGGATACTATTAGCGGGACGCCGCTTGAGTTTCTTCTTTGATTGCTCATTGGGACTTTGCTTATTTTCGGATATCCCTGATATATATCGAAAGGGACGTACATAAAGGACATTGGTTTATCGCAATTTTTAATACAAGACTTTCCCATAAGAATATTTGCTGAATATTCATACGAGTTATTATTGAATATTCTATTTTATTCCTCGAATTTTAGTATTTTAAATTTTAATATACTATTTCCATTTGACATATTGATTTGCTGCATGTTGTATTTTATGGTGTAGCGCAGTGGTCCCCAACCTTTTTTGCACCAAGGACCAGTTTCATGGACGACAATTTTCCCAGGGACCGGGTGGGGTGGGGTGTTATGGGGCGGGGCTTAGTGGGTGGGCGGGGCTTAGGGTGCTGGTCAGACCATGATTTTTTGAGGTGCTTGGGGCCACTTACTTTAAATGTGAGGTACATGGGGGGTACTAATGTAATAGCACCATGTACCTCAGATTAATAATAGGTGACCTTATGGCAGGGCTTGACAAATTTCCTTGGAATCTAGGAGCCAGCTAAAAAAGTTAGGAGCCATTTTTTTTTTTTACTTTATAAAGCCTTATTTTCAGCTACAAAAATAACACTTGACACTGTGATGTCACTGTATGTATAATCCCTGCGCTGTGACATCACTGCATGTATAATCCCTGCGCTGTGTCGTCACTGTATGTATAATCCCTGCACTGTGTCGTCACTGTATGTATAATCCCTGCGCTGTGACATCACTGTATGTATAATCCCTGCACTGTGTCGTCACTGAGGAGAATATATCTCAGTACGGGAACATATAGAGAAGTCATCAGATGATTTGGCTTTCTACATGCAACATCTCTCAAGTGCAACTTTTTAAGTGCACAGACTGAATTATACCAGAATGTAATATTATGGATATTGATTCCACTTTGTCATCACTGCTTACTGACCATCACCCAATTCTCTCATCTCCAGGTATGATTGCATTGAAGCTTACTGCTACACCCAGCTTTTCCAGTCTGATATTGTCCACCCCCTCTCATCTCTCCTTCTAAATCTTGGTATGATTGCATTGAAGCTTACTGCTACACCCAGCTTTTCCAGTCTGATATTGTCCACCCCCTCTCATCTCTCCTTCTAAATCTTGGTATGATTGCATTGAAGCTTACTGCTACACCCAGCTTTTCCAGTCTGATATTGTCCACCCCCTCTCATCTCTCCTTCTAAATCTTGGTATGATTGCATTGAAGCTTACTGCTACACCCAGCTTTTCCAGTCTGATATTGTCCACCCCCTCTCATCTCTCCTTCTAAATCTTGGTATGATTGCATTGAAGCTTACTGCTACACCCAGCTTTTCCAGTCTGATATTGTCCACCCCCTCTCATCTCTCCTTCTAAATCTTGGTATGATTGCATTGAAGCTTACTGCTACACCCAGCTTTTCCAGTCTGATATTGTCCACCCCCTCTCATCTCTCCTTCTAAATCTTGGTATGATTGCATTGAAGCTTACTGCTACACCCAGCTTTTCCAGTCTGATATTGTCCACCCCCTCTCATCTCTCCTTCTAAATCTTGGTATGATTGCATTGAAGCTTACTGCTACACCCAGCTTTTCCAGTCTGATATTGTCCACCCCCTCTCATCTCTCCTTCTAAATCTTGGTATGATTGCATTGAACTATTAATGTCTCTTATCCTGCTGGATTTATTGAGTATTTGTTTACATTGACTATTTCACCCCTGTATCTGGTGCTATCTTGATAAGGCCATATGTAGCCCCCTCCCCTCTTGGTCACACCTGATTGATCACTGAGTGGTATAAATCTAAGGTCTTAGGTCTTTTCAGACCTTGGTCTTTCTACATGCAACATCTCTCAAGTGCAACTTTTTAAGTGCACAGACTGAATTATACCAGAATGTGACCAGAAGGGGACCACAGGTAATTACAGACATAGTCAATGCAAACAATGTTTAATTTTTTCCTCGTACTCCTCCTACTTGTCCATAACCTCCTGAAATACCCCCACATCCATTCACCCAGCAAGGAACTATTCATCTCTTCGTCCATCTTACCTTCTCATCTGACCGCTTGCACAAACCTGTTTGCCAACATAAAACACTTCCTTCCCAAACACACACAGACACCTCATGCCCTCTCCTATTCTCATCTATTAACACTTTCTCTGCTTCTCCTTACTGCTGGTGATATCTCTCCAAATCCAGGACCCCCTCAGCAAATCCCCATTATCACCTCCATGTCCCACTACAAATCTCCGTCTACAAATTTCTACAACCCCTTAAACCTAATAACCATTCCTCTGACCCCTGTGCCTTTAGTTCCTCTTGCAGGAGCATTATGGAACGCGCGCTCTGTCTGTAACAAACTGTCATACATCCATGAACTGTTCATCTCTCAAAACCTTTCCTTTCTGGGTCTCACAGAGACATGGCTGACACCCTCAGACACCACCTCCCCTGCTGCACTCTCTTATAGTGGATTTCAATTCACTCACACCCCCCGCCCTGGCTGCAAACATGGTGGAGGAGTTGGTCTTCTCCTATCAGACACCTGCTCCTACAGCCCAACTCCACTGCCACCCTCCATTACGCTCACCTCATTTGAAGTACACTCTGTTCGCATCTACTCTCCCTCCAACCTTCAAGTAGCAGTCATTTACCGCCCCCCAGGCCCAGCCACCATATTTCTTGACCACTTTAACACCTGGCTACTACACTTTCTTTCTGCCGACATCCCCACTATCATCATGGGTGACTTCAACATCCCTATTGACACATGCCACTCGGCCGCCTCTAAACTCCTGTCGCTCTCTTCCTCCTTCGGCTTATCACAGTGGTCTTCAGCTCCCACCCACAGAGATGGTCACACTCTGGATCTGATCTTTTCCCGCCTCTGCTCCCTATCTAACCTTTCTAATTTGCCTCTCCCCCTATCCGACCACAATCTACTCACCTTCTCTTCATTGGTCTCTTCTGCAGCTCCCCCGGTCCACACACTAGCACACCCCCGCAGGAACCTCAAACAGCTTGACTTTTGCTTGCTTTCTGACTCTCTTCTCCCACTCTCTACCATCTGTTGCCTCCAAGACCCAGAAGCTGCTACCACCCTATATAACACCACATTAAGTACAGCTCTGGACACTGTTGCCCCCCTCACACACAACAAAATCCGGAAAATCAACAGACAACCCTGGCACACCAACCTGACCAAAAAACTCAGACAAGCTTCCAGGGCTGCTGAGCGGCAATGGAAGAAATCCCATTCTAAAGATCATTTCACCGCATACAAGCAATCCCTCCTCATATTCAAATCCTCACTCGCTGATGCAAAACAGGCTTACTTCTCATCTCTCATATCTTCCCTGTCCCACAGCCCTAAACAACTTTTTAGCACTTTTAATTCCCTTCTCCGTCCCCCAGCGCCCCCACCCTCTCCTCTCTTCTCAGCTGAGGACTTTGCCAAATATTTCAAACAAAAGATAGTCCACATCAGAGAAAGCTTTACTACACAGTCCCCACAGACCCTCTACACAACTGCTCGGTCCTCTTCTCCCAAAACCCACTTCTCTACCATTACAGAAGGTAAACTCTCCACTCTACTCTCCAAATCTCATCTGACCACCTGTGCACTTGACCCAATCCCATCCCACCTCATCCCTAACCTCACTGCAGTGTTTATCCCAGCCCTAACTCATCTCTTCAACCTATCACTAAACTCTGGTGTCTTCCCCTCTGCTTTTAAACATGCTACCATTACACCCATCCTCAAAAAACCTTCACTTGACCCATCTTCCTTGTCCAGTTATCGCCCCATATCACTTCTTCCGTATGCCTCAAAGCTACTTGAACAACATGTCCATTCAGAACTGTCCTCCCACCTCTCCTCCTGCTCCCTCTTTGACCGCCTACAATCTGGCTTCCGACTCCACCACTCGACCGAGACTGCCCTTACCAAAGTCACCAATGACCTACTCACAGCCAAAACCAAGAAACAATACTCTGTCCTCCTTCTCCTTGACCTGTCCTCTGCCTTCGACACTGTTGACCACTCCCTTCTGTTGCAAACTCTCTCATCTCTTGGCATCACTGACCTGGCCCTCTCCTGGATCACATCATACCTCACAGACCGGACATTCAGCGTCTCCCACTCCCGCACCACCTCCTCGTCTCATTCCCTCTCTGTTGGTGTCCCGCAAGGCTCTGTCCTAGGACCCCTGCTCTTCTCTATCTACACTTTTGGCCTGGGACAGCTCATAGAGTCCTATGGCTTTCAGTATCACTCCTACGCTGATGACACACAAATCTACCTCTCTGGTCCAGACATCACCACCTTACTATCTAGAATCCCACAATGTCTATCTTCTATATCATCCTTCTTCGCCTCTCGCTTTCTTAAACTTAACATGGATAAGACAGAATTCATAATCTTTCCCCCATCTTGTTCAACCCCCCCAACAGACCTATCTATCACGATCAATGGCTGCACATTATCCCCAGTCAACAAAGCCCGCTGCCTTGGAGTGATCTTGGATTCTGCCCTTTCCTTCCGACCGCACATCCAAGCCCTTTCCACCACCTGCCGTCTCCAACTCAAAAACATCTCCCGCATCCGCGCTTTCCTTAACTTTGAATCTGCGAAAATACTTGTACATGCCCTCATTATCTCCCGCCTAGACTACTGCAACATTCTCCTCTGTGGCCTTCCATCTAGCACTCTCGCACCCCTCCAATCTATCCTCAACTCTGCTGCCCGACTAATCCACCTCTCACCCTATTATTCCTCTGCCTCTCCCCTTTGCCAATCCCTTCACTGGCTCCCCATTGCCCAACGAATTCACTTCAAAGTACTTACAAATACATACAAGGCCGTCCATAACCTGTCCCCTCCCTACATCTCTGAGCTAATTTCCCGATACACCCCCACACGCACTCTCCGATCCTCACAAGACCTCCTTCTCTCCTCTCCTCTTATTGCCTCTTCCCACAATCGACTCCAGGATTTCTCCCGTGCATCCCCCATACTCTGGAACTCGCTACCCCAACATATCAGACTCTCACCTACAGTGGAATCCTTCAAAAGAAACCTGAAAACCCACCTCTTCAGACAAGCCTACAACCAGTGACCCTGCTGCCTCTATACCGCCATGACCAACTTAACCCGCACCTACTGTGTCCTTCTCCCATACCATGTAGATTGTAAGCCCTCACGGGCAGGGCCCTCTCTCCTTCTGTACCAGTTTGTAACTCATTTTGTTTATGATTAGTGCAATTGTCTGTATTATGTATGTGCACCCCTTATCATATGTACAGCGCTATGGAATGAATGGCGCTTAAATAATAAATAATAATAATAATAATTTGGCCATTCAGTAGTCTTAGTTCTTATAGGAGCTGCCACCCGGCTTTCCAAGACTCCTGAATGGGTAAATCATATGATAACGTATCTAAATGTTCCTATACTGAGATATATTCTCTTCAGGAGACCAGGAAAGCTGGGTGACAGACAACCTGTATTCCACACAGAAATCTGGATGGCAGCTCCTAGAGGAGCTGTGTGGTATACAGGCTGTTAATACAACGTTGGTCTATTGAGACCTAGAATCCCTGTAGGGGTCCCTAACTAATGTTAAAATTATTTCTTTATTGATTATATGTTTAAAAATACATTTTGGAAAAACACACACTCTGAAGAAAAAATCTTTAAAATTGTCAGTGTCTGGTATCGTATGGGATAGATCCGGAGTAGTGTAATTGCGTTCACCTTTATTTCATGGAATCCCTTGGTGGGTGTAACTCATCCTACCTTTTGTTATAGGGTGGTATTCACACTAGCAGTTGTGATAATTATGGTTTTCTTGTGATCACATGGGTGTACTGGTGAGGGTATCGCTCCTGCTGAGATTCTCAGTTATCTAACCTCTGTAATCAGTGCAGTTTCTAGGTAAAATTTCTCTCAGGGCGAGTGTCAAAAAAACTCCCCCCCCCAACTGCTCGATCAAATAAGTGTCTCCCCATTGTAAAAAATGTGGAACCACATTGCACGGACGGTCACAGTGACCCACTGTCCCATAGACTCAGGCTCTCACTCACAGCAGGCTTCTTTCTCAGCACTGCTCCGGGCGGGCGGTAACAGGCAGGCAGTGCGGGCGGCGGTGCTCACCTCACTCACTGTACGTCACGCAGTGCGTGAGGTACAGTGAGTGAGCGCCGCCGCCCGCAGAGCCTGCCTGTGGGGGGACATTATTTTTAATAAGGATCACTATGGACATTATTTAGAATGGAGGCTGCTGTGGATGTCATTATAACTGTATAATGTCTGATAGGCCTAGTCCTGAGTTATATTACCCTGCCCTGTATAATAATGTACCCTGATACCCCTTAGTTATATTACTCCAGCGGGGTAATATAACTAAGGGGTATCAGGGATGGGTACATTATTATACAGGGCATGGGCAGGGTAATATAACTCAGCTCAGGACTAGGCCTATCAGACATTATACAGTTATAATGAGTAATGACACCAACAGCAGCCTCCATTCTAAATAATGTCCATAGTGATCCTTATTAAACTTAATGTCCCCCATAGTGACAGTGGCCCCCATTTTCATGTCTCCCACAGAGGCCCCCCCATTGTAATTAATTCCCCCCATTGTAATTAATTCCCCCCCATTGTAATTAATCCCCCTCCCCATTGTAATTAATGCCCCCCCAGACCATCACTCGCCTCACAGCAGGCATCAGCACTGCTCAGGGACTCAGGGCGGGCGGTAACAGGCATGCAGTGCGGCGCTCACTCACTCACTGTATGTCACGCGCCTGCGCCGCCTAGTGGGAGGATCAGGCGCGTGACGTCAGTAAGTCTGACCAGGGCCGGTGCAAGGATCTTTGCCGCCCTAGGCAAGATAAAAATTGAAGCCCCCTCCCCCCCCCTTATCAGATCCGGAATTGCGGACCCGGATCCGCAATTCCGATCCTGAAAAAAAATAGTACATGTCCTATTCTTGTCCCCAATAGCGGACAAGAATAGGCATATTCTCTTAGTGCCGGCAATGTGCGGTCCGCAAAATGTAGTATTAATAACTAAACAATTAAATAATACACATATTGCATTGTCTACTTACCACCAGGACAATTAGATGATCTGGTCTCTGGCTGCAGTCTGGCTCTTGGTCTGGCTCTGGGGACTCCCTTGTCACTCTCTTCTCCCCCCCTCCCT
Organism: Bufo gargarizans; assembly: GCF_014858855.1. NCBI lineage: Eukaryota > Metazoa > Chordata > Amphibia > Anura > Bufonidae > Bufo > Bufo gargarizans. The sequence continues at coordinate 95,709,767 of NC_058086.1, read as the reverse complement.
TGTCACTCTCTTCTCCCCCCTCCCTTGTCACTCTCATTCTACTCCCCCCACCCCCCTTGTCACTCTCATTGTACTCACCCCCCCCCCTAGTCACTCTCATTGTACTCACCCCCCCCTAGTCACTCTCATTGTACTCACCCCCCCCTTGTCACTCTCATTGTACTCACCCCCCCCTTGTCACTCTCATTGTACTCACCCCCCCCTTGTCACTCTCATTGTACTCACCCCCCCCTTGTCACTCTCATTGTACTCACCCCCCCCTTGTCACTCTCATTGTACTCACCCCCCCCTTGTCACTCTCATTGTACTCACCCCCCCCTTGTCACTCTCATTGTACTCACCCCCCCCTTGTCACTCTCATTGTACTCACCCCCCCCTTGTCACTCTCATTGTACTCACCCCCCCCTTGTCACTCTCATTGTACTCACCCCCCCCTTGTCACTCTCATTGTACTCCCCCCCCTCCCCCCTGTCACTCTCATTTCATCCCCCTTGTCAATGTCACCTCTAATGTAGCGTGGCCGAGCTTTGTTCGCTCCGCGGTACAGGAGCTTTTTTTTCCTGTACCCGGCTGACAGGAAGTGCTCACTTAGTGTGCACTTCCTTTCAGTCCGGCCGGGTACAGGAAACAAATGCTCCTGTACCGCGGGCCGGACTGAACAGAGCTCGGCCACGCTACATTAGCAACTCAGCAGTCTGCAGCGCAGGCAGGCTGCGCAGCACTGAGCCGGCCGCTCAGGAGGCTCAGCATGAGGGGCGCCGCCGGCCGACCGCCCGAACCTTTATCACATAACCAAATTATTATTATTATTTTTTTTTACCTCAACGGGCGCCCCCTGCTACTGACAGCGCCCCGGGCGGCCGCCCGTCCCGCCCGCCCCTAGAAACGGCCCTGTCTGTAATAATGATAGCCATATTGCTAACAATGTTGCTGTTCTTATGTTAATGTAACTGTTTGCCTCTAACGGCGGACTACCAGGTAGGTACCAGGTAGGGGCTTAGGTAGCCCTGCGTTAGAGGCAAACAGTTACATTAACATAAGAACAGCAACATTGTTAGCGATATGGCTATCATTATTACAGAGGTTAGAAAACTGAGAATCTCAGCAGGAGCGATACCCTCACCAGTACACCACATGTGATCACAAGAAAACCATAATTATCACAACTGCTAGTGTGAATACCACCCTATAACAAAAGGTGGGATGAGTTACACCCACCAAGGGATTCCATGAAATAAAGGTGAACGCAATTACACTACTCCGGATTTATCCCATACGATAGCAGACACTGACAATTTTAAAGATTTTTTTCTTCTGAGTGTGTGTTTTTCCCAAATTTATTTTTAAACATATAATCAATAAAGAAATAATTTTAACATTAGTTAGGGACCCCTACAGGGATTCTAGGTCTCAATAGACCAACGTTGTATTAATACTAATATCCCGAGGGTCTCTAAAAGGGATTTTGATCAATGAATACAGGTTGTCACCCAGCTTTCCTAGAAAGGGACAGAACTAAGAAGTGGCCGAATGGTAACTGCAGGGATGGAGCACGGTGCAGGAATGGCCACCAGTTGAGGCTAGCAGGAGCTCCGGCCTAATGATGGCAGCAGGTATGCAGCTCCCCCCTGGGTTCATGGCCGTGCTCGAGGCCAACTTGGCTGCAGCAGGCAGACATTACAAACTTTGCAGAGCGCATCATTTACTGCCGCAGAGCGCATCATTTAACGCCGCAGAGTCGGCCGTGCAGGGACCTGGCAGCACTTGGTGCCCCGGGATGTTACGCTGCCCACAGCACCATCATGTCCCCAGCTGTGTACAGCAGGAGGATGATGGGCTGATTGTCCTCCCTCCACTTGTCAGCGAGTGCAGCACGCTACCTGTGCTCCCGCTCTGCCTCCCCTGCACTAACTCCTCTCCCCCCGCCGAGGCTCTCTCACCGGCACACGTGCTCTGATGTCTGCCGGACAGTTAGCTCATAAGTACCGGCCAGGCTCTGGTAAAGACCTCCACATGTGTCGACTCGACACTATCACCATGCCGGCTGCTCGCACATATACCCATCCGCCATCCAGTCCACCGGGGCTACAATCTCGAGGGCCGCCCCTGGCAACAGTGGGTCATAGAGCATTAACCTATCACGGACGTCTCCGCTCCTCTGTACTGCCGTGGCCCAGAAAACAATCTTCCAGGGGCCGGTCCTGGGCCGCGGCCCGGCGGTTGGGGACCGCTGGTGTAGCGGATAGGTATTTTAGATTACATTTTATATTATCATTGTCAGTAAGTACAGTTATTCATGCTATTATATGTTAATACATTTCAAACGGTCCAGATATCCTGAGAGTGCCAAGTTACTTTTGTTCTAATAGATACAGAAGCCTACTGAAGGGCTTCTGTGTCCGTGCCTCCACAACACAAAAGATAGGACATATCCCTATATTTCAACAGATCTTGCGGTTCACAACACGGGCACAGCAGCCATGTGCATGAGGCCTTGCTCCAAAAGGGTGGCAGTGTAGAGAAATTGGAGTACCATATCAAGACATATCATGTCCTGTTTAAAGATGCACCAAATTTATAAAACATGCAACAACTGATCAATTTGGTGCAAATTATTGCAAAACAAAGATATATATATATATTATTTTTTTTTACCTCTTCAATAACAGCAGCAGCAAATTTTTTTGAAATTGTAGTTGATTGTTTATCGTTTGGATCTAAATTGGGATCCAACTCATTTACAGTCTCTTCATGGTAGCCAAGAGAAGAAAAAGCAGTAGAAAGATCTATTTCCGGTGCCATGTCAGCAAACCAATCCAATTCTGGATCTTTGCTTTTGCTCTTGACCTTTATTGTGAATTCATCCCCTAATGTATTCCAGGACTCCACGTTCTTTTCTGACACTTTTTCCTGTGCAGGTTTTGTCGCTAGTACTATTGATGGTGACTGTTTGTGAGAGTGGGAATTACTGCTGTCTGCAATATTATCCAAGCTAAAAGCAGCATTCCAACTTAAAAATCCTTTGTCATTTAAATATACACTTGCTTGATTTGAGACATGAGCAGTTCCAGGTTTAGGACAATCGTCAACCCACTGTTTAGGATCCGGATTATCACCCATTTCTTTTGTATTTTGCTGGATGTTGACATAGTTGTCACTCATGAAACCATCTGATTCAGTCCATTCAGGCCAATCTTCTGGTGACTGCTGTACCTCAGATTTAAGGGAGAAGGTTGTGTGGACTCCAAGAAGATCATTCATTGACCGTGACAAATGACTTCCTTTCAATAAAAACAGAAAGCAGCATTAGTTGTGGTTGGAAGAGTCATTTAATTATACTACATTATTGTTACAGTAACATTTGAGTTGAAATTTAACATATGTGCTGACGTCTGCATCTTTTTCGGCCCTATTGAAAATGAATGGGTCTGCACCTGTTCCGAAAATTGCAGAATGGATGCGGACCAATTCATATGGTCGAGTGAATGGACCCTTACTTCAATCTTGTAATTGTTATAACAGCTACTTCTAGAAAAGCAGGGCCTGTCACCACTACTGACTTGTCTGCTCTTGCAAATACTTGTATTCTCTACAGTGGCCCTAATAAAAAATAAACTACTAAAAGTGGCCCCATTTTGTAGGCAGGTCCAAATGAACAGAAGTAGGCGGGGTCAACAATACCATAGTCCAAAATACCATCCCAGCAGAACCAAAAAACAGTGTATCGCAATGTACTGCCCCAAAAGCTGCCCCTCTGTTGTGACCATCAATAGCTACCATCTTCTATCCTCCTCCTCCAGTTGTCTATGGAGCATGGGGCAATAGGGGGGCATGTGCGGTCGCTGGCTGGGTACATGAGTACCTGCTTCTCACAGCGTAAATTAATGTTGAGATCTCATTATGTACCCAGTCAGCAGCACAGAGGAGGACTTGGTGGCCCCCTGAGGCATCGGCCCACCAGGAATTTTCCCTGTAGGGTCTATGGCCAATCCGCCCCTGATTCTCCAATAAATAGAAAATCTGGATTATCTTTTCATAGGGCTCTTCATGAATAAATGGACAATGGGGCATTACAATTTCCCTTGTGCGGGGGTGTCTGTTAGCAATGATTGGACTGAATCAGTGTGTACAGCGACCCTCAACTGTTATCAACTTATTTACAGAGTTATGAGAAAAGCAGATTGTCATCTACCACCCCCACAGCCAAGCTAACTCTGGCACAACCACTAGAATATACCAATTCTCTCCTGAAGGAAGTTGGATTCTCAAGCTGTTAATATTTCAGAGAGAAAGGAAACAGACAATTAAAAAGAAATAGTTCTTTTTAATGGAACAAAGTTAGGTATAACAAGATGTGTTTTCAAAGATTTACAGAAAAATGGTAGACAAGACATAGGGCATGAAACAAAAGGGGTTAAACATTGAAATGATACCTTTCTTAAATGAGTAGTATCTAGGCTCTATATCTTAGGTTCTGTCTAGAGTCCTGCACACATTTGGGTATCGCTGTCAGTGCCGTGATAACACAGCTCTCTATTCTGCTGCTCTCTCTCTCTCTGAACTCACTACTACAAAATGGACTCCTGCATCCAGTTTATATAGACTCTGACAGGTTGCCTAGGAAGCCAACAACTCTTACTGAAATGGCTGCCAGTCTGGTGCCATCTCCGTTATTTCTAACAGAAAAATTTGCAGATGAGAAACGGTTTAAAACTCCCAAGGGGCAAGTGATTATGTCACGTCCCTGAAATGCAGCTGAATTTAAATGGCTGTGTGTCAGCAAAACATCAAGGCGCTGTGCTATATTAACCCCTTAACGACCAGCGCCATACACCACAACTGTACATGGCTTAACACCCAGCGTCATTCATGCCCCTACCCAAGACAATCGCCCAAAAAATAAAACTATGGCTCTCAGACTATGGAGACAATAAAGCATGATTTTTTTTTCAAAAATGCTTTTATTGTGTTAAATGTAAAAAAAAAAAAAAAAAAAAGTTGACATATTAGTTATCACTGCGTCCATAAAGACTTGCTCTATACAAATATCATATTACCTAACCCCTCAGGTGAACACTGTCATTTTTTGTCACCTTACATCACAAAACGTGTAATAGCAAACGATCAAAAAGTCATAAGCACCCCAAAATCATACCAATCAAACAGTCATTTCATTCTGCAAAAAATGAGATCCTAAGACTAAACTATGGCTTTCAGAATATGGAGACACTAAAACATGATTATTATTTTTTTTGTTTAAAAATGAGTGTAAAACTTAAATAAATAAAAAAGTATACATATTAGGTCAATCCAGGTTATTCAGGTCTCTGGTGACCCGATAATAATACACCACCAATCACCATCCTGCGATTCTGAGAGGTGATGGTGACATCACCTCTTAGGATCACTTGCTATTGGCTGGATGGGCGGAGGTTAACTCCCCCCCAGCTCTCCTCTCCTCCTCTATTCTGTGTCTGTGAGCAAGGAGAGAGAGCGTCGGATCTGTGCCCAGCATCCCCATCTCTGCCCAACACATGTTTTGACCCTTCATAGTGCCATTTGGCACTAAAAAGGTACATAGGGACAGGTTAGGAACAGGTTAGGTTAGGCAGGGATATTCAGGGAAAGTTTAGGGGAAAAAAAAAAGTTTCATCACCCTGATCGGGTGTCTGGGGTCCACAGCACAGCTGTGTAACCCTAGACTCCCCAGGGGTGCTGCAGCTTGCCCCCTCACACATTTTTTTTGGGCGCAAGCATTTTCTTATTTTTTTTTTTGCATATGCTGACCATGGCCGCCACTCTTAGCGTCCGGCCACAGTTAGCGCATCGCCCACCCAACCGCTGATCAGCGAGTTTAAATATTTTTATTTATTTTTTGCCTTTTGGGGGGGTTTTCACTTATTTTTATTTTTTTTCTCTTAGGTTTAGGGCAAAGTCTGCAAACATCCGTGCCCCCACCCCCACACACACTAAATAACGCACGGACACACAGACACACACACACACAAACACACAAACACTCCCCTATAGGCCCGCCGGATGTTCTCGGCCGAGGAGGCATACGCCCAGCTTGCCTCCGACTCAGAGAGCCCCAGTGAGGACGAGGATGACCCCACTTTGCTCTTTTCATCCGAGTCCTCATCATCATCTAGCAATAATGATGAGCCCCCAAGGCTGCGGAGAAGCCGCCAGGCAGAGCAAGGGGACCGCCATGCCAGGGACCCTGTGGCCCACACTAGTACAAGCAGCTCTGGGGCCCATACTAGTTTTCCAGCCCACCAGATAAGTCCACCTGAGCCCCCTACCGGTGAACTTGCATGGTGTACTGTAATTCCGATTTTGTTGGCCAACCAGGAATCCAGATTCCCACAGTGGGCTTCACTGAATATGACTATTTTAGTCATTTTTTTCAGTGACCACTTTGTGAATCTGATGGTGGAGCAAACGAACTTGGACGCCCAACAGTTTATTGCTCAACACCCGGGCTCCTTTTTGGCTAGAACCGGTGGCTGGAGTCTGGTCAGTGCAGCCGAGATGAGGACGTTTTGGGGCCTAATGCTGCACATGGGCCTAGTCAAAAAACCCAGTGTCAGGCTGTACTGGAGTGGGGACGTCCTCTACCACACCCCACTTTATAGTACGGCCATGACACGCTCCTGTTTTGAGACCATTCGGAAATGCCTGCATTATGCAGATAATGCAGCATGTCCCCCCCCAAGGTGATCCTGCCTATGAACGCCTGTATAAAATCAGGCCGGTCATCGATCACTTTGGGGCCAAATTTTTGGAGGCCTATGTACCTGGAAGGGAGGTCGTGGTTGATGAGTCTCTCATTGCTTTCAAGGGGAGACTCCTTTTCCGCCAGTATGTTCGCTCTAAGTGGGCGAGGTATGGAGTGAAGCTGTACAAATTTTGTGAGAGTACCTCAGGGTAACACTTGCAAGTTTTGTGTGTACGACGGGCGAGATTCCTGTATTCTACCCCCAGAATGTCCCCCCCACTCTGGGTGTTAGCGGGAAACTTGTGTGGTACCTTATGCACCCACTGCTAGATAAGGGTTACCACCTGTACGTCGATAACTTTTATACTAGTATCCCCTGTTCCAGTCCCTCGCCGCCAGATCCATGTCCACTTGTGGGACTGTGTGGAAAAATCAATGCGGCCTCCCTACCCTCCCCCTCCTGGTACCTATCCCCAGGGGTGAGGCCTGTGCCCTTACCAGTGGAAACCTGTTGCTAGTTAGATATAAGGACAAGAGGTATGTCCTTGTACTGTCCACAATTCACGGGAACGGCATCACCCCTGTCCCTGTACGAGGTACAGCGGCAACGGTCCTCAAGCCCGATTGTATTGTCAACTACAATCGGTATATGGGAGGAGTTGATCTCTCTGATCAAGTCCTCAAGCCATATAACGCCATGCACAAAACCCGGGCATGGTACAAAAAAGTTGCGGTCTACTCGGTACAGGTTGCCTTGTACAAATCTTTTGTGCTGTCCCAGAGCGCTGGCAACACAGGGAAATTCCTTCAGTTCTATAAGGCAGTCCTCAAGGACCTGATCTTTTCTGACTGGGAAAAAGCAGGCCTTGGGAACTGGAGGTGCCCGGATTGTCCCTGGCCAACACTTTCCAGGTGTGGTCCCCCATACTGGAAAGAATTGACGGTCCGAAAAAAAGGTGCAGACTGTGTCACAGTAGGGGGATACGTAAGGACATCACCACTCAGTGTGACACGAGCCCGATCATCCGGATGGAGTACTACATTTATAATCCCCTTCCCCAATTTTAATTCCATTTAGCCAATGACAATCGGAAAAAGAACTATGGTTCTCAGACTTGATATAATGATATTTTTTAAAACTAAAATAAATAAAAAAGTAGACATATAAGGTATCGTCGCGTCTGTAAGAATCTGCTCAATAAAACATACCCCATGACCTAACCCCTCAGATGAACACGTAAAAAAAATAATTATTAAAATGGTGCAAAAAAGGGGTATTTTTTTGTCACCTTATATCACACAAAGTGTAATAGCAATCAAAAAGTCATATGCCCCCAAAATAGTGCCAATAAAACCGTCCTCTCATCCCGCAAAAAATGAGCCCCTACCTAAGACAATCGTCTAAAAAATATAATAATATGACTCTTAGATCATGGAGATACTAAAAGGTTTTTTTGTTTAAAAAAGGATAATATAGTGTAAAACCTAAATAAATTTGAAAAAAGTAGACATATTAGGCAATCTGTTCTATAAAAATCAGTTCTATAAATCTGTTCTATAAAAATACCCCATGACCTAACCCCTCAGATGAACACGGTCAAAAATAAAAACTGTGCCAAAACAAATTTTCCATTTTAATCCCCTTTTTCCAGTAACAAAGCAGGGTTAACAGCCAAAGAAAACTTAATATTTATTACCCTGATTCTGCAGTTTACACCCCATACAGTTGCAAGAAAAAGTATGTGAACCCTTTAGAATGATATGGATTTCTGCACAAATTGGTCATAAAATGTGATCTGATCTTCATCTAAGTCACAACAATAGACAGTGACAGTCTGCTTAAACTAATAACACACAAAGAATTAAATCTCTGGAATATGCTAACATCCCTGTTAGCGAATCTACTATACGTAAGACACTAAACAAGAATAGATTTCATGGGAGGATACCACAGAGGAAGCCACTGCTGTCCAAAAAAAACATTGCTGCAGGTTTACAGTTTGCACAAGAGCACCTGCATGTTCCACAGCAGTACTGGCAAAATATTCTGCGGACAGATGAAACCAAAGTTGAGTTGTTTGGAAGAAACACACAACACTACGTGTGGAGAAAAAGAGGCACAGCACACCAACATCAAAACCTCATCCCAACTGTGAAGTATGGTGGTGTCACTACCAGAGCTTTGAGACGTTCTCAAAGCTCTGTGTCTCCACCCCTGTGATGATGTCACTTAGGGTTGGAGGTTTTCTCACTGTTCTGTTTCTCCGCCCCTGTGATTAGGTCTCACTCCCAGCTGTCTCTCCTGCGTTTGATTTCTCTGCCTTTAAATCACCCCTCCTCCTATTGCAGGGCGTGGATTATATTTCTCTTTTCAGTTGTAGCTCTGCCTTGAGTATCTTCACACCTTTAGCTACTAGTTCTCTGGACCTGTGTTCTGCTGCTGCAAGCACTCCGGATATTGCCAGCGGTCCTTGGATCCGTCTTCTCTGCGGCTGCAGCTCCATCAGCTAAGTGTGCAGACTTTGTTATGTACCTGGTGATTTCCTGACTGGATCCGAGGTGGCCCCGGTTCCCTCCATATTCTGTGCAGGGCATCGGTGGCCGTGCCCCTTCCACTATTGTAGGGGTTACAGGGCTCATCAGTCTAAGGTACGCGGGCATGCCTCGCTCCACCATTTGGATCCGGGCATGTGCTTTAGCAGCATAGGGAGAGTGTTGAGGGTCTGACAGGGGTCACCCTTTCTCTTCCCTAGTTTGGGGTCCGGTCAGTAGCTCTTTTTACTGTGTATACTCTTGTTACCCTTAAACAGCCGTGACATTATAATCCACCAAAACCGTCCTTGTTGACATGGATCCGCTTTCTGACCTGGTTGACCGCATGCAGGGTCTTTCTTTGGAAGTAGCGGATCTCCGTCAATCTCTGACTCAGCTACAAGCATTGGGCTCTGCTCCGGCTCATGGAGTCTGTTGCGAGCCAAAGGTCTCACTTCCGGAAACGTTCTCCGGGGGCAGTGAGAATTTTGTTCGCTTCAGAGAGGCATGTAAACTCCATTTTTGTTTGTGTCCCCACTCCTCTGGTAATGAGGAACAGAGGGTGAGGATTGTCATCTCCCTGCTCAGAGGTAATGCTCAGACTTGGGCTTTTTCGCTGCCATCAGGGGATCCTTCCCTGCGATCCGCGGAGAGGTTTTTTGTGGCCCTGGGGCAGATATATGATGACCCGGATCGTGTTGCTCTGGCAGAATCGAACTTACGTGTTCTATGCCAGAACAAACTGTCTGCGGAGCTTTATTGTTCTGAATTTCGGAGATGGGCAGCTGATTCAGGCTGGAATGATGCTGCACTCCGAAGTCAGTTCTGTCATGGTCTCTCAGAGGATTTGAAAGATGCCTTTGCTTTCCATGAGAGACCAACATCCTTAGAGTCTGCCATGTCATTGGCGGTACGCCTTGACAGGCGTCTAAGGGAAAGAAACAAGACCTCTCTGTCCAGTCATTGTCAGTCTAGGGGCAATGGTGCGGACCCATTCAGTATGCAGGGGTCTCATCCTGTCTCACTCCCCTCTGAGGAGGAGCCCATGCAGCTAGGCCGACTTGCCCCTGATAAAAGAGGATTTAGTCCTCAGAATATGGTGTGTTTTTGTTGTGGGGGCATAGGTCATTTGGCAAATGTTTGTCCGTCTAGGAGATTCCTGAACTGTACTAAGAGCGATAATAAGAGAAAAACCTCAAGAGGTGGATCATCAAGTTCTGCTTCATCTGCTACTTTGGGCAAAGTTGATGTGGGAATTGATGCTTTTCCTCTGACCTGCAGTTCCCGTTTTCTCCTGTCTGCCAGGGTGGCGCTAGAGAGCAAGGTCATTCCTTGTGAGATTTTTGTCGATAGTGGAGCGGCCGTCAATCTTATTGACACTCAATTTGTAGCCTTGCATGGTTTTCAGGTTTGTACATTAGAAAAGGATATACCTGTTTTTGCTATTGACTCTGCCCCACTCTCGCAGAGATCTCTGAAAGGCATTGTTCACAATATCCGGCTAGCTGTAGGTGACACTCATGTGGAGGAGATATCTTGTTTTGTCCTTAACGGATTGCCTTCTCCTCTAGTTTTGGGGCTACCCTGGCTCACTAGACATAACCCCACTATTGATTGGCAAGGAAGGCAAATAAATGAGTGGAGTGACTTTTGTAGAGAGAATTGTCTCACAGCCACTCTTGCAGAGGTGTCTACTAAAACTCTGCCATCATTTCTCTCTGATTTCTCGGATGTGTTTTCCGAGAGCGGTGTTCAGGAGCTACCTCCTCACCGGGAGTTTGACTGTCCCATTAACCTCATTCCCGGCGCCAAGCTGCCAAAGGCACGCCTCTACAATCTCTCACAACTGGAGAGACTCGCAATGCGAACCTATATCTCTGAGAGTCTCGAGAAGGGGCATATTCGTCCCTCAAAGTCGCCTGTTGCCGCGGGTTTTTTTTTTGTTAAAAAAAAAGATGGCTCTCTGAGACCTTGCTTAGATTTTAGGGAGCTGAACCGTATCACGATTCGCGATCCCTATCCCCTTCCTCTGATCCCGGACCTCTTCAACCAAATTGTTGGGGCCAAGGTGTTTTCCAAATTGGATCTGAGAGGCGCGTACAACCTGGTCAGGGTCAGAGAGGGGGATGAATGGAAAACGGCCTTTAATACCCCTAACGGGCATTTCGAGAATCTCGTTATGCCTTTCGGCCTGATGAATGCTCCGGCCGTCTTTCAGCATTTTGTTAATAGTATTTTCTATCATTTAATGGGGAAATTTGTATTGGTGTATCTTGATGATATTTTGATTTTTTCCCCTGATGTTCAGACTCATCAGGATCATCTTTTTCAGGTCCTGCAGATACTGCGGGAAAATAAACTGTATGCCAAGCTGGAGAAATGTCTTTTTATGGTATCAGAGATTCAATTTCTGGGTTTTCTCCTCTCTGCTTCTGGTTTTCGCATGGATCCGGAGAAGGTCCGTGCTGTGCTGGAGTGGGAGCTTCCTGAAAATCAGAAGGCATTGATGCGCTTTCTGGGTTTTGCTAACTACTACAGAAAGTTCATTTTGAATTATTCCTCTATTGTCAAACCCCTTACTGACATGACAAAAAAGGGGACGGATTTTTCCTCTTGGTCGGAGGAGGCGCTTGCAGCCTTTTCTAAGATTAAAGAGAGTTTTGCGTCTGCTCCCATCTTGGTGCATCCCGATGTTTCCTTACCTTTTATTGTTGAGGTGGATGCTTCCGAGGTGGGTGTGGGTGCAGTTTTGTCCCAGGGCCCCTCTCCTGCCAAATGGCGACCATGTGCCTTTTTCTCTAGAAAACTCTCCCCGGCAGAGAGAAACTATGATGTGGGAGATAGGGAGTTGTTGGCCATCAAGTTGGCTTTCGAGGAATGGCGCCATTGGTTGGAGGGGGCCAGGCACCCTATCACCGTTTTTACCGACCATAAGAATCTGGCGTACCTGGAGTCGGCCAGGCGTATGAATCCGAGACAGGCCAGATGGTCTCTGTTCTTCTCCAGATTTAATTTTGTTGTTACTTTCCGCCCTGGGATCAAGAATGTGAAGGCTGATGCTCTCTCTCGCTGTTTTCCGGGAGGAGGAAACTCCGAGGACCCGGGTCCCATTTTGGCGGAGGGGGTAGTTGTTTCTGCTCTATATTCCGATTTGGAGGCCGAGGTCCAGGCTGCCCAGTCTGAGGCACCTGCCCGTTGTCCCTCCGGGAAGTTGTTCGTGCCTCCTGAGCTACGTCACAAACTCTTTAAGGAACATCATGATACAGTTCTTGCTGGTCACCCCGGGAGTAGAGCCACGGTAGATCTCATTGCTCAGAGATTTTGGTGGCCGGCTCTTCGTAAGTCTGTGGAGGGTTTTGTGGCGGCTTGTGAGACGTGCGCTCGCGCTAAGGTCCCTCGTTCACGACCTTCAGGTTCCCTTCTCCCGTTACCCATACCTTCCCGTCCTTGGACACACCTGTCCATGGACTTTATCACGGATCTTCCTCGTTCCTCGGGGAAGTCGGTGATCCTGGTGGTCGTGGACCGTTTTAGCAAGATGGCTCATTTCGTTCCTTTCCCTGGTTTACCCAATGCTAAAACGTTGGCGCAAGCTTTTGTCGATCATATTGTTAAATTGCACGGCATTCCCTCTGAGATTGTTTCCGATAGAGGCACGCAGTTTGTGTCCAGGTTCTGGAAGGCTTTCTGTTCTCGCCTGGGGGTTCGGCTGTCCTTCTCTTCTGCTTTTCACCCGCAGTCGAATGGTCAGACTGAGCGCCTCAATCAGAATCTGGAGACATATTTGCGCTGTTTTGTGGCAGAGAACCAGGAGGATTGGTGTTCATTTCTCCCTCTTGCTGAGTTTGCTTTGAACAACCGTCGTCAGGAATCTTCTGATAAGTCACCATTTTTTGGTGCATATGGGTTCCATCCGCAGTTTGGGACATTCTCGGGAGGGGCTCTTTCTGGTTTACCTGAGGAGGAGAGATTTTCCTCGTCTTTGTCTACCATTTGGCAAAAGATTCAGAGTAATCTCAGAAAGATGAGTGAGAAGTATAAGCATGTGGCTGATAAGAGATGTGTGCCTGGTCCGGACCTGAATGTGGGTGATCTGGTGTGGTTGTCTACAAGAAATATTAAACTGAAGGTTCCCTCCTGGAAATTGGGTCCCAAGTTTATTGGGCCTTATAAAATTTTGTCAGTCATCAATCCTGTTGCCTTCCGCCTTGATCTTCCACGGGTTTGGAAGATACATAATGTTTTTCACAGATCTCTCTTAAAACCATATGTCCAGCCCACGGTACCCTCCTCTTTGCCTCCTCCTCCGATTTTGGTTGATGGCAATCTGGAGTTTGAGGTTTCCAGAATTGTGGACTCTCGCATTGTCCGCGGTTCTCTTCAGTACCTCGTTCATTGGAAGGGTTATGGTCCTGAGGAGAGGATGTGGGTTCCGATGTCGGACATTAAAGCCACTCGCCTTATCAGGGCATTTCATAGGGCTCATCCTGGGAAGGTGGGTCCTGGGTGTCCGGAGTCCACCCGTAGAAGGGGGGGTACTGTCACTACCAGAGCTTTGAGACGTTCTCAAAGCTCTGTGTCTCCACCCCTGTGGTGATGTCACTTAGGGTTGGAGGTTTTCTCACTGTTCTGTTTCTCCGCCCCTGTGATTAGGTCTCACTCCCAGCTGTCTCTCCTGCGTTTGATTTCTCTGCCTTTAAATCACCCCTCCTCCTATTGCAGGGCGTGGATTATATTTCTCTTTTCAGTTGTAGCTCTGCCTTGAGTATCTTCACACCTTTAGCTACTAGTTCTCTGGACCTGTGTTCTGCTGCTGCAAGCACTCCGGATATTGCCAGCGGTCCTTGGATCCGTCTTCTCTGCGGCTGCAGCTCCATCAGCTAAGTGTGCAGACTTTGTTATGTACCTGGTGATTTCCTGACTGGATCCGAGGTGGCCCCGGTTCCCTCCATATTCTGTGCAGGGCATCGGTGGCCGTGCCCCTTCCACTATTGTAGGGGTTACAGGGCTCATCAGTCTAAGGTACGCGGGCATGCCTCGCTCCACCATTTGGATCCGGGCATGTGCTTTAGCAGCATAGGGAGAGTGTTGAGGGTCTGACAGGGGTCACCCTTTCTCTTCCCTAGTTTGGGGTCCGGTCAGTAGCTCCTTTTACTGTGTATACTCTTGTTACCCTTAAACAGCCGTGACAGGTGGTGGGGGCATCATGGTTTGGGGCTGCTTTACTGCGTCAGGGCCTGGACAGATTGCTATCATCGAAGGGGAAAAATGAATTCCCAAGTTTATTAAGACATTTTGCAGGAGAACTTAAGGCCGTCTGTCCACCAGCTGAAACTCAACAGAAGATGGGTGTTGCAACAGGACAACGACCCAAAGCATAGAAGTAAATCAACAGCAGAATGGCTTAAACAGAAGAAAATACGCCTTCTGGAGTGGCCCAGTAAGAGTCCTGACTTCAACCTGATTGAGATGCTGTGGCATGACCTCAAGAAAGTGATTCACACAAGACATCCCAAGAACATTGCTGAACTGAAACAGTTCTGTCAAGAATTACTCCTGAACGTGGTGCATGTCTGATCTGCAACTACAGGAAATGTTTGGTTGAAGTTATTGCTGCCAAAGGAGGTTCAACCAGATATTAAATCCAAGGTTTCACATACTTTTTCCACCTGCACTGTGAATATTTACATGGTGTGTTCAATAAAAACATGTTAACATTTAATTCTGTGTGTGTTATTAGTTTAAGCAGACTGTGATCGTCTATTGTTAGAACCGACAATAAATTCTCAACCAGTGAGAAAACCATATGTGAGAATTAACTAATGAATCCGAAAGACAAAAACACATATGCAAAAGTAGTATATTTTATTAAATAGTCACATAAGGACAACAATAAAGACAATAATGGATAAAATTGATGAACAAAAATAGCAGTAATGAAATGGCACTGTGACCGGCGCAACCCCAAGGTTCCAGATGGTGGATTTATCCCCCAAGCGTGCATCCACTCTTGGTCTAATTAAGCCTAATGGCTAAAATATCTGAGATAAACCATCTCATAAACCAGACCATAGAGTGGCGTCAGCTTAAAAACATAAATAACACCATGCTAGTCTTATTCTCAGCATAAATGGGTGCAATGTGCAGCAGGGTAGTCACCACCAAGTGGTATAATAAATCACAAATTACACCTAGCACCCAGATACGCTACCAGCATGAGAACATGCATACATGTAACAATAATAACATTCAAAGGGGAACCAACCTGGAGACCTGAGTGAGCGCACCCCTGACGCGCGTTTCGCACAGCTTCCTCAAAAGGGGCGTGTCCATTTGGTCAATGCATATACACTTAAATACTATCGCAGCTGAGAGAAATGTGCCCCGAACCTATCACAACGTCCCTGGCTGATTGTCGACACTCAATCACCTGGGCACAGGTGATCACATTTTATGACCAATTTGTGCAGAAATCCATATCATTCCAAAGGGTTCACATACTTTTTCTTGCAACTGTATGTGGTCGTAAACTGCTGTATGACCAAACGGCAGGGCGCAAAAGAAAAGGAATGCCATATGGTTTCTAGAAGGCAGATTTTGATGGCCTTTTCTTTGGCACCATTTGCAGAACCCCTGATGCATCCCTAGAGTAGAAACTCCATAAAAGTGACCCCATATAAGAAACTAAACCCCTCAAGGTATTCAAAAATGATTTTACTAACTTTATTCACCCTTTAGGTGTTCCTCAACAGTTTATGGCAAATGGAGATGAGATTTCAGAATTTCTGTTTTTGGCAACCTTGCCTCACAAAAATGTAATATAGAGCAACCAAAAATCATATGTACCCTAAAAATAGTAGTAGCAAAACTGCCACCTTATCCCGTAGTTTCTAAAATGGGGTCACTTATGAAGTTTCTACTCTAGGGGTGCATCAGGGGGGGCTTCAAATGGGACATGGTGCAAATAAACCAGTCAAGCAGAATCTGCCTTTAAAAAAAACACATGGCGCTCTTTTTCCTCTATGACCTGCCTTGTGCCTGTACAGTAGCTTACGACCACATATGGGGTGTTTGTGCAAACTACAGAATCAGGGCAATAAATATTTAGTTTTGTTTAGCTGTTAACCCTTGCTTTGTTAGTGGAAAAAATTGATAAAAATTGAAAATTTGCCAAAAATATGTGATTACACTTACCGGTAATCTTTTTTCCTTGAGCCTATGACAGCACCTTTGGATAGCGTCCGCCCCCTCCTCAGGACAGAAAACAGGAAACACAACCACTTTAAAGGAGGTACCAACTTCCCTCACGCAAGTACTATTTCAAGAACTAAGGAAACCAACAAAGGAAAGAAACCTATATATATCTATTACATTTTAATTTAAAAATTTTTGGGGGAAGGGAATTAAACGGGTGCCGTCATAGGCTCAAGGAAAAAAAGAATTCCGGTAAGTGTAATCACATATTTCCCCCCTCGCCTATGACAGCACCCTTGGATCTATAAGCAAGATCAAATTAGGGAGGGACAACTGCCAGAAGGACTTTATGTCCAAATACTAGACCCTCTTGAGAAGGTAACTGAAGCCTGTAATGCCTGAAAAACATGCGAGGAGAACGCCAGGTGGCAGCCCTACAAATTTGGTCAATATATGCAGAGACTCTCTCTGCCCAGGACTTAGAGACCTCTCTGGTAGAGTGGGCACCAAATGCCATAGCACATTAGGAAGGCAAGCTGATATCCTGAGAGCGATGAAAGGAAGAAGACACCTTAGGAAAGAAGGAAGGATCCGGTGAAATAACCAAAATGTTTAAATATGGCTTTTCCGTAGAGAAGGCTGAGATTTCACTTACTCTCCTAGCTGATGTAAAGGCTAGTAAAAAGGCAAACTAGCAAGGTTAAGACCTTTATGGAGATCTCTTTAATGGGCTCAAAGGGTTCTGACGTAAGGGTGGACAGAACTAGATTTAGATGCCATGGAGGAACTCTAACCTTTTGTACCGGGGCTAATTTAGAGATCGCTGTAATACAAACCGGATTCCCAAAAAGTTGGGACACTATACAAATCGTGAATAAAAACTGAATGCAATGGTGTGGAGGTGCCAACTTCTAATATTTTATTCAGAATAGAACATAAATCACGGAACAAAAGTTTAAACTGAGAAAATGTACCATTTTAAGGGAAAAATATGTTGAATCAGAATTTCATGGTGTCAACAAATCCCCAAAAAGTTGGGACAAGGCCATTTTCACCACTGTGTGGCATCTCCCCTTCTTCTTACAACACTCAACAGACGTCTGGGGACCGAGGAGACCAGTTTCTCAAGTTTAGAAATAGAAATGCTCTCCCATTCTTGTCTAATACAGGCCTCTAACTGTTCAATCATATTGGGCCTTCTTTGTTGCACCTTCCTCTTTATGATGCGCCAAATGTTCTCGATAGGTGAAAGATCTGATGTTGTGATTGATGCAGAATGTGGTCTGGCATTATCTTGTTACTCCCCCCCCCCCCCCCCCCCGTCTTTGTTCCTTTATACATTGTTGTGTTTAGAGGTAATCCGACTAGATCTCTAATGGATACTCATGTGTCTGTTTATTGAGATAAGCAGATGAGTTGTATTTGAAAAAATCATCTAGATGAGACTGAATATGGTAATCATTTGCAATTACAATCATATGTTTATAATGTGTGAGCAGGCCATGTGTATACCTCCAAAAGGTTGTAACAATGCTGACCTCTTTGTTACGTATTTCTTGTTGGAAAACAATAAAAACTATTTTAAAACAAAAAACGAAAAATGCAGGGTCTTCCCTGAAAGAGATGTTGTTCTAGAACTTGAATATATTTTTCTGCATTGATGGTGCCTTTCCAGACATGCAAGCTGCCAATGCCACACAAAGTCATGCAACCCCATACCATCAGAGATGCAGGCTTCTGAACTGAGCATTGATAACAACTTGGGTTATCCTTGTCCTCTTTGGTCCGGATAACATGGCGTCCCAGATTTCCAAAAATAACTTTGAATCGTGACTTGTCTGACCACAGAACAGTCTTCCATTTTGCCACACTCCATTTTAAATGATCCCTGGCCCAGTGAAAACGCCTGAGCTTGTGGATCTTGCTTAGAAATGGCTTCTTCTTTGCACTGTAGAGTTTCAGCTGGCAACGGCGAATGGTACAGTGGCTTGTGTTCACTGACAATGGTTTCTGGAAGTATTCCTGAGCCCATTCTGTGATTTCCTTTACAGTAGCATTCCTGTTTGTGGGGCAGTGTCGTTTAAGGGTCCAGAGATCACGGGCATCCAGTATGGTTTTACGGCCTTGACCCTTACGCACAGAGATTGTTCCAGATTCTCTGAATCTTCGGATGATGTTATGCACAGTTGATGATGATAGATGCAAAGTCTTTGCAATTTTTAGCTGGGTAACACCTTTCTAATATTGCTCCACTATCTTTCTGCGCAACATTGTGGGAATTGGTGATCCTCTAGCCATCTTGGCTTCTGAGAGACACTGCCACTCTGAGAAGCTCTTTTTATACCCAATCATGTTGCCAATTGACCTAATTGGTGTTAATTGGTCTTCCAGCTCTTTGTTATGCTCAAATTTACTTTTTCCAGCCTCTTATTGCTACTTGTCCCAACTTTTTTGGGATTTGTTGACACAGTGAAAACTTTAATCAAAATATTGACATTTGCAATCTCCACATCATTGCATTCAGTTTTTATTCACAATTTGTTTAGTGTCCCAACTTTTTGGGAATCCGGTTTGTAAATCTTTTTATCCAGGGATGCTCAGCCAGCCTGAACTCAAACAGAGCACTCAAGGCTGAAATGTGTACTTTTAGAGTACTAGGTCTAAGCTTCTTTCTCCATCCTTCTTGTAGAAATTCTAAAACTAAAGGTAAGTCAGGAGCTTCAAATACATTGACTGGTCTACTTGCAAATGCACAGAAGGCTTTCCAAACCCGTAAGTAGATTTTGGGTGTGACTGTCTTACGGATTGCTAAAAGAGTATTTACTACCTCCTCTGATAGCTCCTTCTTCCTCAAAATCTGCCTTTCAACAGCCAGGCAGTCAAATGCAGATTCTCCACCTCTGGGTGAAGGATCGGACCCAGAGTTAGAAGTCCCGTGAAGACTGGTAGGACCCAAGGGGAGGATACTGACATCCTGCATAGCCAAGAAACAGGGGCGTACATAGAAATCACTGGGCCCCATAGCAAAAATCTGAATTGGGCCCCTTAACCCCGCCCACTACCCACCATGGCCCCTCCCACTTCCTGACCTGGCTCCTCCCATGCCACACCCCCATTAAATAAATTTATACATGACCTACAGAAACTGTTAGGGATAAACATTTTTATTTTTTATATTTTCATACAATGGGCATGTCACTTGCCAGGCTTTAGCAGAGTGGACACAGGGCGCAATATGTATGCCACACAACTGAGTGAGTGCAGGGCAGGAGCGCATACACATCACTCCTCCTGCCTCTGTCCACTGTGCTAAAGCTGGACGTAAGCCATCCCCCACATCTTAACCCCTTTGCTACCTGCGCCATTTTGTCATCACTTCTCTTACCCCAAACCCCTTTAACTCCTTGCTGCTGAGTGTGCACATATACGCATGTGTTTGTGTGGGGGGGTGGGGGGTTGTTAGGAAGGAGTAGGTGTAGGAGGAAAGCACACTGTCCTCTATGAGCCCCCCCAACCCCTAATGCCCCCCCCCAAAATTCTCAGGACAGTGTGCTTTCTTCCTACTCCCCCCCCCCCCCTACCCCGGGCACGCCCCTTTTAACAAATACTGTAGTAGATCACTAGAAGTCCTATGTAACACAGTGATAACTCTGAGTACAGATAATGTTGTAGATGGGTGAGGCCCCAGAATTCAGAACACACACAGTGTTACCTGAAGTCTGGGGCCGGGCTGAGGCAGTGTGGGTCAAATTCTATATACCCCTTACCCTACCGAAAATACAGATATGTGCATGGATAATATTATTACAGGAGAATTCCGCCCCATACCTGTTACATCCAGTGACGTCTCCTGTGATGTAGACTTTTCTCAACGTCTTCATTCGGAGATAAGACCACCATGATACCTTCTTTCAGCCGCTTCTCGTCTCTGCAGAGTTTCACAGAATTTTTTTTAGGTTCCTCACTTTACTATCATCCTCCCCTTCCTGGTGTCTCAACAACTCCTCCTGCTGCCCCCCAATACTGGGCTAGAGCCAGACAGATAGTCCCCCATTCCCCATAATATTATTCCCCCTGTATATTATAATGGCCCCCTCTTTGTTATTAATATAATGGCCCCCACTTTATTATTAATATAATGGCCCCCTCTTTGTTATTAATATAATGGCCCCCACTTTATTATTAATATAATGGCCCCCACTTTATTATTAATATAATGGCCCCCTCTTTATTATTAATATAATGGCCCCTCTTTATTATTAATATAATGGCCCCCTCTTTAATAACAAAGAGGGGGCCATCACATTAATAATAAAGAGGGGCCCAGGGGGCCATTATATTAATAATAAAGTGGGGGCCATTATATTAATAATAAAGAGGGGGCCATCACATTAATAATAAAGAGGGGCCCAGGGGGCCATTATATTAATAATAAAGTGGGGGCCATTATATTAATAATAAAGTGGGGGCCATTATATTAATAATAAAGAGGGGGCCATTATATTAATAATAAAGAGGGGCCCAGGGGGCCATTATATTAATAATAAAGTGGGGGCCATTATATTAATAATAAAGTGGGGGCCATTATATTAATAATAAAGTGGGGGCCATTATATTAATAATAAAGAGGGGGCCATTATATTAATAATAATGTAATGCCCCCCACTTTATTATTAAATTACATTAATAATAAAGAGGGGGGCATTACATTATTATTAATATAATGGCCCCCTCATTATTAATATAATGGTCGTCTCTCCACTCTTATTAATACTATGATGTCCACTGACTGAGTACTGTCAGTGGTCCTCCTCTCGTGCCCCCAGTGCCTCTGCATTGCAATAAGGGTACATAAAAAACGTAGGGTACATAAAAAAAAAAAAAATAATTATTACTTACCTCTCTAAGGACAGCTTGTGGCATCCTGGTACAGGATCGCTCACTGTGCCTTCCCGCGCCGCGTCATCGCGTCATCTCGCGAGATCCGACGCAGGAGGTCACAGTGAGGTACGTGACTAAAAGTCCTGCGTCGCACCTCAACTGAAGCCGCTCCCCCGGCCCCTCCTCACTTCGCCGCGTCACGCAGGGCCCCTCCTCTCGCCGGCCTCCGCTCCGCCCCCTGTAAATCTTATTTTAGTTATTCAGCTGCGGCTGGCCGGCTGCGTTCTTCTAACTTCTCCTGGCTTGAGGGGGCCCTGGGAGCCGGGCGGAAGAATAGTTGGCTCAGGGCAGGCTGAGAATAAAAGCAGCCGCATAGCACTATAGCCGCACGTCAGTGGGCGGGGCCAAATAGTGTGGGCGGGGCCTTCTCTGCGCTCCGGGCCCCCCAGTGCCGCGGGCCCCATAGCAATGGCGTGGTCTGCCTCTATGGGCGGTACGCCACTGCCAAGAAAACCAAACCCTCCTTGGCCAAAATGGAGCTATCATGATCACCGAGGCATTCTCTTCTCGTATCTTCCGCAGTACTCTCTGCAGTAACTTCAATGGGGGCATGATTAAGCTAGTGCATCCACAGCAGATGGACGCTCTTCTGGAAAAAGAGAGAAGAATTTCTTTACCCTTCTGTTGTCTCTGGTGGCAAAGAGATCGATGATTAGGAGACCCCATAATGCAACTATCTTGTTGAATATCTCCTTAATTAAAGACCATTCTCCTTGGCAAATCAGATGGCAGCTTAGGAAGTCTGCTGTTGCATTCTCTTTTCCTTTTAAATGAACTGCAGAAATTGATAAAAGAGAATTCTCTGCCAGGCCAAAATTTATTTGACTGAGAGACATAAGACTCAGGGATTTTGTACCTCCCCGCCTGTTGATGTATGCCACCACTGTCATGCTGTTTTAGTAAACCTGAACATTTTTGCCTTTTATTTGCTGAAGACTCTCGCTCAGGGCCAATAAGATAGTGTTTAATTCCCTGAAATTGTGAGATTGGGTCTGGATCTCCTGATTCCACTGACCCTGCAGGAGGAGAGATTCTATGTGAGCCCACCAAACGAAAAGGGCTTGCATCTGTGGTCAGGAACACCACCCTGAAGGTTTAACAGGTTCATCCACCACTCCAGCGAGGAGAGCGTCTGGGGTGATAAATTAATTTCCAAGTCTTGGGACAAAGGATTTTTGTCTAACATTTCCAGAATTTATTGTTGGAGAGGTCTCGAGTGGAATTGAGCCCACTCCACTCAGGGAATAGCCGCAGTCATGAGACCTAAGACTGACATGGCCTGCCTCAGAGACACTGACTGGCGACAGGAAATCCACTGAACCCGGGGATCTGATGAGGCAAGCGTTGTGAAGGGGAAGAAAACACATCTGCGTTCTGCAGTCTAGGGACATCTCCAAAAATGTACACACTTGACTCAGCACTAGGCTGGACTTCTATATGTTCAGGTCTCAACCTAACCTGTCTAATACCTCTCTGAACGATGAAATCTTCTGTTCTAGCTGATTTGACGTCTGAGAGAGAAGGAGAAAGTCCTCTAGATGTGGGATAACGACCAGATCTCTCCCTCTCAGATGGGTCATCATTTCTGCCACAATCTTTGTGAATATTCTGGGGGCTTGAGATAACCCGAAGGGAAGATCCCGAAATTGTACATGAAGGATTTTGTCCAGCAACTGAACCGCTACTCTTAAGTATCTCTGATGATCGGGATGTATGGGGACTAGGGATGAGCGAACCCAAACTGTATAGTTCGGGTTTGTACAGAATTTTGGGGTGTTCGTGACACGGACCCGAACATTTTCGTAAAAGTCCGGGTTCGGTGCTTTCTTGGCGCTTTTTGAAAGGCTGCAAAGCAGCCAATCAACAAGTGTCATACTACTTGCCCCAAGAGGCCTTCACAGCCATGCCTACTATTGGCATAGCTGTGATTGGCCAGTGCAGCATGTGACCCAGCCTCTATTTAAGCTGGAGTCACGTAGCGCCGCACTTCACTCTGCTCTGATCAGTGTAGGGATAGGATGCAGCTGCTGCTGTTAGTGCGAGATTAGGCAGTGATTTAATCTTCAAAAACAATTACTGAAGTGATCGATGTACAGCTGTGTATCATTCAACCTCTGCTATTTAATTGATCACTGTTTTAAGGCTGCCCAGAGCATTTTTCTGTCACTTTTTCCTGGGTTGATCGGCGGCCATTTTGCGTCTTGTGGTGCGCCAGCACAAGCTGCCACCAAGTACATTTAACCATCAATAGTGTGTGTTTTTTTTGCTATATCCTATATCAGGGGATTGGCTGCGCTTGCTAATTATTGAGGGGTGAAATACAATTGCCAAAATAGCAGTACCCTAAATCTGGTGTTTCAGCTGTGGCTAGCCAATTGTAATACTGTCTGCTGTCTGGCGAAGGATATATTTTTTTCTGGGTTGAAATACAATTCCCAAATTAGCAATTCCATAAATCTGTGGTTTCTGCTGTATCAGGCCAGGTTTAAATCTATCCATAAAAGGGTATATTACATTGAGGGTGCTGATAGGGTCATTCTCAATAACTTCACACGTTACGGTACATCTCCAAGTCTAATTCTGTCCGTAAACGTATACCTGTCATCCAGCGCCTAAATAATAGGCCTACAATTTATATTCAGCTAAATCTGTGTTTACTGCTGTGGCTGGTAACGTTATTTAGTGTCCATCAAAGCACAGTTTTTGTTCTGGGTTGAAATACAATTCCCAACTTAGCAATTCCCTAAATCAGTGGTTTCTGCTGTATCAGGCCAACTTTAAATCTATCCATAAAAGGGTATATTAGATTGAAGGTGCGAATAGGGTCATCCTCAATAACTTCACACGCTACCATGCATTTCTAAGTCTAATTCTGTCCGAAAACGTATACCTGTCATCCAGCGCCTAAATAATAGGCCTACAATTTATATTCAGCTAAATCTGTGGTTACTGCTGTGCCTTTATCAGTGTAATATGGTACCTAAATAGATAGCCAGATAGTGTTAGGTGCCTGTAAAAAAAGGCCTGAATTTGAATTCAATATATTGGGCCAAATAATTTTTTTCTTATTGTGGTGAACGGTAACAATGAGGAAAACATCTAGTAAGGGACGCGGACATGGTCGTGGTGGTGTTAGTGGACCCTCTGGTGCTGGGAAAGAACGTGGCCGTTCTGCCACAGCCACACGTCCTAGTGTACAAACTACCTAAGGTACCAGTAGATGCCAGTATTTACCGCGATATTTGGTGGGGCCCAATGCCGTTCTAAGGATGGTAAGGCCTGAGCAGGGACAGGCATTAGTCAATTGGGTGGCCGACAGTGGATCCAGCACGTTCACATTATCTCCCATCCAGTCTTCTGCAGAAACGCACAGATGGCGCCTGAAAACCAAGCCCATCAGTCTGTCACATCACCCCCATGCATATCAGGGAAACTGTCTGATCCTCAACTTAGGAGGAGTCTCTTATGCTGTTTGAAGACTCTGCTGGCAGGGTTTCCCAAGGGCATCCACCTAGCCCTTCCCCAGCGGTGGAAGACATAGAATGCACTGTCGCACAACCACTTATGTTTCCTGATGATGAGGACATGGGAACACCACCTCAGCACGTCTCTGATGATGAAACACAGGTGCACACTGCTGCATCTTTCTGCAGTGTGCAGACTGAACAGGAGGTCAGGGAGGAAGACTGGGTGGAAGACGATGCAGGGGACGATGAGGTCCTAGACCCCACATGGAATGAAGGTCGTGCCACCGACTTTCAGAGTTTGGAGGAAGAGGCAGTGGTGAGACCGAGCCAACAGCGTAGCAAAAGAGGGAGCAGTGGGCAAAAGCAGAACACCCGCCAAGAGACTCCGCCTGCTACTGGCCACCGCCATCTGGGACCGAGCACCCCTAAGGCAGCTTCAAGGAGTTCCCTGGTGTGGCAGTTCTAAAAACAATGTGCTGACGACAAGACTTGAGTGGTTTGCACGCTGTGCCATCAGAGCCTGAAGCGAGGCATTATCGTTCTGAACCTTAGCACAACCTGCATGACCAGGCACCTGCATGCAAAGCATGAACTGCAGTGGAGTAAACACCTTAAAAACAAGGAACTCACTCAGGCTCCCCCCCTGCTACCTCTTCTGCTGCTGCCGCCTCGGCCTCTTCCTCCGCCTCTGGAGGAACGTTGGCACCTGCCGCCCAGCAAACAGAGGATGTACCACCAACACCACCACCTTCGTCACCAAGCATCTCAACCATGTCACACGGCAGCGTTCAGCTCTCCATTTCACAAACATTTGAGAGAAAGAGTAAATTCCCACCTAGCCACCCTCGATCCCTGGCCCTGAATGCCAGCATTTCTAAACTACTGGCCTATGAAATGCTGTCATTCAGGCTGGTGGACACAGACAGCTTCAAACAGCTCATATCGCTTGCTGTCCCACAGTATGTTGTTCCCAACCGCCACTACATCTCCAAGAGAGCCGTGCCTTCCCTGCACAACCAAGTATCCGATAAAATCAAGTGTGCACTGCGCAACGCCATCTGTGGCAAGGTCCACCTAACCACAGATACGTGGACCAGTAAGCAAGGCCAGCGAAGCTATATCTCCCTAACTGCACACTAGGTAAATGTAGTGGCGGCTGGGCCCCAGACGGAGAGCTGTTTGACGCACGTCCTTCTATCACCAAGGATCGCAGGGCAACATTCTTTGCCTCCTGCTCCTACTCGGCCTCCTCCTCCTTTTCTTCCACCTGCTCATCCAGTCAGCCCCATACCTTCACCACCAACTTCAGCACAGCCCGGGGTAAACGTCAGCAGGCCATTCTGAAACTCATATGTTTGGGGGACAGGTCCCACACCGCACAGGAGTTGTGGCGGGGTATTGAACAACAGACCGACGAGTGGTTGCTGCCGGTGAGCCTCAAGCCCGGCCTGGTGGTGTGCGACAATGGGCGAAATCTCGTCGCAGCTGTGTGACTAGCCGGTTTGATGCACATCCCTTGCCTGGCGCATGTGCTAAATTTGGTGGTGCAGAAGTTCATTCACAACTACCCCGACAGAGCTGCTGCATAAAGTGCGGGCCGCCTGTGAGCGCTTCCGGCGTTCACATCCTGCCGCTGCTCGCCTGTCTGCGCTACAGCGTAGCTTCGGCCTTCCCGCTCACCGCCTCATATGCGACGTGCCCACCAGGTGGAACCCCACTTTGCACATGCTGGACAGACTGTGCGAGTAGCAGCAGGCCATAGTGGAGTTTCAGCTCCAGCACGCACGGGTCAGTCGCACTGCGGAACAGCACCACTTCACCACCAATGACTGGACCTCCATGCGAGACCTGTTTCGAGTACTCCGCCAACATGGCCAGTGGTGATGACGCCATTATCAGCGTTACAATACCACTTCTATGTCTCCTTGAGAAAACACTTAGGGCGATGATGGAAGAGGAGGTGGCCCAGGAGGAGGAGGAAGAGGAAGGGGGGGCATTTTTAGCCAGTCTCTTAGAAGTGACTCAGACGGAGGTTTTTTGCAACAGCAGAGGCCAGGTGCAAATGTGGCCAGACAGGGCCCACTACTGGAGGACGGGGATGAGGTGGAGGAGGATGAGGATAAAGCATGTTCACAGCGGGGTGGCACCCAACGCAGCTCGGGCCCATCACTGGTGCGTGGCTGGGGGGAAACGCAGGACAATGACGATACGCCTCCCACAGAGGACAGCTTGTCCTTACCTCTGGGCAGCATGGCACACATGAGCGACTACATGCTGCGGTGCCTGCGCAACGACAGCAGAGTTGCACACATTTTAACGTGTGCGGACTACTGGGTTGCCACACTTCTGGATCCCCGGTACAAAGACAATGTGCCTACCTTACTTCCTGCACTGGAGCGTTATAGGAAGATGCGCGAGTACAAGGGCACGTTGGTAGACGCGCTACTGAGAGCATTCCCAAATGTCACAGGGGAACAAGTGGAAGCCCAAGGCAAAGGCAGAGGAGGAGCAAGAGGTCGACAACGCAGCTGTGTCACGGCCAGCTCCTCTGAGGGCAGGGTTAGCATGGCAGACATGTAACATAGTAACATAGTACATAAGGCCGAAAAAAGACATTTGTCCATCCAGTTCGGCCTGTCATCCTGCATGTTGATCCAGAGGAAGGCAAAAAAAACCTGTGAGGTAGAAGCCAATTTTCCTTACTTTAGGGGAATAAAAATTCCTTCCCGACTCCAATCAAGCAATCAGAATAACTCCCTGGATCAACGATCTCTCTCTAGTAGCTATAGCCTGTAATATTATTACACTCCAGAAATACATCCAGGCCCCTCTTGAATTCCTTTATTGTACTCACCATCACCACCTCCTCAGGCAGAGAGTTCCATAGTCTCACTGCTCTTACCGTAAAGAATCCTCTTCTATGTTTGTGTACAACCTTCTTTCCTCCAGACGTAGAGGATGTCCCCTCGTCACAGTCCTGGGAATGAATAGATAATGGGATAGATCTCTGTACTGACCCCTGATATATTTATACATATTAATTAGATCTCCTCCCATTCGTCTTTTTTCTAAAGTGAATAACCCTAATTTTGATAATCTTTCAGGGTACTGTAGTTGCCCCATTCCAGTTATTACTTTAGTTGCCCTCCTCTGGACCCTCTCCAGCTCTGCTATGCCTACCTTGTTTACAAGAGCCCAGAACTGTACACAGTACTGCATGTGTGGTCTGACTAGCGATTTGTAAAGTGGTAGAACTATGTTCTCATCACGGGCATCTATGCCCCTTTTGATGCAACCCATTATCTTATTGGCCTTGGCAGCAGCTGACTGACACTGGTTTTTGCAGCTTAGTTTGCTGTTTATTAAAATTCCTAGATCCTTTTCCATGTCAGTGTTACCGAGTGTTTTACCATTTAAAAAGTACGGGTGACTTGCATTATTCCTTCCCATGTGCATAACTTTACATTTGTCAGTGTTAAACCTCATCTGCCACTTATCTGCCCAAGCCTCCAATCTATCCAGATCGCTCTGTAGTAGTATACTGTCCTCTTCAGTGTTAATTACTTTACACAGTTTAGTGTCATCTGCGAAAATTAATATTTTACTATGCAATCCTTCTACAAGATCATTAATAAATATATTGAAGAGAATAGGGCCCAATACTGACCCCTGAGGTACTCCACTAGTGACAGTGACCCAATCTGAGTATGTACCATTAATAACCACCCTCTGTTTTCTATCATTGAGCCAGTTACTTACCCACTTAGACGTTTTCTCCCAGTCCGAGAATTCTCATTTTGTATACTAACCTTTTATGTGGTACAGTGTCAAATGCTTTAGAGAAGTCCAGATACACGACATCCATTGATTCGCCGCTGTCAAGTCTAGAACTTACCTCCTCATAGAAACTGATTAAATTTGTTTGACATGACCGATCCCTCACGAAGCCATGCTGATATGGCGTTATTTGCTTATTTCCGTTAAGATGCTCTAACATAGCATCTCTCAGAAAACCTTCAAACAGTTTACCCACAACAGATGTTAAACTTACCGGCCTATAGTTTCCAGGCTCTGTTTTTGGACCCTTTTTGAATATTGGCACCACATTTGCCATGCGCCAATCCTGTGGGACATTCCTTGTCAATATAGAATCTGCAAATATCAGAAATAAGGGTCTGGCTATGACATTACTTAATTCCCTTAGGATACGGGGGTGTATGCCATCCGGTCCTGGCGATTTGTCTATTTTAATCTTTTTAAGTCGCTGTTGTACTTCTTCCTGGGTCAGACAGGACACTTTTAATGGGGAATTTATTTCAACATTCGGCATGTCACCTGACAGTTTATTTTCCTCAGTGAATACATTGGAGAAAAAAATATTTAACAGCTTTGCTTTCTCCTCGTCGCTCTCTGCGACTTCCCCCTCATTACTCTTTAACGGGCCGACACCTTCAGATTTATACTTTTTAACATTTATATAATTGAAGAACATTTTAGGGTTAGTTTTACTCTCTTCGTCAATTAATCTCTCGGTCTCTAGATTGGCCGCTTTTATTTGTTTTTTACATGTTCTATTTTTTTCCTTATAGTTTTTCAGTGCTTCCGTGCTACCTTCCTGTTTTAGTGTTTTATATGCTTTCTTTTTGTCATTTATTGCTTTCTTTACAGTTCTGTTTATCCACATTGGTTTCCTTTTGTTCCTTAACCTTTTATTCCCATACGGAAAAGTTTTGTTAACACGCCACAGCTAACTGCACCACCACCTGATACAGAACGTGTTAGCAGGAGGCAACATTTCACTAACATGATAGAACAGTACGTGTGCACACCCCTCCACGAACTGACTGATGGTTCGGCCCCATTCAACTTCTGGGTCTCCAAATTGTCCACGTGGCCAGAGCTAGCCTTTTATGCCTCGGAGGTGCTGGCCTGCCCGACGGCCAGCGTTTTTTCTGAACGTGTATTCAGCACGGCAGGGGGCGTCATTACAGACAAACGCAGCAGCCTGTCTACAGCCAATGTGGACAAGCTGACGTTCATAAAAATGAACCAGGCATAGATCCCACAGGAACTGTCCATCCCTTGTGCAGATTAGACATTTATAACTACCTCCCCTTAACCATATATTATTGTACTCCAGGGCACTTCCTCGTTCAATCCTCTTTTTATTTTCATTTTACCATTATATTGCGGGGCAACCCAAAGTTTAATTAACCTCTCCTCTGTCTGGGTGCCGGGGCCTAAAAATATCTGACAGTGGCCTGTTACAGTGTTGGGTGACATGAAGCCTGACTCTCTGCTATGGGACCTCTCTCCTCTGTCTGGGTGCCGGGGCCTAAAAATATCTGACAGTGGCCTGTTCCAGTGTTGGGTGACATGAAGCCTGACTCTCTGCTATGGGACCTCTCTCCTCTGTCTGGGTGCCGGGGCCTAAAAATATCTGACAGTGGCCTGTTCCAGTGTTGGGTGACATGAAGCATGATTCTCTGCTATGACATGAAGCCTGATTCTCTGCTATGGGACCTCTCTCCTCTGTCTGGGTGTCGGGCCTAAATATCTGACAGTGGCCTGTTCCAGTGGTGGGTGACAAAGCCTGATTCTCTGCTATGGGACCTCTCTCCAATTGATATTGGTTAATTTGTATTTAAATTTTAATTCATTTCCCTATCCACATTTGTTTTCAGGGGATTTACCTACATTTTGCTGCCTTTTGCGGCCCTCTAGCCCTTTCCTGGGCTGTTTTACAGCCTTTTTAGTGCCGAAAAGTTCGGGTCCCCATTGACTTCAATGGGGTTTGGGTTCGGGGTGAAATTCGGGTCGAGTTCGGATCCCGAACCCGAACATTTCCGGGAAGTTCGGCCGAACTTCTCAAACTCGAACATTCAGGTGTTCGCTCAACTCTAATGGGGACGTGATAGTATGAATCCCTGAGATCCAGGGATGCCAAAAACAGTCTGGAAACAGATTTAATATCACCCATCTGATTGTTTCCATACAAAATTTCTTGTACACTAGATACTTGTTCAGAAGTTTTACGTTTATTATCGTACGGTAGGTGCCATTTGGCTTTTTTTTTTATTTTGCTACAAAAAAGAGTGTTGAGTAAAACCCCTTTGATTTTTCCTGCATTGGAAAACAAGGCCACTTGTTTTTGGGGACTGGATCGATAGTCTGTTATAACGAATCTTTCTGGCATTCTCAGAAAATTGGAGATTATCCAAGGGCTGTTTGATATTTTCTTCCAATGTTCTGTAAAGAGAGAAAGCCGACCTCCTACCGGGGCTCTGGCGTCATTATTGCTGCTTTTTTGAGGCCTCTGCACCAGAAAAAAGATAACCCTTGGATTTTCTAGTATTACTTGAAATCTGCCTGGATACATCTCGCCTCCCATAACTATTTCTATTTGGCTGAGGTCAAACAGTTCTCTTATGAGACTGCTGGTTAGTTGACGGGAAGCCCTTCTTCTTGTCTGAAGCCTTCTCCAGCAGGTCATCCAAGACTCTCCAAATAAGAACTCTCCCTGACAAGGTATTGCACATAATTTTTCTTTGGAGGATGAGTCATCCTTCCAGTCCTTTAACCAGATGTCTCTACGAGTCAACAGAAGCATCCGCAAGGAAATCAAAGAAAGAAACTCATCTCTAGGGGTTCCCTCCTTAACATGATCTTCTAATTCTTTCATCCATATCTTCAGGGATTTTGCAATAGAGGTGGCCACAATGGCAGGTCTAAAGGCACCTGCCGTAGCCTCCCAGCTCTTTTTCTTTTCAAATAAACCTCAGCCCTTCTATCCATAGGATCTTTCATGGAACCTGAGTCATCAAAGGGAAGGGATGCTTTTCTGGAAATTTTGGCAACTGGGGCATCCAATAGGCCGAAACATCCTCATCAAACAGGTATTTACGTTTTAAGGCAGAGGGAGTAAAACATTTTCTATCTGGTCAACTTCACTCTTTTTTGATAACAGCGGCAATATTTTCATGGACATAAAAACCCTTAATCTTTCTAGGGCTCAGACCTTCAAACATGGAGTCTCTAACAGACTGTGGCTCTTTACAATCATCCAACCCCATGGTGGCTGTCACTACTCTGTAGTAAGGAGCTAATATTTTTGGCCTGAAAAAATGGCTTTCCCGCTACAAGATCATCAAAGGATTCATCCGATGATGGTCTTTCTCCCTCTTCCTCCAATCCTGACAACAGTTCCTGGTCTCTGGAGGGGGGAATAGAAGTGGCTGCAGAGGTGCTGGGGCGATTCTGCAGGAGGCTATTAACTGACACCCTCACCGACGCCTTAACTTTATCCCTGATCATCTGCTTTAGGCTCGTCAAAAGAAATGGGGCCTCATCCTCTGCTTGCCTACGCAGACTTGACAAATAGGTTTTCCCCAGCCCGAGGGTAACTTTTTCTTACAAATAGCACACCCTTTGACTTTAGATCTGGAAACCCTTAATAGTATATATACACTATACTATAAAAATAGCCTTATAAGAAACTTAAGAGATTTTGTGGTATTCATCCCTCTTACCCAACCATGGTACCGAAGATTTATTGGTGGTCTCAGCGGGTTCTGCGCGCTGCGTCCGTTCCATTATCTCACTCTCTAGTCAGAAAAAAAATGGAGACAGATACTGCTAGCTTCTTCTCCAGCTAGCAGTGTGAGCTGGCTTAACTTAAACTCTCCCACTTCCGGTCTACAGTATTGTGCTTCCTCCTGCTGTCGAAACCGGAAGTGACGTCGGCGCTAGCAACTGAAACCGGACATGACGTTGGCACCAGCACCCGGGAGTGGCGACAGACGACGGCAGCCGAACATACAGACATGGCCACAGAGGTCCGTGCATCCAGGAGACCTGTAAAACCTCCCAACGGAGAAGGGACGAGAGCGGCGGGGGGAAGAGTCAGAGGTCCAGGCTCTGCAGCGGCTTCCTGAGAATGCCGCCGGGTGGGCCCTCCTTATAAGTACTCACATGGGGCGCCCGCAGCTCTCCTTGGCATGGTTGTAAATCCAAACTCTGTCCCTTAGGGCAGGAAACAGAACTGGTGTGAGGGAGGTTGGTACCTCCTTTAAAGTGGTTGTGTGTCCTGTTTCCTGTCCTGAGGAGGCCCCCTCCTATCCAAGGGTGCTTTGATAGGTGAGGGAGGAAAATTGAAATTCTTAAATTTAATCTCCATTTGCCAATAACTCTTGTGCAACACCTAAAGGGTTAACAAAGTTTGTAAAATCTGTTTTCAATACCTTGAGAGGTGTAGTTTCTTAGATAGGGTCACTTTTATGGAGTTTCTACTCTAGGGGTCCATCAGGGGGCTTCAAATGGGACATTGTGTAAATAAACCAGTCCAGCAAAATCTGTCTTCCAAAAACCACACAGCGCTCTTTTCCCCCTACGCCCTACCGCAGAGGCGTAGCGTGAGGGGTGTTCCCCCAGGCGCAAAATTGCAGGTGGCGCCAGGCAACTGAAATTTCAATGAGGGCCATGAGAGCCTATGGCTAGTGGTCTGAAGCCTATGAGGCAGTAGAGCGACCGTAGTGTCTAGAATAGAGTTGATCCTAGGAGGTATGATGTCAGGGGAAGAGGCGGAGTCTCATCATCCAGGGGGCAGGGCATAAAGATGAGCGGGAGATTCTACAGAGCAGGATGTTGGCGAGAAGAGCAGGGTCTGCAGCAGATCAGTATGTGGAGGAGAATAGTGACTGTTATTTTTACTTTGGGGGCTTTTTGCAGGGGCTGAAGGGAGAAGGAATAATCTTTGTACTGGAGACTATGTTAGCGGGGACTGAAGAGAGGGTAGTGGGGTTATATTATTTACATGGGAGTGTATGCTGGAGAGGCTGAAGGCAGGGGGGTGATATTATTTTACATAGGATTGTATGCTGGAGGAACTGAAGGCAGGAAGAGTCTTGAATTTTTCATGGGACTGTAATCTGAAGACAGGGGGAGTTTTGTATTTTACATGGGAGTGTATGTTTGAGGGGCTGAAGGCAGGGAATATATTTTTACATGTGAATATAGTTCACAATATCCGTTTGACTGTGGCTGACGCTCATGTTTATGATATGTCAAATAAATGGTTGGAGTGAGTTTTGCAGAGAGAATTGCCTCACGGCGTCTCTTTCAGAGGTTTCTACCAAGACTGTACCATCCTTTCTCTCTGAATTTTCGGATGTGTTTTCCGAGAGTGGGGTCCAGGAGTTGTCCCCTCACCGGGAGTACGACTGCCCTATTAATCTCATCCCAGGCGCCAACCTGAAAGAGTCACTATGCGTACTTATATCTCTGAGAGCCTGAGAAAGGGACACATCCGACCCTCGAATTCACATGTTGCCGCTGTTTATTAATTTTCTTGTTAAGAAAAAAGATGGTTCTTTAAGACCTTGTCTGGATTTCAGGGAGCTGAACCGTATCACAATTCGTGACCCATATCCGCTTCCTCTGATCCTGGACTTGTTTAACCAGATTGTTGGGACTAAAGTTTTTTCTAAGTTGGATTTAAGAGGGGCATACAACCTAGTCAGGGTCAGGGAAGGGGACGAATAAAAAAAGACGGCCTTCAATATCCCTGAGGGTCATTTCGAGAATTTGGTTATGTCCTTTGGTTTGATGAATGCTCCGGTCGTCTTCCAACATTTTGTGAACAGCATTTTTTATCATTTAATGGGGAAATTTGTACTGGTGTATCTAAGATGACATTTAGATTTTTTTCTCCTGATTTCAAGACTCATCTGAACTACCTACGTCAGGTCTTGCTGATTCTGCGGGAGAATAAATTGTACGCTAAACTGGAAAAATGTGTGTTTGCAGTTCCGGAGATTCAATTTCTTGGTTTTCTTCTCTCCGCTTCTGGTTTTCACATGGATCCTGAGAAGGTCCGCGCTGTGTTTGATTGGGAGCTTCCTGAGAATCAGAAGGCGCTGATGCGGTTTTTGGGTTTTGCCAATTATTACACAAAGTTCCTTTTAAATTATTGTTCTGTTGTTAAGCCACTCACTCATATGACTAAAAAGGGGGTAGATTTTTCCTCGAGGTCGGTAGATGCACTTAAAGCCTTTTCTAGTATTAAAAAGTTTTGCTTCCGCTCCCATTTTGGTACAACCTGATGTATCTCAGCCTTTTATTGTTGAGGTGGATGCTTCTGAGGTAGGTGTGGGTGCTGTCTTCTCAGGGTCTCTCTCCTGCCAAATGGCGACAGTGTGCCTTTTTCTCAAGGAAACTCTCCTCTGCAGAGAGAAATTACGATGTGGGAGATAGGGAGTTGTTGGCCATCAGATTAGCTTTTGAAGAATGGTGTCATTGGTTAGAAGGAGCCAGACACCCTATTACCGTGTTTACCGACCATAAGAATCTGGCCTACTTGGAATTAGCCAAGCGCCTGAACCCGAGACAGGCCAGATGGTCTTTGTTCTTTTCTAGGTTTAATTTTGTTGTCACGTTCCGCCCTGGGGTTAAAAATGTGAAGGCGGATGCCCTGTCACGTTGTTTTCCTGGAGGGGGAACTTTGAAGACCCGGGTCCCATTTTGGCTGAAGGGGTGGTCTTCTTTGTTCTTTATCCTAATTTGGAGGCAGGGGTTCAGGCAGCCCAGGCAGAGGCTCCTGATCTTTGTCCTCCTGGGAGGTTGTTTGTGCCTCTGGCTTTACAACACAAGGTTTTTAAGGAGCACCACGATACTGTCCTTGCCGGGGAGTAGAGCCACAGTGGATTTCATTGCTCAGAGATTCTGGTGGCCGGCCCTTCGTAAGGCGGTGGAGGGTTTTGTGGCAGCTTTGGAGACCTGCGCTTGTGCCAAGGTCCCTCATTCACGGCCATCGGGTTCTCTCCTCCCGTTACCCATTCCTTTCCGTCCATGGACTTCATTATGGACCTGCCTCGTTCCTCGAGGAAGACTGCAATTCTGGTGGTAGTGGACAGTTTTAGCAAAATGGCGCATTTCATTCCCTTTCCAGGGTTAACCAATGCTAAGATGTTGGCGCAAGCGTTTGTTGATCACATTGTTAAATTGCATGGCATTCCTTTAGACATCGTTTATGATAGGGGCTCGCAATTTGGTTCCAGATTCAGGAAGGCCTTCTGTTCTCGCTTGGGGATTCGGTTGTCGTTCTCTTCTGCTTTTCACCCGCAGTCGAATGGTCAGACCGAACGCGTCAATCAGAATCTGGGGACATAGCTGCGCTGTTTTGTGGTGGAGAATCAGGAGGATTGGTATTCTTTTTTGTCCCTTGCTGAGTTTGTTTTAAATAACCGTCGCCAGGAGTCCTCTGATAAGTCATCATTTTTTGGTGCATATGGGTTTCATCCGCAGTTTGGGACATTCTCTGGAGAGGGGTTTTCTGGTTTACCTGATAAGGAGAGATTTTCCTCGTCTTTATTTATTTGGCAAAAGATTCAGGGTAATCTGAAGAGGATGAGTGAGAGATATAACCGTGTGGCGGATAAGAGACGTGTGCCTGGTCCGGACCTGAATGTGGGTGATCTGGTGTGGTTGTCTACAAAGAATATCAAACTGAAGGTTCACTCCTGGAAGTTGGGTCCTAGGTTTATTGGGCCTTACAAGATCTTGTCTGTCATCAATCCCGTTGCCTTCCGTCTTGATCTTCCTCAGACTTGGAAGATCCATGTTTTTCACAGGTCACTATTAAAACCTTATGTCCAACCCACTGTACCATCCTCTTTGCCTCCTCCTCCGATTATTGTTGATGGCTATCTTGAATTTCAGGTCTCTAGGATTGTGGATTCTCGCATTATCCATGGTTCTCTCCAGTACCTCGTTCATTGGGGGGGGTTATGGTCCCGAGGAGAGGATGTGGGTCCCAGTGGCGGACATTAAGGCCACTCGTCTCATCAGGGCTTTCCATAGGTCTCATCCTGAGAAGGTGGGCTCTGAGTGTCCGGAGTCCACACATAGAGGGAGGGGTACTGTCACCGCCAGTTCTGTGAGAAGGTCTGGCAGACGTTCTTGTCTACCTCTTGCATGACGTTCTTTCTTTTGGTTTCACTTTGTCATCTCCTTTCCTTCTCCAAGATGTCACCTATTTAGACTAATTGTCTCCCTTTATAATCCTTCCAATACTGCCTCACTTTACCGTTTATACAACTTCCTGGACGAGGTGTTCACTGCCGGAGGCTGCTGATGCTGTTTGCTAAGATAAGTCTTATTCTTTATTTGTGTTTCCTTGCTGGCTTGATTCTAGGGCACCCTGACTCAGTTCGTATTAAGTGCAGGGAGCCGGTGGTTGTGTCCTCTCACTATTATAGGGTCTTCAGGTGTCACACAGTTTTAGGTACGTGGGCATGCAATCGTCTACCATTCAGACCCTTGCATGGGCAAAGCAGTCAGGGAGAGCTCTTAGGGTTTTATAGGGCTCACCTATATGCTCCTTAGTTTGGGATCAAGCCATTTGGATATTAATTTCTAAGTTCCAGATATCTGCAACATCATCCGTGACAGTGACAGTGACACTGGTCAGAATTGCAAAAAAATTGTGAAATATGGCAGTGTCCTTAAGGGGTTAAGGTGAAAAATGGCTTGGTCCTGAAAGGGTTAATACACCACTATCATCGCAGTGATTTAGAATTGCTTTGAGAAATACACTTGGACAATACATTTCAGGAAAGGTGACTCGTTAGAAAGCCTTACAAGTATGCTACTGTTATTTCATATAGTATTTTTAGTAACTATCAAAAAATTTGCAATGAGTTGCATGGGGTCAGCACATCCAGTCATCTTCATGGACCTAAAACAATACAGATTGCATCATGTTGTAAAGCTTAGTGAGAAAATTTAGTAAGGGACTTAGGCCAGACACTCACACACCAGTGAGTTGAATCTCAGTGTTCGGTCCTGCGCTAAACTCTGCACCTCTGACGGAATCGCACAGGATTATGATTTATAAAGCTGTGTAACCCTTAAGAGTCCTGGAATCTATTGCATTACACTGACAGTATTATGTCAGTGTAATTTAGTAGATTTCAGGACTTAAGTGTTACACAGCATTATAAAACAGTATAATGCTGTGCAATCCTGTCACTGCAGGGTAGGTCAGTGCAGTGACACACACTGCAAGTTCCTTGCATTCAATTCGCTTGTGTGTGTCTGGCCTTAAGCTAGTTTCAAACTAGCATTACCAGTCTGCTGGAGAGAGAAGCCTGCAGGAGCTCTCTTTTTGTCGGTCTTTGACCAAATCAGTCAAACCGCATATTTGCCGGGTAGTGGCTGGATCTCATTGCATTCTGGTAACATCCAGCTATGACAGAGAGCTTCTACCGGAGACCGGTAACGCAAATGTGAAATAAGTCTTAGTCTCAAAAATCTAAGGTCTAATTCAGATCACAGTAAAATTAGAGCTCAATGATGGATCTAAAGATCCCAATGTAGTTAGTATAATATAATGCTGTTAGTTTAGGGCACCAGATGTGGTTGGACAGTTTTTTTTTCAGCAGTAATATCGATGGTAAAATGTGCCCACATTATGGCCATCTGAATGATGCCTAAAGCAAGCTCTATGAGGCAGCATGGTGGCTCAGATGCTGGCATTACTGCAGTGCTGAGGTACTGGGTTCCAATCTGACCAAGGATAACATCATGGACTTTGTATTTTCTCCCTATACTTGATTGGGTTTCTTCAAGGTTCTCTCTAACCCTCCAAAATATACTGAAAAGTTAGATAGCTCAGTATGAAACCGACCAAGTGTGTGTCTCCAGACGCCACTATTTTTCACGGTTTGCCATGCCCGCCTTACACCAGCATGTGTCTCAGAACATCACCCGTGCCCTGACCAACACAGTTACTGAGAAGGTCTACTTAACCACGGACACATGTACAAGTGCCGGTGGCCAGGGATGCTACATTTCCCTGACCGCACTGGATGAATGTGCTGGAGGCCGGGAGTGAGTCGTACCCAGGGATTGCACAGGTGGTACCCACGCCCAGGATTGCAGGCCCTACGTCCATCAGGGTCTCCGCAAAGAGCTATATTACTGGCTCCAATCCCCACTTCTCCTCCTCTTCTGCCTCATCCTCCTCCACTTCCACCTCCAGCAGCCATCAGTCGCTAGCTGGAAGCATTGTAGCACTGCTGTGGGAAGGCGTGAACAGGCCTCGCTGAAGTTGATCTGCTTAGGGGACAAACCGCACACCGCTGCAAAGCTTTGGCAGGGTATAAGGGAACAGACCGAGCTGTGGCTTTCTCCACTTAACCTCCAACCAGGCATAGTTGTGTCTGACAATGCCGTAACTTGGTGGCGGCTTTGGAGCTCGGCAACCTGACACACATTCCAGGTCTTAAACTTAGTGGTTAAGTGGTTTATCAACACATACCCCAATTTGCCAGAGCTACTAGTTAAGGCGCGCCCCGTGTGTGCCCATTTCCGCAAGTCGTCCACAGCTTCAGCCTGCCTGTCAACGCTGCAGAAGTGCTTGCAGCTTCCAGCTCACCGACTGTTGTGCAACGTGAGCACGCGCTGGAACTCTACGTTCTATATGTTGTCCAGGCTTTGTGAGCAGCAGAGGGCAGTTGTGGAATACCAGCTGCAACATGTCGTCGCCTTTCAAGTCAACTGCCACTATTCACAAGCGAGGAGTGGGCATTGATGTCAGACCTACAGTATGTGAGATTTTAAAAAACTTTGAAGAATCCACACAGATGGTTAGTGGCGATAACGCTATTATCAGCGTAACCATCCCACTGCTGTGTCTACTCAAACGATCGCTGCTCACAATTAAGGACGACGCTCTGAATGTGGCAGATGAGGAACTGGGGGAGGACATCTAAGGGTGATACCCAGACCACCCACAGTTTGTCTTCTCAGCATGAATTGGACCGTGAAGAGGAGGATGAGGAGGAGCAGATGGAGACTGCTGCCTCTGCTACTGAGGCTAGTACCCATGGAACTTTAATTCCATCTGTTCAGCGTGGATGTGCCGAAGAGGAGGAGGAGGAAGAGGAGATGGAGAGTCATGCTGATGTCGACATCTTGCCTGTTGGTACTCTGGCACACATGGCTGAATTCATGTTAGGCTGCCTTTCCTGCGACCCTCGCGTTATATGCATTTTAGATAACATGGATTACTGGGTGATCACCCTTCTCGACCCCCGCTACAAAGAAAACTTCTAATCTCTCATTCCTGTGGTGGAGAAGATGAGTAAAATGGTGCAATACCAGAAGGTACTTGAGAGATTGCTCCGGAATTTTCCATCGGACAACACTGAAGGCAGAGTCCGTACTTCCTTAGACAACCGGGGAAGGAAGACAATGGGAACACACAGAAGTTCCAGGGCAACACTCTCCAAGGCATGGGACACTTTCATGACACCCTGCCAGCAACCTCACCCTGAAGCGCGGCCTAGTGGTACAAGGAGGGAAAGGTTTAGCAAAATGGTGAAGGAATACATAGCAGACCGTGTCAGCGTCCTAAATGATTCCTCAGTGCCTTACAACTACTGGGTGTCCAAGCTGGACAAGTGGCACGACGCTCTACGCCTTGGAGGTGTTGGCCTGCCCTGCTGCCAGCGTTTTGTCTGAGCGTTTATTTAGTGCTGCTGGTGGCATCATAACAGATAAGCATATCTGCTTGTCCACTGGCAATGCTGAAAGGTTGTCTCAGATAAAAATGAACAAGGCCTGGATTGCCCCTGACTTCTCCACTCCACCAGAGGAACGGTGAGCTAATGAGGAACAAACACGCAATTTAAAGGAGTGCTTCACAATGTACTCAATCCACAAGATTCAGATACACCCTTTTCACCTCCAAAAAAGGGTATGTTTGAATATTTTTTACTCCTCCTCCTCCTGTTCCATACAGTATATATGCCCTCAGTACAATGTTTCATACAGTCTGCTCACCTGTAGGCCCTCACTCCAATGTTTCATACAGTCTGCTCACCTGTAGGCCCTCACTCCAATGTTTCATACGGTCTGCTCACCTGTAGGCCCTCACTCCAATGTTTCATACAGTCTACTCAGCTGTAGGCCCTCACTACAATGTTTTATGGGGTTCGCTCACCCTCAGGCCCTCACTACAATGTTTCATATGGTCTGCTCACCTGTAGGCCTTCACTCCAGTGTTTCATACGGTCTGCTCACCTGTAGGCCTTCACTCCAATGTTTCATACGGTCTGCTCACCTGTAGGCCCTCACTCCAATGTTTTATACGGTCTGCTCACCTGTAGGCCCTCACTCCAAGGTTTCATACGGTCTGCTCACCTGTAGGCCCTCACTCCAATGTTTTATACGGTCTGCTTACCTGTAGGCCCTCACTCCAATGTTTCATACGGTCTGCTCAGCTGTAGGCCCTCACTACAATGTTTTTTGGGGTTTGCTCACCATAAGGCCCTCACCTCCAATGTTTCATACGTCTGCTCAGCTGTAGGCCCTCGCTACAATGTGTTATGGGGTTCGCTCACCTGTAGGCCCTCACTCCA
This sequence comes from Bufo gargarizans, assembly GCF_014858855.1. Classification (NCBI taxonomy): domain Eukaryota; kingdom Metazoa; phylum Chordata; class Amphibia; order Anura; family Bufonidae; genus Bufo; species Bufo gargarizans. Next base: position 95,668,491 of record NC_058086.1, on the reverse strand, counting down.
AGGTTTCATACGGTCTGCTCACCTGTAGGCCCTCACTCCAATGTTTTATACGGTCTGCTCAGCTGTAGGCCCTCACCTCCAATGTTTCATACGGTCTGCTCAGCTATAGGCCCTCACTACAATGTTTTATGGTGTTTGCTCACCTTCAGGCCCTCACCTCCAATGTTTCATATGGTTTGCTCAGCTATAGGCCCTCACCTCCAATGTTTCATATGTCTGCTCAGCTGTAGGCCCTTACTACAATGTTTTATGGGGTTTACTCACCTTCAGGCCCTCACCCGTAATGTTATAGAGGTTAACCAGCAGGCCCTTGCTCCTAATGTTTTTTGAGGGTCAGCAGCAGGCTATTATTAATATTTTTTAAAGGGTGTGTGTGGCGAAACCAACCTCGCCACTGGGTTTTGGAGGGGCCTGGTTGCCAGCCTCTTGCCCCAGGATTATGGCCCATACTAACTTTGAAGGAGAAGACAGACCGTCCGCACAGCTTAAATCTGTGGAACTGTTTTGGACAGAAAAGCCATGAGTACAACCAGGTCCAAGAGACTTTTACAACTAATTTGTGCTATGTTGGGATGTTAAATGTCTATGTGTATTGTAAACGGTGGGACATTGTATACGTTGAGTAGTGAGACCTGGCATCTCTAGTGGCAAAGGAGTGGGAGCTGGAGCAGGACTACCAATACTCCGCTCAGCTCAATTCGGTCCCAAGATACACTGCCAAAGAGCTGGGTGGCCGTCCCAGACCTACAACCCTACAGCTGGGAAGACTCGACTGAAGTATCCCCTGCTTCAGTACCAACTACAGAGGTAGGGGACCTCATAGACTGGTCCTGGGGGGGAAACCCATATGGCAGGTGGAGATGGGACCGAGATCTCTCCACCGGCCCTACAGGGATGCTGGGCAGTCAGCCAAGATCCCCAACGGCAGCCGGAGTTTCAGGGAGTAGGAAGAGTTGGTCCTGCTCCTCAGCGGCAGTATGTTTTGCAGGGAGAGGAGAGCATCGTCTCCATTCCCCAGCGGCAGTGTACCTTGAAGGGAGAGGAGACAATCGGTCTCTCTCCCCAACCACAGGGGGACAGCACCCCTAACTCCGATGGGGCAGGTGGGACTGCAGTCTCTGCACCAGGCCTACCGGGATGCTGGACGGCCGGTATGGATCCCCCACCAACCCCGCAGGAATGCCAGGAGGAGGAGGTAAGCGATCCCTCATCTCCACAGCTGATCTGCAACAAGGTCTTGGGGGCAGGATTCCCTGACCCCATCCCAGCGGAAGAGCTGGCATCTGGGCAGAGCGCAGTTGGCCTCTGCCCTCCCCTATTCTCTTGTCCAGAGGCTGACTCCTCACAGGCTACCCCAGCGGAAGAGCTCGCATCTGGGCAGAGGGCAGTCGGCCTCTGCCCTCCCCTATCCTCATCTCCAGAGCTGGACTTCCCACAGGCTACCCCAGCGGAAGAGCTGGCATCTGGGCAGAGCGCAGTCGGCCTCTGCCCTTCCCTATCCTCTTGTCCAGAGGCCGACTCCCCACTGGCTACCCTAGAGGAAGCGCTGGCATCTGGGAAGAGCGCAGTCAGCCTCTGCCCTTCCCTATCCTCTTGTCCAGAGGCCGACTCCCCACTGGCTACCCTAGAGGAAGAGCTGGCATCTGGGAAGAGCGCAGTCAGCCTCTGCTCTTCCCTATCCTCTTGTCCAGAGGCTGACTCCCCACTGGCTACCCCAGCGGAAGAGCTGGCATCTGGGCAGAGCGCAGTCGGCCTCTGCCCACCAAGAACCTACAGATCCAAGCTAGAGAACACCCATGAAGCAAGGAGTAGCAGATGTAGTGGGGACGTACAGAATAGAGCGAGGCCCCAAAATTCAACAGGTCCAGTATTTGGTTGTGGGTGGACTGCCAGACTAACTCAGGTACGGACCGGCGTGAGGTCAGGCATCTTGTTAGTCTTCCCTGGGAGGGGGAGATGTGTGGCGAAACCAATCTCGCCACTGGGTTTTAGAGGGGCCTGGTTGCCAGCCTCTTGCCCCCGGATTATGGCCCATACTAACTTTGAAAGAGAATACAGACTGGCCGCACAGCTTAAATCTGTGGAACTGTTTTGGACAGAAAAGCCATGAGTACAACCAGGCCCAAGAGACTTTTACAACTAATTTGTGCGATGTTGGGATGTTAAATGTCTATGTGTATTGTAAAGGGTGGGACATTCTATACGTTGAGTAGCAAGGTCTGTTCCATTGTCTCTCTGTGTGTATTGGCGACTGCCCTCTGTCCTGAGAGATAATTCAATTACAACTCTGTTGTCTCCAGGACAGAGGACATTGTGTATTCTCCTGCCTGTGATGATTATCTTAACCATGGTGTACCATGATTATATCACAGGCAGAGGGGAGGATTCTATGTGGGTTGTAGCCTTTGTGTTATTGGTAATTGTATTTTGTTGATTGCGTCTCAGACAATGTCAGTGTGTTAGTTAATTGCGTCAAAGACAATGCTCATTGCATTTTGTTGATTGCGTTCAGAGGTGTTTCTATCACTTTCAGACCTTTTGCTATCACTTTCAGACACTCATCCGAGCAGGGGGGTGCCTGGTCGTCTCCCATTGACTTCCATTGACTTCCATACTCACGCACGAATATCGCAATGTTTTCGGACCAAACACTCTGGTGCTCGCTCATCACTAGGTCATCACTAGGTTGTCCCCTTGATCCAGTGCAGGAGGTGGGTGACAGAAAAACTCTAGCAAAATTAACATCACTGTTAGACAATGTCTCCCACCCCATGCATGAAGCTGTTGTGGAGCTGGAGAGCTCCTTCAGTGACAGACTGCTGCATCCTACAGTAGGTGCACAAAGGAACGTTCTCGTTGGTCCTTTCTACCAGCAGCAGTTAGGATTTATAATCACCACTGTTCCCAGAAACCCAGTAGTGAATTTTTTTAGTAAATTCTGTTATGTTTTTCTTGTATTATTCTCTTTAATTTCTAATTACTCTTATTTTGCTACTGTTGTGAATGTGATTGCTGCTGTTATGCCAACATTTCCCCACTGAGGGACAATAAAGGGATTTTCCCTACGCCTCCACAACGGCACCACCTGAAGGTTGGCCTGCCTTCTCAGGGACTGGAAACAATAGTGAGATCAGCAAATGAAGGGCCCCCTCCCTCTTACCTCTCCAGTTGTTTCCTGTCACTCAGAAGGTCGGGATCATGGATCAGCAGCTCGCGCAGCCTTTTTTGGTTTGTAATCCCGAATCTGCCGGAGGGCCATTGTGGGATGAGGGGTCGCGGGACACAGTAAGACCCGTCCCTCCCTCCTCTTGGGGTAAATCCTGCATGTGCCGGTCACCCTGGGCTTTTCCTCCCGGGGGTGACCGGCACCTGCCAGATTTACACCAAGAGGTGGATCGGCGGATCTGTGGGCAAGAGAACGCTCTGGGAACGCTCTCGTGAGACTCCCCGTGCGCCGTACCGACGTAGAATTCAGACGTCACTGCGTACGGGGAGAGGGGCTGTGACGTCACTCGCCGGACCAGGAAGTTAAAACAGCATGGGCTGCCAGTGTCCCAGGCAGCTGACTGTGCAGAATAAGATGTCCCTGCAGGCTGACTGCAAGTCCCCCAGGAAGCCCACACATACTCTCAGGCCCTCAAGCCCCGTAAGCCTCTTCCCTATATGTTATTGGGTTATATTTTGAAGGCACTTTTGGTGTTTTTTTCTGTTACTACAGACACTTCTCTTTGGAGGCGGCCCCCCCCCCAAATAAAATAAGAAATGACCAATTTTGTTTCTGGATTAGGTCTCAAAAAGGGGAGAGATGTCTCAAAAAGGGAACCGTCCCTCAAAAACAAATGTGCCATCTGCAAAAAGGCGCTTTCTAGCCTCTATAAAAAGCCTCTGTGAAAAAGTGTTGTGACAAGGTGGTCTCTTAAGAAACCCCTACCCTGGCTGAAAATCTGAAAACAATGATTAACCCCTTAAGGACACAGCCTTTTTACACCTTAGGACCAGGCCATTTTTTGCAAATCTGACCAGTGTCACTATAAGTGCTGATAACTTTAAAACGCTTTGACTTATCCAGGCCGTTCTGAGTTTGTTTTTTCGTCACATATTGTACTTCACGACACTGGTAAAATGAAGTTAAAAAAAATATTTTTTTTGCACCAAAAAATACCTAATTTAACAAAAATTTGGAAAAATTAGCAAATTTCAAAGTTTCAGTTTCTCTACTTCTGTAATACATAGTAATACCCCTAAAAATTGTGATGCCTTTACATTCCCCATATGTCTACTTCATGTTTGAATTATTTTGGGAATGATATTTTATTTTTTGGGGATGTTACAAGGCTTAGAAGTTTAGAAGCAAATCTTGAAATTTTTCAGAAATTTACAAAAACCCAATTTTTAGGGACCACTACAGCTCTGAAGTCACTTTGCGAGGCTTACATGATAGAAACCACCCAAAAATGACCCCATTCTATAAACTACACCCCTCAAGGTATTTAAAACTGATTTTACAAACTTCGTTAACCCTTTAGGTGTTGCACAAGAGTTATTGGCAAATGGGGATGAAATTTGAGAATTTCATTTTTTGGGCTAATTTTCCATTTTAACCAATTTTTTCCACTAACAAAGCAAGGGTTAACAGCCAAACAAGACTGTATCTTTATTGCCCTGACTCTGCCGTTTACAGAAACACCCCATATGTGGCCGTAAACTACTGTACGGCCACACAGCGGGGCGTAGAGTGAAAGGTGCGCCATATGGTTTTTGGAAGGCAGGTTTTGCTGGACTGTTTTTTTGACACCATGTCCCATTTGAAGCCCCCTGATGCACCCCTAGAGTATAAACTCCATAAAAGTGACCCCATCTAAGAAACTACACCCCTCAAGGTATTCAAAACTGATTTTACTAACTTCATTAACCCTTTAGGTGTTGCACAAGAGTTATTGGCAAATGGGGATGAAATTTGAGAATTTCATTTTTTTGCCTAATTTTCCATTTTAACCCATTTTTTCCACTAACAAAGCAAGGGTTAACAGCCAAACAAGACTGTATATTTATTGCCCTGACTCTGCCATTTACAGAAACACCCCATATGTGGCCGTAAGCTACTGTACGGCCACACAGCGGGGCGTAGAGTGAAAGGTGCGCCGTATGGTTTTTGGAAGGCAGGTTTTGCTGGACAGTTTTTTTGACACCATGTCCCATTTGAAGCCCCCCTGATGCACCCCTAGAGTAGAAACTCCAAAAAAGTGACCCCATCTAAGAAACTACACCCCTCAAGGTATTCAAAACTGATTTTTACAAAGTTTGTTAACCCTTTAGGTGTTGCACAAGATTTAATGGAAAATAGAGATACAATTTCAAAATTTCACTTTTTTGGCAGATTTTCCATTTTAATATTTTTTTTCCAGTTACAAAGCAAGGGTTAACAGCCAAACAAAACTCATTATTTATGGCCCTGATTCTGTAGTTTACATAAACACCCCATATGTGGTCGTAAACTGCTGTACGGGCACACGACAGGGCGCAGAGGAATGCCATACGGTTTTTGGAAGGCAGATTTTGCTGGACTGGTTTTATTGACACCATTTCCCATTTGAAGCCCCCCTGATGCACCGCTAGAGTAGAAACTCCAAAAAAGTGACCCCATTTTAGAAACTACGGGATAAGGTGGCAGTTTTGTTGGTACTAGTTTAGGGTACATATGATTTTTGGTTGCTCTATATTACACTTTTTGTGCGGCAAGGTAACAAGAAATAGCTTTTTTGGCACCGTTTTTTTTTTTATTTACAACATTCATCTGACAGGTTAGATCATGTGGTAATTTTATAGAGCAGGCTGTCATGGACGCGGCGATACCTAATATGTATACAATTTTTTTTAGTTATGTAAGTTTTACACAATGAATTAATAAAAAAAAAAAAAAAGTTTTAGTGTCTCCATAGTCTAAGAGCCATAGTTTTTTTTAGTTTTTGGGCGATTATCTCAAGTAGGGTCTCATTTTTTGCGGGATGAGATTACGGTTTTATTGGCACTATTTTGGGGTGCATAAGACTTTTTGATCGCTTGCTGTTACACTTTTTGTGAAGTAAGATGCCAAAAAATTGCTTTTTTTACACCGTTTCTTTTTTTTTTTTTTTTACGGTGGTCACCTGAGGGGTTAGGTCATGTGATATTTTTATAGAGCCGGTCGATACGGACGCGGCAATACCCAATATGTATACTTTTTTTTATTTATGTAAGTTTTACACAATGATTTCATTTTTGAAACAAAAAAAATCATGTTTTAGTGTTTCCATAGTCTATGAGCCATAGTTTTTTCAGTTTTGGGGCGATTATCTTGGGTAGGGTATGATTTTTGCGGGATGAGATGACGGTTTGATTGTTACAATTTTGGAGTACATACAACTTTTTTGATCACTTTTATTAACTTTTTGGGGAAGTAAGAAAATTTCAATTTCATCATAGTTTTTAATTTTTTATTTTTATGTCGTTCACCGTTTGGGTAAAGTAACATGACCGTTTTATAGATCAGGTCGTTACGGACGCGACGATACCAAACATGTGTAGGGAATTTCATTTTTTTTATTTTTAATCAGTGATAAATGTGTTTTTTGATTTTTACTTTATTTTCACTTTTTTTCACTTTCTTTTTGACCCAGACCCACTTGGTTCTTGAAGATCCAGTGGGTCTGATGTCTGTATAATACAGTACAGTACAATATATAGTACTGTACTGTATTTTACACTTTGTCTGAACAGATCTATGCCGTTCAGCACCATGGACAGCAGGACGCCTGAGAAGGCGTCCTGTTGCCATGGGAACCTTCCCCGTCTGCTCAGTTATGGTCAGAACTGCGCAGACGGGGAAGGGTAAGGACAGGGCTTGGGGGGCTGCCTGGGAGCTCTCTCCCTCTCCATTCGGAGGGGCTGCAAAGGCACAGCAGCCCCCCGATGGGAGAGGGAGGGAGCTCCCTGCGCTGTTAACCTTTTCCATACAGCGTTCCGTACGGACCGCTGTATGGAAAGGGTTAAACGGCTGACATCGCATCACCGATGTCAGCCGTTTATACCAGGGTGCCAGCAATGTGCTGGCACCCTGGTATACCCACTAGACGCCAACGATTACGCAATGGGAGGCGGGCGGGGGATCGCGATCCCGTCTGCCGCACCGCCCGCCTCCCGCACCGCCCGCAGCCCGCAACCCTCCCCCTGCACCTCCCACCCGGCAAAAATCACTAAGGGGTGCAGGGGGGGGGGGATACAGATATATTTTCGGCATACTAAAGTTTCTGATCAGAAACTGCAGAAATCGCAGCAAACCGCAGGTCTGAATTGACCTGCGGTATGCCGCGATCGCCGACATGGGGGGGTCACGGGACCCCCCGGCGCATTTAGCCTAGGTGCCTGCTCAATGATTTGAGCAGGCACTGGGTTCCGATCACTGCCAGCCGCACGGCAGTGATCAGAAATACACAGGGCGTACATGTACGCCCTGTGTCCTTAAGTACCAGGGCACAAGGGCGTACCTGTACGCCCTGTGTCCTTAAGGGGTTAAAGAGGAAGTCGGGGCTGCTGTAGAAGCAAAGTTGTCTACCATCCCGTCTAGACCCTCTACATCAAGTGCTTCTGTTATGGAACAAGACTCAGACATAGACGAGGGAGAAATCACTTCCGACTCAGAATCCTCTATTTCTGAGGACGTTTCTAAGAAACCTCTTTGTTCAATTGAAGAGACAGATTTCTTGCTTAAAACTATCCAAGCCACAATTAACTTAGAAGAACCGAAAGAGCCGCTTACAGTACAAGATCAGATGTTTGCAGGTTTGAGAGACAGGAAAAAGCGAGTTTTTCCAGTCCACAGCAGTAAAAGCTTTAATTCATAATGTGTGGAAAGAACCTGACAGGAGACAGTCAGCATTAAAAATATTTAAGAGGAAATATTTCGGAGGAAGATTCGGCCACATGGTACAAGACCCCTAGAGTAGATGCCCCAGTGGCAAGAATTTCAAAAAAATCTCCATTACCCTTTGAGGATATGGGTTTACTGAAAGATCCCATGGATAAAAAATACGAGAGTCTGCTTAAAAAAAACTTGGGAGTTCTCCACCGCAGTTTTGAGACCCGGAATCTTGGCAACCTACACAGCTAGGACCCTGTCCTTGTGGTTAGGTCAATTGGAGGAGCCCATCGAGTCTAGTACTCCAAGAGAAGATATTATAGCCTCAAAGCCTATATTAAAACAGGCCGCAAACTTGATGGCAGATGCTTCCGCGGACATAGTAAAAATATCAGCCACAACAGCCACCCTGTCTAATGCTTCACGCAGAGCAATTTGGTTGAGAACCTGGTAGGGGATACAGCATCAAAAAATAAACTATGTGCCTTGCGAAGAGGATAGAGCGTTTGGCTCAGCGCTTGATATTGATATTTGATATTTTTGATACTTGATATTGATATTTTAGAGAAAGCATCAGATAGGAAAAAAGGCTTTCCCACCGAATTGAAGTTTTATCACCAGATACGGTCCTTTCGGGCCCCAAAGACGTGGTAGGTCTGATCAGAAGAAAAAAGAATCAGGATCGTCTTGGCAAACATCCAGAGGAAAGGGGAAAGGATTCCTATTTAACCCTGAAAAGTCTTCTTGCCACACTACCCAATGACGCCAAAGAGCAGTAGGGGGAAGGTTCAATCGCTTTTACTCAGCTTGGGAGAATATTCAGGCCTCCCTTTCCTCCAGTACCAGTGGAGGAAAAGAAAAAGGGATTCTATTCACCTATCTTTCTGGTGAGAAAACCAAACTGTATTTTCAGGGCGATAATAAATTTTAAGACCCTAAACCAATATATTGTTTACAAGAAATTCAAAATGGAGACCGTAAAATCTGTTGTCAATCTATTTCCAAAAAATTGTTATATGATAACATTAGACCTGGCGGATGCCTACTATCATATTCCAATCTGGAAGAGAGACCAGAAGTTTCTGAGGACAGCGGTATGGTTCCAGGGTTCAAACACGGCGTGATCAGTGTATGCAGTGCCACCTGATTATAATCTACGTCTCCCTGCATTCAACATTACCTGTATCATGATGGCAGAGCACGCTATATCGAACACTGAAGCCACCACTTCTGACACAGAAACCGCACCTGAAACCACATGCAGCTTAATCCAGGGTCGTCAAGGGGCGGACACATTTTTTGTTACCTGTAATCAACAGGATTATGTGCAGACTTCCAGTACTAAAAGTTTGGAAGCAAAAATATTCCAACTGGCTGACAAAGAAGTCAGATTATTCTGGACTATTGAGTCACTGAAGTCCTACAAGGAAAGTGGGCGTGTCCCCAGAGGCTTACGCCTCTTCAAAGAGATCGTGCAGTATGAGGATGATCCCCTATTTACAGGGGAATGGAAAGCGGCACACCAGAGATTCTCTTTAGAGATTATGGAATTGGTACTGACACGGGACCAGCAAGAGTATACCAGTGTCACAGAGGAACTAACCAAGGCAAAGGGGGAGTTACAAAAACGACTCATGGAGTCGCAATTCCATGGATTTGAAAAAAGGCTTAATAAAAAATTACTTGCCACACAGGCGGACATTAAAGATCGAAAGAGGGACAAATTTATCAGAGACAAAAATGATTATGAGGCTGATCGTGTCTTTGACTGGGGTAAAAAGCGAAACCGCCCCAAACGAGCCCCACGGAGAGGACGCCATAATTTCTGGGCCACCGATTCGGAATCAAGTGCCTCCGAGGGAAATGGAGCTAATCCAGCTGAAGATACAACAACCCCTTTAGAAAAGGCACGAGAAGGGGGCGTGGTAGACGTGGAACAGCAAGCAAGAGGAACCAGAAAATCGACAAGAAGAAGACGTCAAGTCTCCTGGCGACAGTAGTCCCTGACGAACTCTATATTCAAACACCCCCCGAAAATGTGGTTCTCAATCTCACAGGCTCTGAACTGCCCCAGGGCTGTATCCCACTCCTCAATCGGGGGCTGGGATACAGCCTACCTGGACAGTTCAACCTGGTTGATTTTGAGATAGATCTGTTTTTGTCTATCCGCAAGCTATACCTCAAGAGATTATTCTCTGAAACTACCTCTCAGGTCCTCGACCCCTTACAGGGGGAGGTTCCTGCCACAATGTCACTCACTGATTTTCATTTGTCCGATAAATTCAGTGATAAAGAAATTTCCTGCATCCATTTCCTTTCCAGCACTGAACCTGATGAATCCACAGATGGAGCAGAACACTTCAGTAGATACACAGGGGGCATCAGGTCCACCTTCCTTCCTCCCATGCCGGCCGGCTCACCAATTGACCTGTTCCACAAGCAAGTTTTGAAAGAAATGCGTGCGCTGGTGTACCCAGCAGCACCTTCCAACCTCACGGTGGAAGAATCTCATGCTTTATTGTGGTTGGGGAAGCAGAAAAATATGGTGATTAACCCGGCCGACAAGGGAGGGAACGTGGTCCTGATGTCTAGGGAGTATTATATGGAGGAGGCCAATAGACAGTTGGGAGACAGTACAGTTTATATGAAGTTAAGGGGGAACCCGATACCTGAAATATCTTCCAAACTCTGTCGGTTTATTGATCAGCACATATATAACGGGTTTTTACCTAAAAACATTAGGGATAAACTCGTGCCAGCCTTCCCTAAAATCCCCACTTGGTATTTCGTACCAAAAATCCACAAATCCCTTACCCGACCTCCGGGACGTCCCATCGTGGCAGGCATCGGTTCAGTGCTGGAACCTCTATCTGGCTATATTGATTGGCTCCTTAGACCATTACTAAGGAGCACTCCGACATACCTTAAGGATACGGGAGACTTCCTCCGGGCACTCCGAGGCCTGGAGTGGCGGGAGGAATTCAGTCTCGTATCCTTGGATGTCGAGAGCTTATACACTAGAATCCCCCATGATCTTGGGTTAAGGGCTGTTGATACAGTCCTAAGTAGAAGCAATAAGAGTGCGGTCTTCATTGATTTTGTCCACAGGGCACTAGACCTTGTCCTGTCGAACAATGTCTTCCAATTTGATGGACGGTGGTACCGCCAGGTACTAGGTACGGCTATGGGCACGCCTGTCTCGTGCACATTTGCCAACCTGTACCTGGCGGTATTTGAGGAGACCTATATTTTCGCAGTGGATAACCCCTATGTGAGCCACATCAGCCTATTTTTAAGATATGTGGATGATGTTTTTCTGGTCTGGTCGGGGAGCGAGGAGTCGTGTCGTGCATTTGTCGACCATCTTAACGCATGCAATCGCATGAACATGAAGTTCACCATCAATTTTGGTGGTGAAGTTCTGGATTTTCTAGATGTACATGTTACGGTAAAAGATGGAGTGGTGCACACTTGTGGCCACCGTAAGCAGACAGCGACTAACTCGCTCCTCCACCAGACCAGCTTCCACCCATCTTCAGTCAAACGCGCAGTTCCATACGGGCAGTTTGTCCGGATGCGCAGGATTAATGATACGGACAAAGGTTTTCATCGCCAAGCTGGAGAACTTAGAGCTAGACTCATTAGTAGGGGTTATCCACTGCGAGAAGTCTCCGCAGCCCTATTAAAAGCGTCTTCACTTGACCGTAATTCTTTGCTCACTGAACGGAGCAACAGCATTAAACCCTCACGTTTTGCTTTTGCTTTTCAATATAGTCCGGTCGCCGAAATGGTCCGGCAGATCATCAATCGAAATTGGGACCTTCTCAAGGGAGACCCCACTCTTAACAGCTTCATTGAAAACAGACCATTGGTCACATTTAAAAGATGCCCCACAATTAAAGACAAGTTAGTCAGCAGTGTCTTTTCCTCACCTAGAGATGAAATTTGGTTGAAAAAACTGACGGGCAATTTTAGATGTGGCCATTGCTCCTTCTGCGCACTTAATGTCTGCTCTAGGTATCTACAAATAGGTGGTGTATCACACACAGTACGGGACTTTATTAATTGCCGTACGTCCTATGTAGTATATGTGGTTTTTTGTCCTTGTAAACGCTTCTACATCGGAAAGACAATTCGCCCCCTATTTGAGCGCATTTGCGAACACATTGGCTCTATTCGATCAGGCAGAGGCAGTCCACGCCTCATTGAGCACGTCCGCACGGCCCACGACGCGTATCCGCGTTGCCTCTCCTTTGCAGGCATAGAGCATGTCCGCCCCATCCCTCGGGGTGGTGACCGGCATCGCCTGCTCCTGCAGAGGGAGGCAAGGTGGATCATGCGCGCGGAGGCCATGCATGCGGTAGGAATGAATGATAGAAATGACATGTCTGTATTTTTGTGAAACTTCACGCGCTCATATTTGGAGGGATTTTTTGCAACTTGTCTCTCCCATGTAGAAGCGGATCCCTTCCCTTTGTCCTTCCCTAAAAACATTTTGCCTATTTGATGAGGCTTTATATATATATTGGGTACATGGTCCATAGTAAGGAATCTTAACTTACTGCCGTAGCCCACGCTAGCTATTCCATCTCCTTTAACCTCGATATAGAGATGTAATTTTGCCACTTGCCTTGTATGTACGCTTTAATATTCGTCCTCTCTTTGTATGTTTTCTATGCCTGTCTTGTTTTGGCTCAATTAACCATTGGATTGTAATCTTACCTGTTGGTTTGCATATATTTTAATCACGTTACATCTGTGGGAGTGAGATACTTGCTGACGGCGTCGGCCGTCCCCCTATCTACTTTGTATAAAGCGCACGTATGCGCAATGACGTAATCAGTGGCCTGAGGAAGCGCGTCTTAGCGCGCGAAACGGCCGTCGCTGCTCGCAACTATGTGTCCGCCCCGGATCCTTTCTGCTACCTGCTGAGGAAGCCACAATAAAAGAAACCTTTGATACATTTCGGTGAGTGCCGCAACTTTATTCCTATTCTCCCTTCAAGTTTCCAGGGGTCTCTATGCCACTATCAATTCCAAGTTCTACCGTTGGCCTCAGCTCAGCCCCAAGATTATTCACAAAGATCATGACGGAAGTATCAAAATGTTTTCATCTAGCAGGAATTTCATTAGATCCATACCTGGACGATATTTTAATCACAGCACCGTCAGACAACCTTCTTCTCCAGGGACCAGTGGTTCATCCCAGAGTCACACAGCTTTGCTTGACAGCTTGGAAACTGAAAGGTGCATCCTGAGAGGAAAAGGTTTTTCAGAGGTGGTAGTCTCCACTCTATTGCAGAGTAGGAAACCTGTCACGTCAAAGATCTACTTGAGAGCCTAGAAGTCCTTTTTACGTTTCAGGGATGGCAGATGGGATCCCTCCAAAAAAACAGAGGTGACCCTAATCCTGGATTTCCTTCAGGCGGGACTTGATAAAGCTGATTAACTGTTATATGATAGTAAATGGACGTACTAGGTAAATACTGTTTACTGCCTAAATAAAGTATGTTAAAAACACTTTATCTCCACAAATATAGGCTGATAGGGTAAACTGGAACTCCTTATTGTGTATAGGAGTATAGAAAACAAAGGAACACTCCTGTTGAAGTCCTATGAGTATATCTGGCACTAGTCCCTCAGTGCGTACCCTATTTCTGTATAGGACCAATATGCAGGAGGAATGTTCCCTATTGGGGCTCAAGTAACGGGAAGAGAGTCAGCCTGCATGTATCAAATATATCCTGCAGTGCTAATGATCGACGCGTTTCCCTTCTGACTTTTGTCGGTAATTCATCAGGAGCATTGATCTAAGTGTCCGGCCGAGACTATACACTGCGACCCTGATGGTGGGTACGCAGCAATCACGCCAGTACACTTGATCTATTTGCTGACTATATGACTTGATTATATTATAGACGCTGCACGCCTCTGATGGCGTGCGTGCAGCAAACAACGAGACTCCTATCACTATAGTGGCCGTAGCGTGCACAAGGTATGCGCTGGTTAAATGGAGATGGCTCCTCCCCTCTCACTGCAAAGCCTCTGACAGTCATCCAATAGGCGTCCGAGCGCTCCCGCCGGCCACGCCTCCTCCTGCCGTCATCACTTGCTTCTGACAGGCAGCCAATCTGTGCACGACCGCTATCGCTGGCCACACCTCCTCCTGTCATCATGCTTCGCTTTGGCAATCAGAATAACCACCCATAAATGACCTCAATTTACAAACTACACCCCTCAATTTATTAAAAACAGATGTTTTAATGGGAAATTAAGGTACAAATTTTCAATAATTTTTTTTTTTTTCAGATTTTCCATTTTCTTCCATTTTTGCAGTAACATAGCAAGAGTTAAAAGAAAATTAAACCTCATTGTTTATTACCTTGATTCTTCAGTTTACAAACCCCCCCAAAAATGTGTTCAAAAACGGTTGTATGAGCGCATGGCAGGGTTCAAAAGGGAAGTAGCGCCATAGGGCTTTTGGAGGACAGAGTTTGCAGGATTGGCTTTTGGGAGCTATGTCGCATTTGAAGACACCCTGAGGTGGCCCTACAGTGGAAACCCCCAAAAAGTGACCCCATTCCGGAAACTAGACCCCCTCAAGGAGTTTTTCAAGGTGTGTAGTGAGCAATTTGACCCATCAGGCGTTACACAGAATTAGGAAACACTTGGCTGTGAAAATGAGAAATTAAACTTTTTTCCAGAAAAAGTTGCTTTACACCCACATTTTTCACTTTAACAAGGGGTAACAGGACAAAGTGTTTCCACATTTTGTTAACCATTTCCCCCTGAATATGGCAACACCCCACATATGCTTGTAGCCTGCAGTATGGGTGCACAGCAGGGCTCTAGAGGCAAAGTGCAAAATATGGTTTTGGCAGGCTTGAATAAACAGACATGTATTTTAGGTGCCATGTCGCATGGTAAAAAATTCCTGGAGGTCCCCAGAAATTAAAAACCCCCAAGAAATGACCCCATTTTGAAAAGAGCACCCCCATATAAACATTTAAAGGGGTTGAATAGGCACTTTTGAACTAACAGGTGTTTCACAAAAATAAATGAACATGTAGTGGTTGGTGAAAACTTGATATGTAAGTATGCGGACTAAATCAGAGATATAAGGTGGTAAAACTACAAGGTACATCAAAGATGAAATTAAATGAATGCTCCATGGATGAGTGGTAGATTCTGAAACAAGCTTTCTTTGATGCACAGGTCAGGTTTTTCAGGGCAGGTTTCGCAATGATAAATGGTGTCTTTCCTTATCACCCTTTTGGAACACACCCTGCATCTTTTTGGGGTCCTTCCCTTCCTTGCCATTTGGGGGACTTCACCAGGGAAATGTTGTCCTGGTACAACTCGGGCATCGTAACTTGCAGAAGTACTGGGGCCCTCCATTACTTCGTTTGGAAGAATTAGGGCCTTTACCAAAACCTCTTGAGATTGTAGGAATGTTGTTGTCTGGATCTAAATAGCACGTAAGCATTGTACAGCGCCATCTGTACAATGTGCACGGCCAGCTTTTTGTACCACACTTTTGTTTTTAGTGTGGCACTATAGGGTTATAGAACTTGATCCTGTGCCTGTTGTAGTCCAGTCTGGTTTGGGGACAGTGATAGTGGTACCATGTTCAGGGGCAGGGGAGCTGGTGTTACTGTGAATGGTACTGTCATGGATGAAGTTAGCAGATACCTGGAACATATAAATAAACGAGAAACTGGCTTGATCCCAACCTAAGGAGCTTATAGGTGAGCCCTATAAAACCCTAAGAGCTCTCCCTGACTGCAATGCAGATGCAAGGGTCTGTATGGTAGACGATTGCATGCCCGCGTACCTAATACTGTGTGACACCTGAAAACCCTATAATAGTGAGGGGACACAACCACCGTCATTGGGTTGTACCAAAATGGGAGCGGAAGCAAAACTCTCTTTAATACTAGAAAAGGCTTTAAGTGCATCTACTGACCACAAAGAAAGATCTACCCTTTTTAGTCATATCAGTGAGTGGCTTAACAACAGAGGAATAATTAAAAATGAACTTTCTGTAATAATTGGCAAAAAACAAAAACCACATCAGCGCCTTCTGATTCTCAGGAAGCTCCCAATCAAGCACAGCACGGACCTTCTCAGGGTCCATGCGAAAACCAGAAGCGAGAAAAAAAAAGAAATTGAATCTCCGGAACCGCAAACACACATTTTTCCAGGTTAGCGTATAATTTATTCTCCCACAGAATCAGCTTGACCTGACATAGGTGGTCCCGATGAGTCTTAAAATCAGGAGAAAAAAAAAATCTAAATGTCATCTAGATACACCAGTACAAATTTCCCCATTAAATGATAAAAAATGCTGTTCACAAAATGTTGGAAGACGGCCAGAGCATTCATCAAACCAAAGGTCATAACCAAATTCTCGAAATGACCCTCAGGGGTATTGAAGGCCGTCTTCCATTCATCCCCTTTCCTGACTAGGTTGTATGCCCCTCTAAATCCAACTTAGAAAAAACTTTAGCCCCAACAATCTGGTTAAACAGGTCCGGGATCAGAGGAAGCAGGTAGGTATGGGTCACGAATCGTGATACGGTTCAGCTCCCTGAAATCCAGACATGGTCTTAAAGAAGCATCTTTTTGCTTAACAGAAAAAAAACTAAAACAGCGGCAACAGGTGACTTCGAGGGTCGGATGTGTCCCTTTCTCAGGCTCTCAGAGATATAAGTACGCATAGCGACTCTTTCAGGTTGGGAGAGATTGTATAGTCGTGATTTTGGCAGCTTGACGCCTGGGATGAGATTAATAGGGCAGTCTTACTCCCGGTGAGGGGGCAACTCCTGGACACCACTCTTGGAAAACACATCCGAAAATTCAGAGAGAAAAGATGGCACAGTCTTGGTAGAAAGCTCTGAAAGAGACGCCGTGAGGCAATTCTCTCTGCAAAACTCACTCCAACCATTTATTTGCCTTGCTTGCCAATCAATGGTGGGGTTATGTTTAGTGAGCCAGGGTAGCCCCAACACTAGAGGAGTAGGTAATCCGCATAAGACGAAACATGACATATCCTCAACATGAGTGTCACAGACAGTCAAACGGATATTGTAAACTATGCCCTTTAACAATCTTTGAGAAAGTGGAGCGTAATCGATAGCAAAAACAGGTATATCCTTTTCCAAAGTGCATACCTGGAAACCATGCGTTGTTGCAAATTGATTATCAATGAGATTGACAGCTGCTCCACTATCTACAAAAAGCTCACAAACAATGTTCTTGCTGTCTAGCGCCACCCTGGCATGTAGGAGAAACTACGGGAACTCCAAGCAAACGGCAAACCTTCAATTTCCACATCATAAGAACATCATACAAGAGGTAGAGAAGAACGTCTGCCAGATCTTCTCACAGAACTGGCGGTGACAGGTACCTAACCACCAACATGTTCTCATTGAGGAGAGCATGGCTGTCTCCTTTTCTTAGTGGTTGTCCTACCAGGGATCTAGGGAGGCCTCTCTGATTTTTGTGTACTGTGCCACAAGCCACAGTACCTCTGGAAATTAGTGACCGAAACAGTGATAGACTTGTTTAGTAATTATCCACGTATAGATGGTAACCCTTATCCAGCAGTGGGTGCAGTAAGTCCCACACCATCTTGCCACTAACTCCTAGGACGGGAGGGGGATTCTGGGGGGTTCAATCCGGGTGTCCCTCCCTTCATAAATCCAGAACTCGTGAGTGTACCCAGAGCTACTTTCATTGATTTTATACAGTTTTATGCCATACATTGCCCGTTTGCTGGGCAGGTACTGGCAGAATCTTACCCTCCCTTTGAAAAGTAATAGGGAATCGTCTATGCAGACATTTTGTTCTGGGGTGTACACTTCTGAAAACTTTGCGTTAAAGTGGTCAAGGACGGGCCTAATTTTGAACAGACTGTCATTGTTGTAATGCAAAAACAAGTATTGATTGGAATAGATTACAGGCCATGGCATTACTGTAAAATGTAGTGTGGTACAAGACATTCACACTCCAATACTTATTAAGCTTTGTTTTTTTAATAACGCCCATATGCAGAATTTACTGAGGTCCAACCTTGGGGTCTAGCATATGGCGTTGTGAGGTTCTGGGAAATAAATTGCTGGGCATATACATTTGTTTGGGTTACCATCAAATTTTTAAAATCTTCAGAGAAAAAGATTTAAAAAAAAATCTATTTCTCTGAAGCCCGCACAATCTGAATTCCTGAGTTGCCCACAAACTCAGGAATTTGGTGCTGATCATTCTCAGCGGGTGGGGTCCGTTTGTGCTCACTCTGGGAAGCTGGCTCAGCCGTTGTTCTGGGGCACCTTCTAGAGGGTTCCTCATCAGCGGATCATGATGATGATAAGGTAGAAGAAAGTGGCATCCTCTTCTCTCTCACTGGCAGACTCAGTATCAGAGGCAAGGATGGCGTATAAGGCGGAGTATAGTCCGGGTTTGTGTTAGGTGTTGTGTAGATTTAATTTTCTTCCCTTATAACATGGTTATAAGGGGAAATAATATTCTTAATACAGAGTGCTTAGTAAAATAGGGATAGAGGGGTTAAAAAAAAATAAAAAAATAATTAAACTCACCTCATCCACTTGTTTGCGCAGCCCGGCTTCGCTTCTTTCTTCTTCTTTGATGACCTGGGAGGAAAAGGACCTTTGGTGACGTCACTGCGCTCATCACATAATCCATCACCATGTTATAAGGGAAAATAAAAATGATCGGGTCCCCATCCAGATCATCTCCTAGCAACCATGCGTGTAAATTGCACCGCATCCGCACTTGCGGATTCTTGCGATTTTCGCGCAGCCCCATTAACTTCTATCACGCACAATAAAGAGCAAGTTGCGAGTTTCATGCAACGTACAAGTGATGCGTGAAAATCACCACTCATGTGCACAGCGCCATAGAAATGAATGGGTCTGGATTCAGTGCGGGTGCAATGCGTTCACCTCACGCATTGCACTCACGTGGAAAACTCACCTGTGTGAAAGAGGCCTAATGGACACTACTAATTGATGCTCAGTGGTTGCAAAATGCAGGCATGCAGATGGTGCGTTCGTGCAAAATTCTAAACTGACACTAACTGGAATATATAGCTGCAGTTCTATTTTCACACAAAAAAATGTGGAAAACCCTCAAATGTGCACATGTTGATGAGCACACTACTGATCGCTGCTCTGCAGCACACACGTGCATGCGAAAACTGTAGGATAAAAATTCGCTACACTGGCTAAAAAAATAAATTGAAAAATTAGAATATCGTGCAAAAGTTCATTTATTTCAGTAATGCAACTTAAATGGTGAAACTAATATGAGATAGACATGCAAAGCGAGATATTTCAAGCCTTTGTTATAATTTGGATGATTATGGCTTACATCTTATGAAAACCCCAAATTCTGAATCTCAGAAAATTTGAATATTTATATAATTTATATCAATAAAAAAAAGGATGTTAAATAGAAAAATGCTGGACCTCCTGAAAAGTATAATCATGCATATGTACTTAGTACTAGGCTTGGGCCCCTTTTGCATAATTACTGCCTCAATGCGGCGTGGCATGAATGCTTTCAGCCTATGGCACTGCTGAGGTGTTATGGAAGACCAGCATGCTTCAATAGCAGCCTTCAGCTCTTCTGCATTGTTCAGTCTCATGTCTCTCATCTTTCTCTTGGCAATGCCCCATAGATTCTCTATGGGGTTCAGGTCAGGCGAGTTTGCTGGCCAATCAAACAGAGTAATCCCATGGTCATTAAACCAGGTTTTGGTACTTTTGGCAGTGTGGGCAGTTGCCAAGTCCTGCTGGAAAATGAAGTCACCATCTCCATAAAGCTCGTCTGCGGAAGGAAGCATGAGGTGCTCAAAAATCTCCTGGTATACGGCTGCGTTGACTCTGGACTTAATGAAGCACAATGGATCAACACAAGCAGATGACATGGCTCCCTAAATCAACACAGCCCATGCAAACTTCACACTGGACTTCAAGCATCTTGCATTGTGTGCCTCTCTATTCTTCCTCCAGACTCTGGGTCCTTGGTTTCCAAATGCTCTCATGAGAAAATAGGACCTTTGGACCATTGAGTAACAGACCAGTTCTTTTTTCTTTAGCCCAAGTAAGACGCTTCTGATGTTGTTTATTGTTCAGGAGAGGCTTGACAAGAGGAATATGACATTTCAAGCTCATGTCCAGGATCCGTCTGTGTGTGGTGGCTCTTGATGCACTAACTCCAGCCTCAGCCCACTCCTTGTTAAAGTCCCAAAACTTTTGATTGGCCATTTCTTGTCAATCCTCTCCAGGCTGCAGTCATTCCTGCTGCTTGTCCACCTTGTTCTTCCACACTTGTTCCTTCCACATAACTCTCTATTGATGTGCTTTGATACAGCACTTTGGGAACATCAAACTTCTTTTGCAATTGCCCTTTGAAGCTTTCCCTCCTTATGGAGGGTGTCAATGATGGTTTTCTGCACAACTATCAGGTCAGCAGTCTTTCCCATGATTGTGATTCCTACTGAACCAGACAGACAATTTAAAGGCTCAGGAACCCTTTGCAGGTGTTATAGATTCATTAAGCTGACTAGAGTGTGACACTTTGAGCCTAGAATATTGAAACTTTTCACAATATTCTAATTTTCTGAATTTGGGGTTTTCATAAGCTTTAAGCCATAATCATCCAAATTATAACAAATAAAGGCTTGAAATATCTCACTTTACATGTACGGCGCTGGTATCCCACGGGTTAAGAGAGTTGACCAGCAACCACCCCATCCAATAGCTCACAAATACAGACACTGGAAAGAAGAGTACATTCAATACAGATTATATCATGTACCTTTCTACATCAGAGAATCAATTTTTGTGGGAGTTCTTCTTTAAGGGCTATTTCCACAAAATGCTGAATAAAAATGTATAATACAAAAAATAATTAAAAATCTCAGATTTGGCATAGTTTACCAAAAAGCCTGATCATTCAGTTAAGATACATTACGTCAAGAGCTGTCTAGGAGGCTGAAATACATAATACAAGGATATCTGTATACGCTTTATAGCTTATACAGATAACAGATAAGATTATCTTCATCTCATGTGAAACCCAGCTTCACATCCGGAAAGAAGGACAAATAAAAGAAGGCAGGCTGCACCTAATGGGAAAGCCGCCTACTTGATCATGTGGTACTCCTTAGGCACAATGCTAATATAGGCATTATGATTGATTATACTGGGATCGATAATTGAAGCAGCACCTTCTTGTTGTGGGAGTCTAAAGTCAGGTCCTGTAATGTACATCAGTAGCATCAGATGAAAAACGGTTTTCATGAGGCGCTAAAGCTGAAAGGGCTTTATTTAAAAAACTACCCAGGGAAAAACTGAATAAAGAGCAATATAGTTGAGAAATTGTACAAGGTATGTAAAAAGTCTGGAAACAAATGCCCAAAAATTACATGTGACATAAGTACGGCACGAAAGAAACAAAACATCTTTAACAGACCAAACACTAGCTGCCACCACCGACTTTGACGTTAAGTCGGAACGCTGCAAAAGCCACATATAAAACGTTCTGCTCACAAGTAAACACACGTTCAGGCTATGTATTCTTTAGAGCAACAAGGTGGACAAAGTGAATATTTTTGTCACACGTTTTGTCACAAGTTTCTAGGCGAGAAGCTGGGGATAAGGTCACCTCCTAGCAAATCCCTAACAGCTCTCCCTATACTGCTATGCCCACATTCAGACTCTTAAGGTGGGAATAACGTGTCCTCGTGCCTGGGCTGAAAATACCCTAGAATCCCTGAGATGGTGAAAGGGGAATAGGGGCAGCCTGCTCCCTCAGAACATGGAGGGGACAGACGGAACTCAAACAGCCTAGACAGCAAACAACAAAAAATCAGAAGCCAACTTATCTTATCTGAGCAGGGACAGCCAATCCTTCCTTCCTTCCTTGCTTCCAAAGCCAGACAGAAGCTATAACCTGCACGGAACACTGGGAGTGTGAGTAATTTAAACCAACAACCCCATCCAGTGCACCTGAAGGGAGGTGGATCTAGCACGACTCCGAAACAAAACAAAAAACTAAACATGTGCTGCTAATCTGGCAGACCTCCGCACATAGTCAGAGCAGGGCATGACAGTACTCCCCCTTCTACGGGTGACCTCCGGACACCCCGGACCAACCTTATCTGGGTGGGATCTGTGAAAAGCCCTGACCAGCCCTTGGCATCCAGCGCCGGAACCCACATCCTTTCCTCAGGGCCGTATCCCCTCCAGTATACCAGGTACTGAAGGGAACCCCGAAGAACTCTTGGGTCGAGAACCCTGGAGATCTCGAACTCTAAATTCACATCGACCAGAACAGGAGGAAGGGGAAATGGCGATGGTTCCACCGGTTTCACATATTTTTTCAGTAAAGACCTGTGGAATACATCATGGATCCTCCAAGTCTGCGGAAGATCCAGCCGAAACGCTACTGGATAGATCACCGCAGATATTTTGTACAGACCAATACATCTTGGACCCAGTTTCCAAGATGGCACTCTCAGTTTAATATTTCTAGTGGACAGCCACACCAGATCACCCACACACAGGTCCGGACCAGTCGCACGTCTCTTGTCAGCCATTCACTTAAACCTCTCACCCATTTTCTCCAAATTCACTTGGATCCTCCGCCAGATAGAAAACAAGGCAGAAGAAAATCTCTCCTCCTTTGGAATCCCAGAGGAACTAGTCCCAGAAAAGGTACCAAACTGAGGATGAAAACTATGCGCCAAAAAAATGGTGACTTACCCGTGGACTCCTTCCTACGGTTATTCAAAGCAAACTCTGCTAGGGACAAGAATGAGGACCAGTCCTCCTGATTCTCAGCCACAAAGCACCTCAAGTAGGTCTCCAGGTTGTGATTAGTACGCTCTGTCTGTCCATTCGACTGCGGATGAAAAGCCGAAGAGAACCAAAATTGAATGCCAAGCCGAGAGCAGAACTCCCTCCAAAACCTGGAGACAAACTGCATGCCCCTATCAGAAACCACATCCGAAGGAATACCATGCAATTTCACAATATTATCAACAAAAATCTGCGCAAGAGTCTTGGCATTAGGCAGACTAGTTAATGATATAAAGTGAGCCATTTTACTAAAACGGTCAACTACCACCAAAATTACTGTTTTCGCGAAGGAACTCGGC
The DNA here is from genome assembly GCF_014858855.1 of Bufo gargarizans. Taxonomy (NCBI): domain Eukaryota; kingdom Metazoa; phylum Chordata; class Amphibia; order Anura; family Bufonidae; genus Bufo; species Bufo gargarizans. The sequence continues at coordinate 95,645,414 of NC_058086.1, read as the reverse complement.
AGATCCGTAATAAAGTCCATAGACAAGTGCGTCCAAGGACGAGACGGAATAGACAAAGGAAGAAGTGAACCAGTCGGTCGAGTATGAGCAACCTTTGACCGTGCACAGGTTTCACACGCTGCCACATAATCCTCAATGCTCTTAGGTAACCCGGGCCACCAGAACCTCTGGGACACAAGGTCACAGGTGGACTTACCACCAGGATGTCCAGCAAGGACAGTATCGTGATGTTCCTTGAACACCTTGTATCGCAGTCCTTTAGGAACAAACAACCTCCCTGGGGGACAAGAACCAGGAGCCCCCTCCTGGGCTCCCAACACCTCCATCTCCAATTCGGGGTACAGAGCGGAGACCACCACCCCATCTGCCAAAATCTGAGCAGGATCCACTGAATCACATACCCCAGTAAAACTGCGAGATAAGGCATCTGCCTTGACCTTCTTAACCCCCGGGCGAAAAGTAACGACAAAATTGAACCTGGTAAAAAACATTGACCGTCTGGCCTGTCTAGGGTTCAGACGCTTGGCAGATTGCAGGTAAGCCAAATTGTTATGATCCGTATATACTGTAACGGGGTGAGACGCCCCCTCCAACCAGTGACGCCATTCCTCAAAGGCCAACTTGATGGCCAGCAACTCTATCTCCTACATCATAATTCTTCTTGGCAACAGAGAGCTTCTTGGAAAAAAAAAAGCACACGGGTGTCACGGCTGGCGGTGGGGGAAACCCCCAGCCGTGCGGTGCCAGGAGATGATAGGGTTACCCCTTGGCCGGGACCACAGAGTTAGGGAGCAGGTCACCTCCTATTGCGTCCCTAACGCTGACCCTGTCTCCTGTCAGTATGAGCCGACCTTGGTGGTAGGAGGGCTCATACGCCGGAACCTAAAAGTCCCTACGAGCCCTCAAGTCGGCCCTGAACTAGGGGACAGAGTCAGACGCCCTACTCCTCCTAGGCACGGAGGAGCAGGAGTCTCAACGGCCAAGCAACACAGGGGGAACATCAACAGACATATGGAAATGACAGGTAAGTGAGACTAGTCCTGCACTTACCTGCCACAGACACACAAACCTGGAACCCATGAACAAGTGCTGATGTCCACAGCAACATAAAGGACACAGCACACACCAGCCATCACACGGGAACCCAGGAAACCATATGCTGCACCAACAAAGAGACCACACAAACATCTTCTGAACACCAAACATGAATTAAACTAACGAAGATTTATGAACAGAAGGATGGTCCCCACCAAGCAGATGGAGGAGACAGGAGGCTGCTCCAGCCAGCATGGCTGAGAGCAACCTACTGAACCAAGCCAGGGACTGAGGCTTTATAGGCCAGGTGGCCACACCCAACGGTAAGACACACCCAGTGACTCACAGACACACAGGGAAGGGAGTTAACCCTTCCTACACCACAGAAGGAAAAACACACATAAAGGGGAAAGCACACCAACTCACTCACCTGTCTCCGACGGCAACGGCATGCGTGGCAACCGTGTCCTCAAGAACAGCCAACGGGCCGAGACACTTCCACAGCATGCAAACATCACCAGACGTTGCCGCGGACAACCGCAGGTGAAGGGAGGAGTCCAAGTGCATACAAACACCACCTCGTGCACAACAAACACACGTTGCCAAGGGCAACCACACGCATGCCTATTGTCCGCGGCAACCGCACCTGAGGCAACACCGAAGTGCTCCCAGCTGCGGCTGACAACGGAAAACCGCGGGCAACAGCATGCAGCACCCAAGGAGTCACGACCCTGACCAAGGGTCGTGACAACGGGACCCATTTGCCAAGAGATGAACCCTGCGACAGCACCACTCCAACCCCCACTGATGCATCAACCTCCATCACAAATGGCTGAGACACATCGGGCTGCACCAGAATGGGAGCAGATGCAAAACACTCCTTAATAGTCGAAAAGGCCTGCAATGCCTCATCCGACCAGACAGAGATGTCAGCACCCTTCTTAGTCATATCAGTGAGAGGTCTTACAATGGTAGAATAGTTTAAAATACATTTTCTATAATAATTAGTAAACCCCAAAAACTGCATCAAAGCTTTCTGATTCTCTGGTCGGTCCCATTCCAGAACCGCCCGGACCTTTTTGGGGTCCATACGAAAACCAGTCAGAAAGCAGATATCCCAAAAACGGAAGCTCCTGCACAGAAAACACACATTTATCCAATTTGGTATATAATTTATTCTCCCGAAGGATCGTCAAAACCTGTCTCACATGATCCTGATGGGTCTTCAGATCAGGAGAGTAAATTAAAATGTCATCCAAGTAAACCACCACGAACCTCCCCACCAAATGATGTAAAAAATGTCATTGATGAAGCGCTGAAATACCAATGGCACGTTCGTCAACCCAAAAGGCATAACCAGATTCTCAAAATGACCCTCGTGCGTATTGAAGGCCGTTTTCCACTCATCCCCTTCCTTGATTCTGATCAGATTGTAGGCCCCTCTCAAATCCAACTTGGAGAACACCTTGGCTCCAGCAATCTGATCAAAAAGGTCGGAGATCAAAGGAAGGGGATACGGATCCCGGACCGTAATACGGTTCAATTCCCGGAAAGAGATAGATGTGCCAAGACAATTATCCAAACAAAATTCACTCCAACCAATGATTTGTCTTGCTTGCCAATCTATAATTGGGTTATGTTTTGTCAACCATGATAACCCTAAGACTATAGGAGCGGGCAAATCCTTCATGAAAAAACAAGACATAATCTCAACATGTGAATCACCCACCCTTAACTGAATACCATGAGCAATATGAGTGAGACTCCTTTGAGAAAGAGGAAAATAATCAATTGCAAAAACCGGAATCTCTCTTTCTAATGTACAAGTACTTAGGCCCAGATTTTGAATGAAAAAGAAAGTCAATAAGGTTTTCCCCCAGCACCACAGTCAAGGAATATTTCAACAAAAAACTAGCGCCACCATAGCTGGAAGGAGAAAACAAATATTACAGGGAGCTTGCATTCCTGCTTGCTCCACCACTCCATTCGCGCTACCAAGAGTCAGGAAAGTTTTTTTTTTTCTTTTTGTCATCAGCATGCGGTTTAACAAAAGGACAAGCAAAAATAAAATGACTACTTTTCCCACAGTTTATGCAATTTCCTAAAGTCTCTACTACCAGAACGGAAAGATACCTGACCCAGCTGCATGGGTTCCTCCCCTACCCCAGAGTTACCTGTAACATCCCCCTGGGAAGCAGTTGAGACGAAACCACTCACAGAAGGGATCCCTTGCACGGAGGGAGCCTTACACCTCTCTCTAATACGTCTATCTAACCGTACTGCCAAAGACATAACATTCTCCAAAGAATCTGGGTACTCATGAAAAGCAAGGGCATCTTTCAATCTCTCAGATAACCCCTGACAAAACTGACTATGTAACGCATGGTCATTCCACTCTGACTTATCCTTAGACGGTGTGAATCAGACCTTCATGGTAAAATATCTGCTAGGAAACCACTGCTAAGGACAGGGAACAAGCAGAAGAGACTTGTTTGGGCTAAAGAACACAAGGAATGGACATTAGACCAGTGGAAATCTGTGCTTTGGTCTGATGAGTGCAAATTTGAGTTCTTTGGTTCCAACCACCGTGTCTTTGTGCGACGCAGAAAAGGTGAACGGATGGACTCTACATGCCTGGTTCCCACCGTGAAGCATGGAGGAGGAGGTGTGATGGTGTGGGGGAGCTTTGCTGGTGACACTGTTGGGGATTTATTCAAAATGGAAGGCATACTGAACCAGCATGGCTACCATAACATCTTGCAGCGGCATACTATTCCATCCGGTTTGCGTTTAGTTGGATCATCATTTATTTTTCAACAGGACAATGACCCCAAACACACCTCCAGGCTGTGTAAGAGCTATTTGACCATGAAGGAGAGTGATGGGGTGCTGCGCCAGATGACCTGGCCTCCACAGTCCTTGGACCTGAACCCAATCGAGATGGTTTGGGGTGAGCTGGACCGCAGAGTGAAGGCAAAAGGGCCAACAAGTGCTAAGCATCTCTGGGAACTCCTTCAAGACTGTTGGAAGACCATTTCAGGTGACTACCTCTTGAAGCTCATCAAGAGAATGCCAAGAGTGTGCAAAGCAGTAATCAAAGCAAAAGGTGGCTACATTGAAGAACCTAGAATATGACATATTTTCAGTTGTTTCACACTTTTTTGTTATGTATATAATTCCACATGTGTTAATTCAAAGTTTTGATGCCTTTAATGTGAATCTACAATTTTCATAGTCCTGACAATAAAGAAAACTCTTTGAACGAGAAGATGTGTCCAAACTTTTGGTCTGTACTGTATATGTCTATGGATGTGTCCCAAACATCTATGGATATATATGTTTCCATATATATATATATATATATATATATATATATATAAAAATAAAGGTGGGCTCATTGTGCCTGCCCCCTATATGTATGTCATGTCCACTCATATATGTTTATAGATGTGCCCCAAGCATCTATAAGCATATATGGCCAAAGGAATTACGGCCCATCTCCCCTGCCCTTCCCCCTTGGGAATGCGCCTGCTGAGGGGGTGGAGGAGACAGGCAGCTGGACGATTAGGTCCAGTGTCGGCCTCTTCAAAGGACAGAGGATCAATAAAATCCTCTGCCCTTTGTCACCATCTCCGGCAGCGCCAGAGATGGTGTGCCTAATAGGGACATGAGAACAAAGAGTTCCCATGCCCCTGTGGGTGGCTGACCTCCGGCGCTTTAATAGTCCGGCCGCGCTACGCTCAGCAGTCAGGTTGGACCACCAGGAGCAGAGAGGATCATCCCCTGGACAAACGAGCATCCCCTGGACAACGAGCATAATTCCGGCTGAGTATCCTGAATCCTCCCTATACCACCAACGATTAACCCTTTATTAACCCTCCCTATACTTCCAATGATCACCCTGCCCTATATCATTATTCCCCTGCCCTATACCACCCACGATCCCCTGCCATATTAACCCTTACCTTCCCTTGCAATTATTCCCCTAAACCCTAATTCCCCTGTGTTCCCCCAACCTTGTAGATCCCTCAATTCCCTATATCCCCTGCTACCCTGGTTTTACCCCCGTTCTACCCTTATACCTCCCCTGGTCATCCCATCTTCTACCCCTGGTACCCCTTCACGGCTGCCCTACATACCTCAGTAGCAGCAGTGTCTGTATTAACCCATCGTTATGCCCCGTAGGGATAGCATATTGACAGGATTGGGTGGGCTGCTGTTAACGTGTATGTAAGTGTTAGGTATAGTTAGATTGTGGGGGTGAGCATTATAGTGGGATTGTGTCTAGTGTAGTTAATAACGTATTAGTGTGTTGTGATAGTATATTGTTGTGTACTGCTGTAAATATATATCTATTCCATAGATATATATAATTATAAGCAGATATCAGATTATAACGTATAGTGTTTTAATAAACACCTTTCATTTAATCACAATGTGTGTGGTCTCTTATTGTAATAGGCGCCACAGAAATAGACGTAGGCAGTTCAGAGTAGCGTAAGGTAATCAGTAGTGATTGTTTAATTGGTATAAATAGGCGGAGGCTTCGCTAGACGACTCACGCCTATTTATGAATATTAATTATTGAGATTTGCACAAAATATCAATAATTAATATCTCCTTTAACATTGGCGAGCCAGGTCCACTGCTAGGAATTTGTGTTTGGTTTTGGTGAGAAAAATCGCTTACACTGTGAACAAGTCAGGTAGGAGGGACGCGGTCAGTGGATTCCGAGCGTCCATAGCCTGATATTTCGGACAGGCAAAGCGGATTTCTCAATCAGAACTAAACACAGAGTAATCTCTACAGCAGAGAATCTAAAAATGTTTCTGATTTTTGTGTATTCATATTTTCTGATTCCCTTACACGCCCACTGAAGACTGGAGAGAAGTCATCACCTACACCACTGAAGAGAGAACCATCATCCGAACAGAGGTCATCTGGCTGGTCGGGAGAAGGCTTTCCGAATATTGAAGGACCTCCTCCACGCAGCAACACAGTACAACGAACAACGACACCAAGAAAGATGGCCTCTCGTCAAAAAGGGAGTATGAATTTCTCCACACTACAACACCTCAGCAAACATAGCACATACAACCGCATAATCCCCACCACTTACAAATCCACTGAGCTGCTATGGTCCACTTTATTAGACCAGGCATACGCTCATGATAAACTCTGCATTAATAATAGTGTGTTAAAAAAAAATAAAAAAAAAAAAATGCTCCAAATGTTAGCCAAATTGGTTCACACCTTTGAGGATATAATTTGGAAGCCAGAACATCTTGAAACACTTAACAGCACAACAAAGGCAGAGGAAGTTTCCAACATTGCAAACTTTCACTGCAATTGTTGTGTTGAGAACATTAAACAGTTACACACATTACAAACACAATTACAAGAGAAGTCACAGTGTACGGTCGAGAGGGGCAGAGAGATTTGTGTGTTAGAGTCTAGACTCTCGGACAAGGAGAGTTTCTACTCTGACATGGACAAGGAACTGCTCAGACTGTACACTGACATAAATCAGTTTAGGAACAATGCGGTATCTACGGATAGCATGATTGTTCAACTTCGAGAGGACCTGGCTGCGCAAACCATTGCGGATTTACAGCAGGTCACCTCGAATCTGTCACAGCCTGATGCTAACAGCATGTTGCCATCGAAACAGGCTTGTGTTTCGGGAACGGCACAGGGGGAGACAGCGGCGACAAGGTCTCCCACGGATCAAACATCCGACGCAGTAGAGACTAGGGGACAGATGGAACGGACGCTACATTTCACCCAAACACCCAGGGAGAACAGGCATACCAACTGATTTCAGGAACAGGACAACAGAGAGGAAGAGGAAAGTGGTTGGCCATTTACCACTTCCAATCCGCCAATGCTTCCGGAAAGACAGGAAGACTTTTATCCTAACCATTCCAATATGGAAAGGATAAACTTCCTGTTACGGATTTGCAAGAAGATCCCAGTGTAAATCCGTTTACTTCATGTGATATCTTCGAGGGTCACTGTAAGAAGTATTCAGTGGCTCCCGAATATCGCATGGAGTTATTCAAGTTATGGTTACCTACACACCTAAACCAAAGGTATGAGGTAACGGGGAGGACGCAACCCATGAATGGACAGTTTTATGACAAGGAGGAACGTCTCTCCATACTCATGAGACTGGCAACGGGCCAATGGGACATCACTCCAGATATCCTGTCCAAGTTTAAACCCACTATACATGACGAACCTCTGTATGTATAGTCGGTTTGAAGCAATGTACATAAGGGTTACAAAGGATCACGGTATCGGAATTCCACAGGGTACGATACGTATGTTTGTGCAGCTAGGGAGCCATCCCTCACAGATGCTGCTATGATTATTGAACAGTGCAGACAGGATACACTGCTCAATAAGAAATCTGTCAAAGTGAGGGAGCGTGCGCCTGTACACCATACATCTCAAGATGAACGGGTACAGCACACAAAGGTTAATTCAGCTGTTCGCCCCACGGCCCCACAATGGGAAAGGACAGGAGGCATTCGATGCTTCCTGTGTTTACAATACAGGCACATAAAGAGGAATTGTCCACAATGGCCATGTAATAACCGGACAAATCCTGAGAGAAAGGGCAATAATAACGGTTTTAATTATGCCAAATCAGTGGGGAAATATGTTGACAAAAATCTGGGACATTCACAGGTCCAGACACCAAAACGTGTGGCTGTTGTAAATGTTCTAGCGCGTTCGGTAATGGGTGTGGAATCCCCGAAATCCACACCAAGGGTCCATAGCAAGAACCCACAAGTGGCAGTATGTACCTCACAGGTACCTACTGGGTGGTAAAGATCTGGCGCCAGTATGTCCCATCATACTGGATTCTTCAGAGAGACCCCACATAAAAGCCAAAATCTAAAATCAGGACGCTGAAATTATGCTTGACACTGGTGCGGAAATTTCCATTACCAATGTCAAACATGATTTACATCCCAACAGCCCTCAGTGTGTGGTGATCGGATTTGATCACCAACAAGGAGGGGTGAAGGCCCACAGAATAGAAGAAATAATCATCCAGATTACCAGTTACATGACCCTTAGGATCCCCATGTGGTATTACCGCGGTTCTGAAAACATTATTGGAACCGATGTAATGACACAAAATGGGTGGATCCTAGATCTGGCAAATAGTATTGTATGGAAGAGTCCCAGACAATCTAAGGTGTTTGTCATCCAACGCCAGTTTCTGGGACCACCATTGCCAACAGTAGATAACTCTACTGAAGTACTTGAACACAAATGACCTGAGATCTCGCATAATGCAGACCTTGAGCCTATTGTGTATGAGTACCCTGATCTGTGGGCCCAGGGAAAAAACGATTGTGGCAGACTGATTGGAATTCAAGTGGACATACAAGGTCCCGACCCTCCACCTCAACGCCAATACCGCTTTCCGCCAGAAGCCACCCATTCAATTTTGGACACCGTCCAGGAATTGAAAACTAGGGGGGTGGTCATAGAGGGCAATTCTAAATGCAACAATGCCCTCTGGTCAGTAAAGAAAAAGTACACCAATGCATGGAGGCTCACCATAGACCTCCGGGGCCTTAACAAATACACCCCAATGTCCGCTCCAGTGGTGGCACAGACTCCAGACATCATGGCCAGAATAAGCGGCAAAAGTTGCATATTCTCGACCATAGATGTTGCCAATGGGTTCTTTTCAATTGAACTCACTGAAAACTGTAGGTACAAATTTGCCTTTACAGTGGGGGACAAACAGTACATATTCGGCGTACTCCCCCAAAGGTTCCACATATTTTCACAAGGCATTGGAGGCCGTTCTGAGTGTATTTTCACGGCTGGGATGTCTTCTGCAATACGTGGATGACTCTTGCACTTGCTCTTACACACAGAAACCATAGAAGAACACTTGGTTCTGTTAAAAGAGCTATTGGGACTCCTAGCCAAGTCAGGACTCAAGCCGAGTCCCCATAAGGCAAACTTGGCCAGAACAGAGGTGAGTTTCCTTGTCCAAATTTATTTTGAAGCCAAAGGAATCGTGGCAGCCAGAGTGGAAGCCATGGTAAAGTTACCTAGGCCGAGTACTCTACAGGATTTGAGAAAATTCCTGGGAGTTGCTAATTTCATGAGGGAATTCATAGAAGATTTTGCTGCCAAAGCGAAACCCCTCTATGAACTCCTCAGAGGAGAAGACCCGTCAATCAAAGGTTGGTCTGATGCACAGGAAGAGGCCTTTTCTACTTTGAAAAGGGACCTCTCCTCTGCCCCTGTATTAGCCACTCCCCATCCTGAAGGGGAAATAGCCATACAGGCGCATGCAGGGACGGAGTTTATCTCAGCGGTCCTCCTACAACAGATAGGGTATGATACTAGACCGCTGGGATACTTCTCCAGGTTACTTTCACCCGCTGAACGAGGGTTCCCAGTTACTGAACCTAACAGGAACCGAACATGACTGTGGCCAACCAGACACAAATTTTCAGGACCGATAAACATCCAGAAGACAGAGTCATCTTTGTTGATAGCTCTCGATTTTATATAGACGGGACCTATGTCACAGGTTTTGCTGTGCTGGATGAGACCACAGGTACGCAGAGTCTTGTCAAGTTACCAGGTCACATGTCGGCACAGCGGGCAGAACTGGAGGCAGTCAAGGAAGCTTTGCTTCTTCAACCCCCAGGCAAATTAACTATATATAGCGACAGTTCATATGTAGTTCGTTCTCTCACCCTGCACACATGGAAAAGACGAGGATTTGTAGACAGCCAAAACAAACCTCCGGCTCATTTGTCGGTCCTGAAAGAACTTTGGGAATGGGGCATGGCCCACCCAGCGGAAGCAGCCATCATAAAAATCCCTGCGCATCAGAAAGGGGACGAGCCTTTGACGCTAGGTAACAACAAGGCGGACAAATTGGCCAAACTAGTGGCAGTGTCTGGGATCCTTCGGGAAACTGGCACTGAGCCGCTACCAGCCTACCAGATTGCAGTTTGTACCAACCTGAATAAAGGCCCGGTGTCATTTGAGGAGGAACAAGCCAAAGATCCTTTTCTAATGACACACCTCCCATCTTCACAGCATCCCTGGTCAATACAGCAAGGGATCCTGTGTTACGATACCGGTACACAGCAACTTCCTCTTCCTGTGGTTCCGCAGCATCTGCAAGCAGAGCTAGCCCGATTGAACCACCAAATGTTTGGACACCTTGGCCGGGATAAACTCTCGTCTCTCCTGAGAGACAAATTATACTGGCCAGGAATGTCCAACACAGAAGAGGAAGTTACACACCCTTGCCGGGTATGTGCTCAGGTCAACCCAAGGTCGTTAGCCCTGAAGCCGGTGTTGCAGCGAGTTCCTCCTGCAGATGGTCCGCACTACAAATTGATTTTATAGGACCTTTACCAACAGGAAGTCGTAACTATCGTTACGCACTGGTGGTAGTGGATGTCTTCTCTAAGTGGGTAGAAGCCATCCCCATGGTTAACGATTCGGCTACAACCACTGCCCGTGTTCTCTGGGAACAGGTTCTATCACGATGGGGTATTCCCAGATTGATAGAGTCAGACAGAGAGACCCATTTCACGGGTAAGATAATGAAAGCGCTTTGTGGTCTTTTAGACATAAAGCAAAGGTTTCATGTGCCTTACCACCCTCAGTCTGCATGCATCGTGGAGCGGATGAACCGGACCATTAAGACACAACTTTCTAAAGCGCTACTGGAGAAAGGTTCCTCGTGGGTAACCTCTCTGCCAACCATGCTAATGGGAATCGAAGCTACCGAGGCTACCAGTACTGGTATCACCCCGTTTGAACTAATGACCGGACGTAAAATGCCCCTATGTCTGCCCAATGAACCCCTAGTGTCAGAACCGGTGAAGAACGCCATCACCAGAGAACTGGTTCAACTAAACCTGAAAGAGTTATTGCCTCATGCAGCTATACGGCTGCATAGACCGTATCTACAGGGGGAAACACCGATGCCCTCTGTAGGAGAGCTGGTGATGGTAAAAATCTTCCGTCGGGCCGGCCCCTGGGATGCAAACTGGGAAGGACCCTATCAGGTCCTTGAAGTAATGGGTGACACAATGCTGAAGGTGCAAAGGCCAATGACGTCTAAGAAAAAAATCACGTAGGCGGCAGGGAGTTTTGTGGATCCATATCGACAAGGCCAAAGCCACCCGAGCCTCCCCAACTCAATAACGTGAACTCTCTTAGAGTTGGGTGACTGGAAGGGGGGGTTTGGTGGGTCGAGGGTGGATCCATGAAACTGATTACATTCACATTGAATTGACAGATCACGGGAGGGAGACTCACCAAGGTTACGACTAACCAGAAAAGATATAGAAATCCTCTGAACATGGCACATCTCCAGCTTGGGAGCATGATGATGGCAGGCTCAACCTCTTCGGGGAAGGGCCTGGTAGTTAATAATGATGTGGCCAACATATCTATTTGTAAACCCAGCCTTTTAATGGTGGAATGTTTGGAGGGCAAAATCCTGGAACCATACGAGAACTTTTCCTTTACACCAGGACAGTGGTATCTGTATGGTTTCCAGAGGGAGAGTTTTGTCCAAGGTGCAATTCAACATTATACCCCTGCGGAGAATGTGTCTGCCATACAACATGATTTACATGCCCTGTGCCTCAAGGAATTCTGACATTTTCGGGACTCTGACCCTACTACTATGAGATCTTTAAGATGGGTGTCTAGGGACCCTCACTTGCATCCTTACAAGCAAGTGGAAGCCAACACTACCACCGTGTTGTGTACCAAGGAGGGGGTTCTGAGTCCTGAGGATGTCATGGGGGCAGAGTATAGTGGCTGGTATATACTTAAAGCTACCTTCATAAGGAGGGATAGCCAAGATGGGCTGAGGGTAAGGACATATTTTGACAGACCCATTCCGGTAAACGGTACCCTAAAAGATTATTGTATGTTAAGGGATTCTCAGATGATTATCACTAGGGAATCCAGTTATGTTTAGGGACATGTGTCCACAGATTACATACGAACCAGTATAATGATGCTAAAGTTAAACTGCGGTAACTCTGGCCAGGCCCTATGGAATGACCAGAGTGGTCCGGTACAACTGGAAGGCTTTTTCCGAGCCACCGTTTTAAAAGTATGGACAGATGCCAAGGATCCCAGGTATGCTCAGTTAAAGGGATCGCCATCCATACAGTCTTTTATGGTCACCATCATGAGACACAATTGTGTTCAGGAGGTGACTGGATACTATTTTGTCACCTATGCCCACGCCCACTGGGAACAAGATACCCAGATGGCAACATTGGACACTAATCCCTGGAGTTGGGATTTAGTGTGCAATGGCGTGGATACCCCTACAGTGGATGTATGGTACCCCTATGACTGAGGAATACCGGGGTAGGTATGTGTCTTCCGATTGGAAAGACCCCAGTAGCAGGGATATTAACTTTTACATCAATATAGATGGTTCGTTTAGATGGTCTTTTTGCGAGGCAGTAGATGGAGGGTGCTGGACATTTACACAATGGGTCTATCTGTCTAAATCCAAACCCGTAGGAAAACTAGTGTTACAGGCTGGAGATAATTACCAATGGTATCCGTTCAGAGGTAGAGGGCAAGTTTGTGTAACGGTGGTGAAGATTCCCTATCAAGCGACAGGTCTCCAACCTATAAAAATGCATTCAGACTCTTGCAACGCCCCTATCCATCAATTGGCAGATCCTATAGCCCCTCAACTATCATCCCCATGGAAGATGATCACGGGGACAAAATTTGTCCTATTTACTTGGAGAATTTCTGTAGATGACTTCAGAGTCGATCAGTGGGATCACAGATGTGGGGAGTTTGTGAGAAACCAAATTGACATGATAAGAGGTTGGATAGAGGTGGGGCAAGAGGTAAGAAAGGACGATCTCATACACAGGAATCACAGGGGAAGAAGAGATCTGATAGCCATGGGACTAGGCGGAGGTGCATTGGGAGTGGGCGCCCTGAACACTATGAGGGAGGCCTTACCTGTTAGACACAGAGGGATGTTGGAAGAAAGAGGATGCTATCCTCTGTCAAGGTAGTCAGGATCGGGTGCTAAGACACCAGTGTTGGAGCACCGAGGGGTCCTGTGAGATGAAGGCCAGCCCAATACCCTCCTCCCCTAAATACTTGGGACAGGGATATTGGTGTTGGTACCAAAGGCAAAATAGGTCTTATACAATTTATAGGACTAATTGCACCGAGAGAGAACTCCTCCCTGGAGCATATTGCACCCTTAGTCCCATTCTAGGTTTAGATGTCGCAAAGCTACAAGGAAGGACACCAATCACCCCGGAGAAAAGAGACATCCGCCCTGACGCCCCCTGTGAGACTCCAGAAGATTCCTCTTGGCTTTGGGATAGAACTCAAACATCTCCCGCTAGACTTCAGCCAAGAAGACGAAATACTTCAGAATCTTCGAGAAACAGGCCACCATCCAACTGACGCACGACAAGAACAAAATAACGGCAATCACTACCGCCTTGGACAAAGACTCCAAGGTTTCCTGGTGGGAAAGTCTGTTCGACTACAGTCCAAAGGCAACATCCTTCTTCAACCTATTGATACACCCGGTTATAGTTCTTGTGGTTCTGGTAATCGTCATGTACACAGGACTGTGTCTAATCTACAGGAGGGTCAAGAGACTTGCGGACCAATTAAACCATAACCAGACAGAACTTCACAAAGTTAATCGTAGGAGGCTCAGGACTTAGCTCTAACAAAGTCCTGAAGCCAGAGATTGTATGGACATACTGTTTCCTATGAGGGTTCAGGATGAAAATCCAAAAGCCATCCTGTGACCTCATAGTATTGTGTGTATGTATATATTATATTGTAGTAGGTTTTCCTATAAGGGTTCAGGATGAACATCCAAAGCCATCCTGTGACCTCATAGTATTGTGTGTATGTATATATTGTATTGCAGTAGATTTTCGTATGAGGGTTCAGGATGTACTCCTAGGCCACCCTGCGACCTCATAATATTGTGTATAGATATATATTGGTTAGTTGCACACGAGTGTCTTGTGTACCCATGGACACTCTAGGTGCAAGTGTGTAACATCCATACTACAATATGGCTGGATGCACACTTGCATCCTATAGTCATTTGCCATTGACACGGGGTTCTGTTACCTACCGGCTTCTTTGAAGGTGTAGAGAGATAGGCCAGGTTGCATGAGTCTCTATGGGTACACACTAAATTGAATTGGGCTGTATTGGGAGGGATGTGACTTGTTTGTGTGAGTGGGGAAGAGTAGATTCCCTAGGGACAGGGCCCTCATTTACTAAGGTATTTGCAACTTTAACATCGACAATGGTGACTTTTTGTAAGGGTTGGACTGAATGGTGGTAGTACGGGGTTCTTTCCCGCAGTTAGAATTTAGGTAGTATGACATCACCTCTTACCAGAAATTCTGACCTGCCTTGTGAAAACCTACGTATCTGTCCATGGGAGAACCTCTCCAACAACCGAGTCTTCAATCAAGATGAAAGTCGCACGTGTGTTAAAAGGCCAGCCTACGGCCGTCTGCACCCCAGAAGGAGGTGTTACATGGATTAAGGGTAAAGTCATTCCAGAATCATTGAGAGTGACTGGCACCGAAAGACTGGCATTGACATTGGGGCTGACGGACGCCAAAAGAACAACACTGGCAAAGAGAAAGAAAGAAGGACCAAGGGATACAAGCACTAAAAAAACAGTTAAGGACTCACAGATATTTCCCTGAGGAACAAGTAGAATTCATAGCAGAGGGGGTAAATTTTATTCTAACCCACAATTACTTTGCGTATAATCTCGACTACTACCTCCAGATCAGAGGGACTGCTATGGGTACCAGGTTTGCCCCCAGATATGCTATTTTATCCATTGCACAATGAGAATGTGAGAGAATTCTACCCAAGCCTGGTACTCTGGCATATATTCATTGACGACATCCTGTTTATCTGGAGGCGTACTAGAGAAGAGTTAGATATATTCATAGAGGGAATCAATACCAACACATACAATCTAAAATTATCAGCGAATGTAAGTACAGAACAGATAGAATTCCTAGATTTACAGATTAAAGCACAGAATGAGCACTTAACATGTAGTACGTATCAAAAATCTGTGTCCCGGAACAGCTATATCCTTTTCTCAAGCTGCCATCTGCCAAGGTGGTTGTTAGAAGTCCCAACAGGACAATTTAGAAGGATAAAAAGGAACTGTACAGAGCAAGAAGATTTTGAGAGGGAATCTATATCTATGAAAAAACAGTTTTTAGATAAAGAATACCCTACCAACATATTAGAGAAATCACTAATGAAGATGCAGAGAGAGACCTTCTTTGAGAAAAAAAAATAAATAAATACAGGGGAGAGGAAGATAAACTACGAATGATACTGCCTTTTAATAAATAATATAAAAAAATAGAAGGAATTGTGAAGAAACATTGGCACCATCTACTTGGGGATAGGCTAATAGGCCCTATGGTGAGTGAAGGCCCCTTGATAACTTACACAAGGGCTCAAAACCTATCCCTAAAGGTAGCACCATAAATTAAAAATAAAGTAAAAAATCCAGCTATACAGAACTGGCTGAACTTGAATGGCTTCTATATTTGTGGGAGGTGCGGTGTTTGCAAACTTACGGCATTCCCCCAAAAAACTATAGAAATCAAATCATGTGTGAACCCCTTTGTATGGAAAATAAAAGACTTCTTGACCTGCAGTTCAAAAAACATCTTATATATAATGGAATGCCAATGCAAAAAACTATATATTGGAAGAACAAAACGCTCTCTTAAGAAAAGGTTGGCAGAGCATATAACTAAAATTAAGAACGGGTATGAGAAGCATTCTCTTTCATTACATTACAAACAACATCATAATAAAAATACTGGAGGTATGGTCTTCGCAGCCTTCAAAAAAAAATAGATGTGCATTGGAGAGGAGGAGACCATATCGCCAGGATGTCATGTCAGGAATCCAGATGGATTTTTGATTTTGAAACACTTCTTCCACATGGTCTCAACTCGGACTTCAAGCTATTCGGTTTTGTCTAAATATGGGGGTGGGTGCCTTTCTCTGATGAGACATCCTGAGTCTGGCTGTTTATCAGCACAAGGATGTCCCCTCGGTGGGAGGCTCCCTCCCCCTACACAACAGTAGAACATACAATATTACTAATAAATATAGAAGATCAAATATGCAATAAAAACGCAACAGCGATTTCTGATCCAAAGAATATTTCGGGTATCCCTATATGTTAGGATTCCCCTCTATTTAACAGTAGAACAGAAAATATATATCTGGGAATGTAGTGAAACAAAAATGCATCAAAAACGCAAGAGAAACGCAGATGCGTTTTTTGGTTCCTCTGTACCTTAGACATCTCCCTAGAGTCTAGGGGCATAAGAAACTCTATGAATATAAATATGGAAAAAATGGCAACACTAATAAATGAAAACATCAATGCCTGAGTGTGTAGAGTTTAACCTCAATATAAAGATCACCCAGGAGGAAATCAACTAGGGGATGTATCCTCTATATCAGGGATGCCCAACCTGCGGCCCTCCAGCTGTTGTAAAACTACAACTCCCACCATGCCCTTCTGTATGCTGAAAGCTGTCGGCTGCCCGGGAATGATGGGAGTTGCAGTTTTGCAACAGCTGGAGAGCCGCAGGTTGAGCATGCCTGCTCTATATAGAGGAACTATTGCAAGGAATAAATGAACAGAAATGAAAAGAGAATAAAGAAAGCCAAAGAATGGATAGAAAAGGAGGATGAAATGAATGAAACATGAATTTCAATTAAAGTGCACAAAAACCGCAGGTGCGTTTTTTAGCCTCTTTTGCTCCTTTCTGCCTTTGCTTCTCTCCATCTTTGTCCGTTTGTAAATTAACCACACAATGGATAAGAAAAAGATGGAGTAAATATCGCAACTGACTACAGTAATAACGCAGATGCAACTTTATACTTTTTTCTTGTTCCCTGGAATTTTTTTCCTACCAAATGCAATAAGTCCCTCAATATACACTAGGAGAGGATGTTTTAACCATTAAATGGGATAATGTTATAATATGTAATAAATATAAATGTATTGCAAATCAAATGCCTCAAAACGCGTCTGGCTGTTTCGGAGAGAAAGACTACCCACCTAAAATCTTATAGAGACTATCTAACATCACCATCCCTACTGTCTTTTACCATAAAGACTGAATCTATATCCATTGGAGCGCAAGCGGTATCATCTGACCTGCTCTACCATGTGACAATGCTAAAGCTGCTGAGATGTTGATATTCGGGCAAGGCAAGGCCTTGTGACCTCAGAGCAAGATCACGCGAGACGCTGAGAAACACGAGTAACACAGTCTGGAGTGACTGCAACGCACCACTGAGGCCTGGCAGATATCCTACGTTGTACTTGGCAACAGGTATCGAGAGAAAACCTCCTGGAAGCTACACCACTGCCTGCAATAAGCATACTTTACGTGGGACGCCACGACAGTCGCAGCACAACCGGCAAAACTCCACAAAACCGTGAGTAAAACCCAATGCAGAGTTAGTGTATATGCAGACAGAGGTATTTGATACACCAACTATCTAACTAAAAGAAACACAAATGACTACATCAAAAGATTTTATCTGACTATTCTGAAGTTTGTTCATTACCTTCTCCCTTAAACTCTAAATACCGCCGACTGTGACAAACAGTTGGGCGATTAGACTTGCTGGATGAACAATTCAATACGGCTATACAGAGTTATAGGAAGCAACAATTAAATTGAAGAATTTACTAGGACTTCATTCCTCTAGGATCCTATATATAATTCTATGTTTTTAGTTCATCATGTATTGTTTTAATCGATTTTATAAGTATTACTTTAAGTATCATACAGCATGCGATATGTTTAATAACGATTTTATATGATATAATACACAATTTTGGTCTGAATAAAATATATTGTCTTTACAAACTCTTCATGTGCAGCTGATTGTAGGTGTGCCCTACCATCTTTTAATATGATATGGTATATACACTAAATATGTTTCTTATGTAAAAGGATAAAGCTTTTAACTAATTATATAACATAGGGAAACTGGTTACATCTGCAAACAAAATACCAAAGAATTTAAAGTATGAATAAATGTGTAAAAATGATTATTTTTACACATGTATTCATACTTTAAATGCTTTGGTATTTTGTTTGCAGATGTAAACAGTTTGCCTGTTATATAATTAGTTAAAAGCTTTATCCTTTTACATAAGAAACATATTTAGTGTATATACCATATCATATTAAAAGATGGTAGGGCACACCTACAATCAGCTGCACATGAAGAGTTTGTATAGACAATATATTTTATTCAGACCAAAATTGTGTATTATATCATATAAAATCGTTATTAAACATATAATTAAACTGATATTACTAGTTAAAAGGTTTACACTGAAGATTTCAAAAGGTTTATATTGAAGATTCAAACAAATGTGTTTTTATTATATACCACATTGTGTTATGAGTAACTAAAAGAAAGTTATAAATGTTACCGGTTTATCACATGACATAGGCCATCCAAGACAATTGCAAAATATTGATTGCCATTGTTTATTTAATCCCTTCAGTACCAAGCCACTTTTCACCTTGAGTCCAAAATCAATTTTTGCAATGTTGTAATAACTATGGAACACTTTTACTTATCCAAGAAATTCTGAGACTGTTTTCTGTTGACATATTGTACTTCAAGTAAGTGGTAAATTTGAGTGAATGTTGCACCTTTATTTATAAAAAAAAAAATCTAAAACGTACAGGAAATTTGGAAACATTTGCAATTTTTTACATTTGAATTTAGAATGTCTCTGCTTTTAAAGCAGATAGTAATAACTCATAAAACAGCTATTACTGTACATTTCCCAATGGGTACTTTATGTTGGCACCACTTTGAAAATGTCAACAATGTTAAGAATTGCTTCTAAAATTTGAAGCCTTCTAAAGTCCTATAAAATTTCCAAAACCCACCTTTTTTTTTAAGGAATGGTTCAGTTATGAAGTTGCTTTGTGTGACTTACATAGTAGAAACCACACATAAATTACCCCATTTTAGCCCATCAAGTTATTCAAAACTGATTTTACAAACTTTGTCAAGCCTTTAGGTGTTCCACAAGAATAAAAGGCAAATGGAGGTGAAATTTTAAAATTGTAACACAGCAATGGTTCACAGCCAAATAAGAACTCAATATTTATTACCCTGATTCTGTAGTCTACAGAAACACCACATATTTGGTTGGTTGGTTGTTTGTAAACTGCTGTATGGGCACATGGCAGGGTACAGAAGGGAAGGAGCAACATATGGTTTTTGGAGAGCATAGGTCACTGGAATAATTTTAAGTCATAACGCTTTAGAAGACCCCCCTGATACAACTCTACAGTAGAAACTCCGAAAATGTAATCCCGTTTTAGAAACTACAGGATGAAGTGACAATTTTATTGGCACTATTTTGGAGTACATATGATTTTTGATTGCTCAATTTTATGTTTTTTGTGAGACAAAAATGGCTGTTCTGGCACAGTTTTTATTTAACATTTTATAGGGTTCACCTGACAGGATAGGTCATGTGTTATTTTTATAAAGCTGGTCATTACGGAGGCAACAATACCAAATATGTGTATTTTCATAGTTTTAAATGAGGGCTCTTTTTTGGAGGACGAATTGAGGATTTAATTGTTACCATTTTTGATCACTCACTATTACGCTTAGTGACAAAACAAATGACTATTTAGACTTTTCTTTTTTTTTTTTTTTTTTTTTTTAACTGTTCGCCTTAGGCCTCATGCACACGACCGTTTTTTGGGTCCGCATCCGAGCCACAGTTTTTGTGGCTCTGGTGCGGACCCATTAACTTCAATGGGGCCACAAAAGATGCGGACAGCACTCCGTGTGCTGTCCGCATCCTTTGCTCTGTTCCGTGGCCCCGCAAAAAAAATATAGCATGTCCTAAAACGGACAAGAATAGGCATTTCTACAATGTCCCGCCCGTTCCATTCCGCAAATTGCAGAAGACACATGGGCAGCTTCCGTTTTTTGCAGATCCGCGGTTTGCGGACCGCAAAAAGCAGAACAGTCGTGTGCATGAGGCCTTACAGGGTAGTTCACATGCTATTTCGACAGAGCCAGTTGTAACGGACATGGCAATACTCAACATTATTTTATTTGCAATATTACACAAAGGCAAAAAATCCTGTTTTTGTGTCACCATTTTCTGAGTGCCGTATTTTCTTTATTTTTCTGCCAATCATTTGGTGTGTGGGGTTATTTTTTGCATGATGATTTGAGGTTTTTATTGGTACCATTTTGGGGTACATATTACTTTTTGATTGCTCGCTATTATGCTTTTTGTAAGGCATGGTGAAAATTTTTTTACACACTTTCTTTTATGGCGTTCATCTGACAGGATAGATCATATGATATTTTTATATAGTCGGTCGTTACGGACACGGCGATACCTAATGTCTAATTTATTTATTTTTCAAAATCGTTGGTACCATTTTGGGGTACATAGTACTTTTATTTTTACCGCGTTCACCTGACAAGATAGATCATATGCTATTTTGATAGAGCCGGTTGTAACGGATGCAGCAATACATACTATATCTATTATATATATTTTTTCCCAAAGCTTGATTATTGTAAAGTGTAGTTTTAGTTTTACACTGACTCATCGCCTATGAGACCCAGCCTCGGGCTGGGCCATATAGGCCTCCGGAGCTGCTTGGCCCCATGGGCTTTGTTTAGCTTGGAGTTGCCATGGAACCATCGGGACCCGCCATCACAGCACAGAGACCTGATGGTGTGAGAGGGAACCCGCTTCCTCTGTGAACCTTCTATATGCCACGGTCAGCTTTGGCCACGGCATATGAAGGGTTAATTTGCCAGCATCTCTGTTTTCACCAATGCTGGCGGATACAGCAGGGTCCCAGCTGTCAGTAACAACTGGGCCCCTGTCGCTGAACAAGACTGTGCTGTGTGGGGGTCAGGGATAACAACAGGACAAGAATGCTCATCCTAATGCGGGATATACCTGCTGTTTAGGATGAGTTTTCTCATCCTGGGTCGTTAAGGGGTCAAAGAGGAACTGCCACCACAAAATGCAATGCAAACTGAAAGCACCACATTATAGAGAAAAAGCTGAGCAGATTGATATATTTTTGTGGAAAAAGATTCAGTAAAACTTGTAATTTATACATTTACATCTTAGGTATTCACAGGGCTACAAAAAAAAAAAACTATCAGTACAAAGAGTTATCAATGATAGACAGCATTCTTTGCGTTAGCGTACATACAAAAATAGCTGTCAGTCATTCATAGCACCTCCTCCCTGTACTAAAGGCTGTTCACAGGGCTGCAAAAAAACTAAAATAATATTTATTTATTTATATAGCGCTACTATATTCCGCTGTGCTTCAGGCATTAGCATCCAACTGTCCCCAATGAGGCTCACAATTTAAGTTCCCTACCAGTATGTCTTTGGAGTGTGGGAGGAAACCGGAGTACCCGGAGGAAACCCACACAAACACAGGGAGATGTTATCCTTGGTCGGATTCGAACCTGGGACTCCAGCGCTGCAAGGCACCAGTGCTATCCACTGAGCCACTATAATGTATAAATTACAGGTTTTACTGAATATTATATACACACACAAACTGTGTATATATTTATATTCATACTCTGTCTATATAAAGTTAGGGATATTTGGCTGGTGGGTGAAATTTTAGGATGAACCTAAAATGCACTCTAACCTTTACAAGTGAACTTAATGTGAGCTTCTCTAAACCTTTAAATGCACGTGACCAATTGTTCAATGTTTCAGTACTTTTTGCACAACTTGCTGTTCTCTAATAAGGAACTTAACGGCAAAATTCACAGGTGTTTGATCCATGAATATGCCAATAAATTTCCTGGTTCAATTAGAATTGATTTTTAAACAATCCGTCTCATCATGCTGTTCACATTTTGACATCATGAGAGCAAGACAACTGTCATGCCCTGCTCAGGCTACGTGCGGAGGTCTGCCAGATTAGCAGCATGTGTCTAGTCTTTTGTTTTGGAGTCGAGCTAGATCCGCCTCCCATCAGGTGCACTAGGTGGGGTTGTTGGTTTGAATTACACCCACTCCCAGTGTTCCGTGCGGGTTATAGCTTCTCTCTGGCTCTGTGGAAGTAAGGAAGGAAGGATTGGCTTTTCCTGCTGAGAAAAGATAAGTTGGTTGTTGCTTTCTTGTTGTTTGCTGTCTAGGCTGTTAGAGAGATGCCTGTCCCCTCCAGGTTCTGAGGGAGCAGGCTGGCTCTATTCCCCTTCACCATCTTAGGGATTTTAGGGTATTTGCAGCCCAGGCACGAGGACACGTTATTCCCACATTAAGGGTCTGAACGTGGGCATAGCAGTATAGGGAGAGCTGGTAGGGAAGTGTCAGGAGGTGACCCTGTTCCCCAACTTTTTGCCTAGATACTTGTTTGTTTATTTTTCTGTGTATCTGATATCCTGTCCGCCGTGACAACGACTCCTAGAAATTGTACCTGCGAGGTAAAATGCAAGGCTTCAAGCAGAATGTTCTCAGACAAAAGAGGCCACTGAGCTTAGAGTTCCATCAGGAGGTTGTAACAGATACAGAGAGACTGAAAGAGTCACGGAAATGCCAGATCCCACACTGATAACCACTTCATTGTGAACAATGCCCTGCGGAACAGGATGTTGAATGCCACACAACTACTGACACATCTGAAGGTAGATGACAGGCACCCAAGTATCAAGGCAGACCATTTGAAATGTTTAAATCAATGTAGTTTGCGTGCTTGACCTGGCCACAGCACTTAGCACAGGCGCCATCGTCTTGCATGGGCCAGGGAGCATCTATGCTGGACGAGGGATCAGTGGGCCTCAGTGCTGTCCACTAATGAAAGTCGATTCACACCGAGCAGAATTGATGGCCGCCAACGATGTTGGAGACGTCAAGGAGAGCGCTATGCATCAGCCACTGTTGTCACCAGACGAGCCTTTGGTGGTGGTGTTAGTGCAGGGCAGGTATGTCTAGTCAATACAGAACTGCCCTACATTTTGTGAATGGTACAGTGACAAGCCCATAATACTTGAATAACCTCACTAACCCCATCGCTGCCAGTGCTGTACATGTACGGCACTGGAGCAATGGGAAAACAGAGATCGGCGGCTAATGACTGCAATCGGCAATAATGCCGATTGCAGTCATTAAAGACTTTAGATGCCGTGATCAAGTGTGATGCACACGGGCATCATTTTTTTTTTTTGCGGATCCGTGTTTTGCGGACCACAAATACATACGGTCATGTACATGAGCCATTAGTCGTATCTACTAGCATTGTGACCCCACTCAGGGGCAGATTGGGAACTCAAAGTGACCCTGGAAAAAAGTATAAAAGTGGCCCCATGTTGTAGGCAGGACCAAAATGGTAGAAGTCAGGGCCACACCAAGTGGGCGGGGTTGGCAAACTATTAGGCGTGGTAAACACAGCATACCTCCTAAATTTAGAAAAACCAAAGGAGGGATAATAGCTGGAGTTTGCTTAGTGGGCCACAGCAAATTTATTTCCACTAAGCCATACCTCCAACTCATCTCAATGCTCTATGTATGCCCAATTCCACCCAGTGTCACACAGTAGTTATGCCTTCACACAATAATGAGGCCGCCTGTTGTGTTAATAATTTTTTTTTTTTTATATATACTACTAAGTCTGTTGTGACGTCTATCCAGATGCTGAGGGTCAAAAGACCTGACGGCAGGTGGTACTGGCGGCCTATTGTTAGGAGTATGGCTGGTAGCATGATAATGAGATTGCAGCAAAGCCGCTGGCGACATTTACATTATATGTGACTGATATCAGCCACTCCATTTATAATGCTCCCCAGAGATATAAACTTCATATGTGACATATCAGCCGCTTCTCTTATAATGCTCCAGCACTGATATAACCTCCAGAGACATTATAAGACATTATAAATGACTGATATCATCTGCCCCTCTTATAATGCTCCAGAACAAATATCTCCAGAGACATTTAAATAATGTGACTGATATCAGCTGCCGCTCTTATGCTCCTGCACTGATATAACCTCCAGAAACATTTACATCATATTTGACTGATATCAACTAATCCTCTTATAAAGCTCTAGCACTGATATAACTTCCAGAGACATTTACATAATATTTGAATGATATCAGCTGCTCCTTTTATAATGCTCCCAAGTGACATTAACTTCATATGTGACTGCTATCAGCTGCTCCCCTTATGATGTTCCAGCACGGATATAGCCTCCAGAGACATTATGAGACACTATGAATGACTGATATCATTCGCCCCTCATAACCTCTAGAGACATTTACATCATATGTGACTGATATCAGTTTCTCCTCTGATAATTTTCTAGTATTGGTATAACCTCCAGAGAAATGTAATCATATGTGGTGGAGCTCTGTGGGGGATACGGGGAAGAGCTCTGTTGGGGATCAGGGGCAAGAAAAATTTGGAAAGTTACTAATGAGTGTGGGGGGGGGGGGGGGCAAATAACTTCCGTCATGGGAACACAACAAACCGTAATGGAATGCATTTTGGTGCACTCCATTCCGTTTTGTTCAAATTTGTTCCCAGGGACGATGAATGGGGACAAAACTGAAGCATTTTCTTCTGGTTTTGAGTTCCTCTGACGGATCTCAAAACCAGAAAGGAAAATGTAGAATTGAAAGTAGGATATGGGTGCCAGTGCTGCAGTCTGATAACCTCCTGATAACAGCGAGTGGTGGCAACTATGAGTCGGCCCTTGCAGTCAGGCCCCCCCAGATAGCAAACTAACTGCCTGATGCAGTCCCTGGCTGCGCTGACACTTCAGGAGCTTTCTGCGTGAGCAGTGTGTGACATCGCAAGCCGCCTGCCCTGCTGTGCACTTTCGCTATCACAGCAAGCAGGGCCAGCAGTTTGCAATGTGGCTTACAGGTCTTCTCACTGCCATACAGAACAAAGTGTCAGGCAGCACTTTGTAATGTGTATTGGTGGTGGACTTCTGAAGACCATTAATGTGTGAACAGTGAGGTTGGGTGCCACCGGCCCACTGCATAGTAAAAGGCAGCCACCTCTACTTGAAAACATATCAATATAACGGTGAGTCTTACTTTCAGTTGGAAAATCCTTCCTTCTGAACTCCTTTAAAGAATCTTGTAAATGCAAGTCTTCATTAGTCAAACAATTCAGATTAACTCCTGGAAAGTTGCTTTTAGCTAGCAGAGTTGATAAGCTGTTCTGTGTTGCTAGGTTGAGATGATTATTAGCAGCATGTATTGGAGAACCTGTTGGGAACACATGGCCATATAATGAGAAAAACATTAATGTGATATAATAACACCGTAAGGTTTACAAAGATATTTGTTCTCCTTATAGACAAAGATAATGATGTCCACCCAGGGCAGGGTGTAGAATACATAGAGTAATTTAAAAAAAATATATATCCAGAAAACCATCAACCCATTTAAAAAGAAAAACTAAACATAGGGTACAGACATAGAATATCAATGTAAATTTTTGAAGGTAGTATCCCTTTCACCATTCAAAGCAAATATAATTGCAGTTTCTACAAAAATCAGCATGAATGAGACATTATAGGTACTAGATAGAGATAAATGAATTTCTATAAATTCATTTCAGGACCCATTCACATGAATCTGTTGTCAGATTTGATTTGGGTCAAATAAATTAAACCTGAATTGTCCCAACTGTTCTTAAAAGTTCAGTATGACACTCATCTCCTAGGACTGTGATATCTTTAAAGTCAAGAAAGCATGAGTAAGGTCATTATATATGGCTTTGGAAAAATAGATGATAGCCAGTCAGATTTTTATTTATTTTTAAAAACAGTCCAAATGATCCCTTTTTTGTGTGTTCTACCATTTTGAGATTCGTCTGAAAATTTGCTAGAACTCACATTTTTGGGGAATTTTGTAACAAAATCAATACTCATCTCTCAAACATTGACATCAAGTTGTCCCCAATGGGACTCCACAATCTAAGTTCCCTCTCAGTATGTCCTTGGAGTATGGGAGGAAATTGGAGTTCCCATAGGAAACTCACACAAACAAACTCTATACAGATGTTGTGGCTAACCAATGAGCCACTATGCCACTCCTGAGAATGTCAGACATTTTGACTCCTATTATTAATATACATAATTTTAAGAAGTCAATAACTCCAGAGCACGTTATACATCAAAAAGTGTTTCATTACATAATATTTGTCTCGGTTTGAAAATGTTTAGTGTACTTTTTGTACCATAAACATTTTGAGACAATAAACATCAGCTTCTGGGCCAAATCCTGACAGCTAAAAATCCATTCTTGCATAATCAATGCTTAAAGTTTATCACAATTTCATTTTTTTTGTTTGCCAACCCACTTTTTAAGGATTGACCACAGATTCTAAATGGTAAAATACTCGGTAACACTGACATGGAAAAGGATCTAGGAATTTTAATAAACAGAAAACTAAGCTGCAAAAGACAGTGTCAGGCAGCTGCTGCCAAGGCCAATAAGATAATGGGTTGCATCAGAAGGGGCATAGATGCCTGTGATAAGAACATAGTCCTACCACTTTACAAATCACTAGTCAGACCACACATGGAGTACTGTGTACAGTTCTGGGCTCCTGTAAACAAAGCAGACAGCAGAGCTGGAGAGGGTCCAGAGGAGGGCAACTAAAGGAATAACTGGAATGGCGCAACTACAGTACCCTGAAAGATTATCAAAATTAGGGTTATTCACTTTAGAAAAAAGACGATTGAGGGGAGATCTAATTAACATGTATCAATATATCAGGGGTCAGTACAGAGATCTATCCCATCATCTATTTATCCCCAGGACTGTGACGAGGGGACATCCTCTGTGTCTGGAGGAAAGGTTTGTACACAAACATAGAAAAGGATTCTTTATGGTAAGAGCAGTGAGACTATGGAACTCTCTGCCTGAGGAGGTGGCGATGGTGAGTAAAATAAAGGAATTCAAGAGGGGCCTGGATGTATTTCTGGAGCGCAATAATATTACAGGCTATAGCTACTAGAGAGGGGTCGTTGATCCAGTCTGATTGCCTGATTGGAGTTGGGAAGGAATTTTTTATTCCCCTAAAGTGGGGAAAATTGGCTTCTACCTCACAGTTTTTTTTTTTGTTTTTTTTTTGCCTTCCTCTGGATCAACTTGCAGGATAACAGGCTGAACTGGGTGGACAAATGTCTTTTTTCGACCTTATGTAATATGTTAATAATAATGTGTGAGGCAGTGACATGCCTCATGGTTGTTAGGGGAGATATATGGAAGGATTTGCTGTGTCTTCCCCCAGAATCACCAGGTCTGAAGAAAGACCAGGTGCAGTAATCACCTGGGGATAAAGGAATCCTCAGAGTGAGAGGGGGTGGGGACTTGCACACAGAAGGCTGGAGTGGCTCTGTGTGGTCTGAGCCGGCAGGGCTGAGAGACCACTATCCCCCAAGAGACCCTGGTGTGGGAGCAGCCTGGAGGCTGCTGGAGGTTGGGCTGGGAAAGCCGCATCTCATCACGGGTGTGAACTGTGGTACACTTTAGCACAGTTTGGACCTGAAACCTGGTGTCCTAAAGTCGTATTGGTGAGAATGACCCCCAAATAAGAGGCGATCCCTTACAATTGGTGGAGGATGCGGGCAGTTGTCCATGAGAGAAGGGCAACGGTCGGTTGCTAGGGACAACGCTGAGACTGCAGGTGCTGCTAAAAGCTGTTTTTTGCCGTGTGGCGTTAAAGGAACGGAAGCTTTTTTTTGTCCAGTGGAGCAGGTGCTGCTCATAAGAGTGTGAACTATTTTGCTGTGGTGCAAGTAAAAGTGCAGTGAATTAAAGGGCCGCTAGCCCAGCAAAAGTGGACTTGTGGCTGAAAGCTTTTCCTGCTACCATGGGTCTCGGGGAAGAGTATGTCCGGCAGCTCTGGCGCATACAGCAGGCAGAAGACATGGCCATAGCAATTGGCTACACAAAAAATGAATTGGCGAAATTTGATGCAGAGCGAGAGGCTTTGGAGTCGCAGTTGCAGCTGGCCTTGAGAAATGGGTTCTCAACACTGTATGGAACCTGTACAAAGTTCCAAGAGGTTGGTGGTGTGCCGGGACTATCAGGGGAAAAGCAAAGATATGCCGTTGCCAAGGGCAACCGTCGGGAAGATAAAGAGGTGGAGAGCGGTGCGGTTCTCAGGAGTGCATATCTTCCCTGCGACTGTGTCCGGAGTCCTAGGGAGGAAGCGCGGAGGTGCAGTAAAGCTGTTGCTAGGAGCAACCACAACCTTGATGAGTCCGCGGGAGAGAATGTCACTGCTTTACCAGAATGGTTGATTACAAAGGGTAAGACTGTTCCTGTTATTAACTATGTGACAGTGAGCCGGCGGCAGGGGGCATCTGCTGGGCCGGGAGGTAATAAGTCACACAGAGATAAAACTGTGTCTGAACAGGCGGATAAGCCTGCTGTGATTGCTCCCTCGCAGGAACCTGCAGGGGAGAAGGTTTCTGTGTTTCCTCAGTTGCCCATGACCAAAGCTAGTTTTGGGATGACAAGGATCCGGGATCCCATGCTAGCCTGGGTAAGAGGCAGCACAATATTGAAACCTGAGACTGGTAAAATAATAAAGGTGCTGGACAGTCGTGCGGATATATGGACTATCCACTGATTTTCACTGAGCGTGAGACTCCAGTGAGAACAGAGACTGATGAACTTGATTTGACAGATAAGCTTATGCATGAGGGAGTGTTGGGGTGTAATCTTCCCTTATGCTGGGAGTTGTGGAGTAATGGAGACACTTCTGCAGAGAGTGCAAAAACTCCTGCAGAACCTGTACCTGTCCCTTTAAGTGAGGATCTAAGGGAGCTGCACTTTGACCTGCACGGGGAAAGAATATTGACCATTGGAAACAATGGTGCTGGTCAAATGCAAAGTGATGGTGACAAAAGTGCGGAAATGCATAAGGAAAATGTGATGTCATATGAAATATGTGATAATAATGACATGCCTTTTCCTTTGCAGGCTGTGATTGGGGAAAAAGCTCCCCCTGTTGGTAAACATGTGTCTGATATAAAAGTGTTGATAAAGGTTGAAGAAACACCGCTAGGAGACCCCATTGTAGACAATGTGGCAGGGCTAGAGGGTGTACCACACGGACCAGAGGTGGATGTGCAGTCTCCACAGGTTTCTATGATTAATAAAATGTCCCAGGTGGGGATTGACTCAGGGGTGCCCCTAGAGGCCAGGGTTAATAATGACACGAGCAGTATAAGTGGCCTATGTGCCGTGACAGTTAGCAATTCCGAGAGTGAGGCTACTATGTCAAGACCCAGCAAAACTAAAGTGGTTACTAGTAGCGAGTCTAGCGACCAGATGACAGTTATATCTGACGAGACGAGAGTTCAGTCGGGTGACAGCCTAGTGTCTGAAGCTCATATCCTGACAGTTGTAGATGACCTGACAGGACAGTACAGCTACAAACTTGAAGATGTTTTCGCTCACTCTGCACAGTCCCTAGATACACTAGAGATGGGGCTAGAGGTTCTCGCAGAGCAACTGCAGGAATCTCCAGAGGAGTCACAGAAAGAGATGAATGAACTGAAGGAACTAGAGTCACTAATAGAAGCGGAAATTCTCCAACTTCAAGAGGAACTTGCAGCTTCTGAGCGATCCAGACTTCATGCAGAGCAGGAAAGAGATCAGCTGGCTGATGAGGTTCTAAACAGCGCCTCAGAAAAATCTGCTCTCTTGGAGGAGAAAAGACATTTGGAAGCCAGGATGGCTCAACTTGATCAAGAGTTATGTGATCGCATGGTGGACCTGGACCACCAGAGACAAACTGTATCTAATAGGAATATAAGGATGAGCACTCTAACAATTGGCATATATTTATAAATTATTTATTAATTAATGCAATTTGATAACGGTGTACTCAAGTTACAATAAAACAATGATCAATACGATAAAATGGAATGGAATAAAATAATATGGAATAAAATAAAGTAAAGTAAAATACAATTGCACTGGTATCAAGTGATTCTAAGGTATCCTAATGGAAATGATCGGGTCCTGATAGTCTAATGTCCGACAGACCAAAAAAGGATCCCAAGAGGTGGAATCGATACGAACGTAAGTCCACACTTTCCAAAGTCTATTGGAGTGAATAATGTAGTTGGTAGTCTCGTCGCATCTGTTAGTATTGCCCAGTGGGACTGTATATCACAACGGTATAATAACTGACAGCTTTCAGCTTTGCAGCTGCTTACCTCTCCTTCATATACCTCCTTAGTCCTGCCGGATGCTTCAGACTGGGTCGGAAGGGTTCGTCGGGTGCAGCTTTTTTTTCGGCGATTTGATGACCGAATTGCCGAACGCTTACCTCTAAACACTTTTGATCTTGCGGTGCAGAGGCAGCGTGTAAAGTCCTTGTTTGGTGTAAAGGGCTGGCGTCGCACGTTGCTTTGCCTAGTATCCGCGTTGGATGTTAGCGGGATACTGCCGACGTCACTTCCTGCAGTGACGTATTACTTCTTGTTAAGTCCAATGATTCCGGACTGTGGTTTTCCGTTCGTAGAGAATTTTGATTCCCAGCTTTGTTAAAAACCTGTTTGCATGGCCATGCAATTTAAAGAGATACTGACAGGTGTATGGCGCAGAAACCCAGACGCGTTTCGGGAGTTGTCGCTCTCCCTTCCTCAGTGGGAGGAAGGGAGAGCGACAACTCCCGAAACGCGTCTGGGTTTCTGCGCCATACACCTGTCAGTATCTCTTTAAATTGCATGGCCATGCAAACAGGTTTTTAACAAAGCTGGGAATCAAAATTCTCTACGAACGGAAAACCACAGTCCGGAATCATTGGACTTAACAAGAAGTAATACGTCACTGCAGGAAGTGACGTCGGCAGTATCCCGCTAACATCCAACGCGGATACTAGGCAAAGCAACGTGCGACGCCAGCCCTTTACACCAAACAAGGACTTTACACGCTGCCTCTGCACCGCAAGATCAAAAGTGTTTAGAGGTAAGCGTTCGGCAATTCGGTCATCAAATCGCCGAAAAAAAAGCTGCACCCGACGAACCCTTCCGACCCAGTCTGAAGCATCCGGCAGGACTAAGGAGGTATATGAAGGAGAGGTAAGCAGCTGCAAAGCTGAAAGCTGTCAGTTATTATACCGTTGTGATATACAGTCCCACTGGGCAATACTAACAGATGCGACGAGACTACCAACTACATTATTCACTCCAATAGACTTTGGAAAGTGTGGACTTACGTTCGTATCGATTCCACCTCTTGGGATCCTTTTTTGGTCTGTCGGACATTAGACTATCAGGACCCGATCATTTCCATTAGGATACCTTAGAATCACTTGATACCAGTGCAATTGTATTTTACTTTACTTTATTTTATTCCATATTATTTTATTCCATTCCATTTTATCGTATTGATCATTGTTTTATTGTAACTTGAGTACACCGTTATCAAATTGCATTAATTAATAAATAATTTATAAATATATGCCAATTGTTAGAGTGCTCATCCTTATATTCCTATCAAATCCATTTATTTTCGAGAGGTAGGGTGTCCTCTCCCTGGATTTGTAGCACCTTATCATAGGCTATAAAGGAGAGCAGCCACCACCAACTTCCTTTTTTTTCACAAACTGTATCTAGATTGGAGAAGAAACAAAAGAAGTTTGACCAGCTCTTGGTTGAAGAGAAATACATATCGGCTCGATATGCCGAAGAACGTGACCAAGCGGAGGCTGATGCTTGGGAGAAAGAGTCCAAGACCCTCTCCTTGGCTAGAGCCCTTGAAGAAGTGCTTGAGGAGCGAAATGAATTAGAGAGGCTGAACAAGCAACTCAGAGCAGAGATGGAAGCTCTCATGAGCTCAAAAGATGCCATCTATGAGATGGAGAAGCCTAAGTGTGCTCCTGCACAGCAGGTGGAAGAAAGTGAGAAACCGGAAGAGAAA
Organism: Bufo gargarizans; assembly: GCF_014858855.1. NCBI lineage: Eukaryota > Metazoa > Chordata > Amphibia > Anura > Bufonidae > Bufo > Bufo gargarizans. The sequence continues at coordinate 95,613,304 of NC_058086.1, read as the reverse complement.
GATCCTCTGGAAGGTGCCAAGAAGTCAGAGCCTGGTAAGAGTGGGTCTGGAGATGGTGGTGCCAGGGTACTGGCCAAGGCAGAGAAGGTGAAAAAGGTATCGGCTGAACCAGTTGATGGGGCTGATGTCGATGCAGAGGCCAAGAGTCTCATGACAGTGTGTAACCAGGACCAGGTCACAAAAGACGCCCCCTCCGCCTACAAGGCCTTCCAAGTAGCCAGCTGCCTGCTGGGGAAGAAATATGAGGAGATGGACGACCAGTATGCAGATCCGGGCTATTACGATGGGCTGTCTCTCCTGACTCCTCCCCAAAAGGAGACCAGTGTCCTGGGTGAGCCTCTGGAGAAAACGCCAGAAGACAAGAAGTATGCTGAAGACCCCAGTGCCTCCAACCTTGATGCGAAAGGGAAGGAGGAATTAAGAAAGCAAGGATATGATGCCATGTCCCTGAATGGTGAGAAGGCTAATAAAGTAAAGGCCAAAGAGACAGAGGCCAAGGAAGCTAAGGCTGAGCTCTTGAAATGGGAGAAAACCTTGGATGTCCCAGAGACCAAGGTTAGGGCGGGAAGAGCGACTGCTGAAGTGGGAAAAGCCACTGAAGACGGAGAAGACTCTGAAGCTGGCTCCAAACCCGAAGAAACACCTGCTGAGAATAATGGTAAAGGGGTCCAGATGCGTGAAAAAGGAGCGAGACATAAGAAACCTGCTCTGCTGAAGGAGCCCCGCAAGGCAAAAGAGAAAGGGTTGGGACATGACCATGACTGGGACCAGTTCAGTCAAGAGTTGCAGCCGTCCAAGAAAGGACGTGAGGGGCCTGTGCAGAAGCCAAAAAGACAGTACCTGCTCATGAGATGGACAATAAATACCCAGAGGCCTTGTCAGCTCTGTAATAAATTCATGAGGGTGACAAACCAAGAGCTGTTGTCCTGGGTCTGGCAGAATAAGGGGAAGACTGTAGGCCAGGTTAATGCCCGTTCACGAGCATCTGGATTTGATGCTAGTGTTCACCCCTACGGGCTTGAACAAAGGGGGGAGGTATGTGAAGCAGTGACATGCCTCATGGTTGTTAGGGGAGATATATGGCAGGATTTGCTGTGTCTTCCCCCAGAATCACCAGGTCTGAAGAAAGACCAGGAGCAGTAATCACCTGGGGATAAAGGAATCCTCAGAGTGAGAGGGGGTGGGGACTTGCACACAGAAGGCCGGAGTGGCTCTGTGTGGTCTGAGCCGGCAGGGCTGAGAGACCACTATCGCCCAAGAGACCCTGGTGTGGGAGCAGCCTGGAGGCTGCTGGAGGTCGGGCTGGGAAAGCCGCATCTCATCACGGGTGTGAACTGTGGTACGCTTTAGCAGTTTGGACCTGAAACCTGTTGTCCTAAAGTCGTATTGGTGAGAATGACCCCCAAATAAGAGGCGATCCCTTACAAATGTTATGAGACAGACACAAATTTTGTTTTTCACAATGTTTGCTGCTTCAGTGTTTTTAGCTCTTTTGTCGGATGTATTTCAGGAGTTTTTTTTTTTTACTTACTGACAAATACATTGATTATGCAAAGACTGTGTTTTTACAGTGTTGACCCTTCTTTTTCAAAGCTTCTGCAATTTGCACTGGCTTTCTGGGTATCAGCTTCTGGGCCAAATCCGAAATGCTAAAAATCCATTCTTGCCTAATCAATGCTTGAAGTTCATCACAATTTCATTTTTTTTGTTTGCCAACCCACTTTTTAAAGGATTGACCACAGATTCCCTGGCCATTGAGCCAAAATTTCAACGTTTTGTTCACTGAACCACTTATTACTTTTGTCTTGTGACATGGTGCTCCATCATACTGGAAAAAGTTTTGTTCATCACCATAATTGCTTCACCAAATTGCTCCTGCCAGCTACAGAGGTGCAAATGGACAGTTGTCCTCACTGTTCTGTTGTATCTAACTCTTCCGGCTTCCATGTACAAACTTCAAAAAAAGCATCTGCTACCCCTTGCTATACTGGAGGAAGGGGATTTATTTTGGAGGGAGATTTAAAAAGTTTCAAAAGGGATTTCAATATTCAACGCTCTCCACTTCCCTCATTAATTCCACCCCCAATGGAAGAACTGGGATTTGGATAGTCAATGAAAACTGGAAACCAATCCAGGTTCTATAAAAATGTTGTATAGACATATTTTATTTGTTACACCGCGTGGGAGTCACAGCCCAGCTGACAGGTATCCATTTCTTCCCCTTCTTCTGAGGCAGTAAGTTTTGTATTACTGTATTTACGCCCATTTATTTTACTCTTACTGTTCATGTATGTTTTTTTTACTTAATCTCATTTTACATTTTTTGTCCGCCTTGTTGCTCTAAATAATCCATAGAGAGAATATATTATCGCTTGTGAGCATGACGTTTATATGTGGCTTTTGCAGCGTTTCTGACTTGGGGCAAAGTCGGTGGTGGCAGCTTACTTTGTATCCTTAATGTGTGGTGTGTGCCGAAAGCCTGGGCCCGGGCGTCCGTGATAAGGTGGTAAGTGGTGGGATGTTTTTAGTCTACTAGAGCATTAGTTTACATGATTATTCCTTGCCATAAAGGACTGGCTGTAATCTTGCAAGGATCTACAGCAGTTATACAAGGACGGACTCGGTGCTTATTGTGAGACATACGTACAAACAGTTTCCCTCCCAAGTTTTTTACTATTCTTATATTGTCAAAGCCTGCTTTCTGAGATGGCAGCCTGTTATGAAAAGCAGGCTCTGGTCCAACTCTGCGAAGATAGAGGCATCGATGCCACAGGCAAGACCAGGACGATTTATTTCTGAATTGTTTGGGCAAGACGAGGAGCTGCGCCAGGTGGAAATGGGGCAAAGTCACCGTATGGCTCCGGAGAGCCAAGCAATGGACAGCACCCCTATAACTGTTACTTCTGATAACACTCACAGCACCAATCCTCAGGAGGGTGTGGACTTAGCTCTACAATGAGTCTTACAAAAGATGGGTGGATGTGACCCTAATATGCGTCTGCAGCTCATTACACAACATCACCAAGCGGCCAAATGTGCAGGTGAGAGGAAGGCTGCAGAATGCAAAGCACAGAGAGAGCATACGGATGCAGAGCGGGAAAGGGCTTTTCAGCTAGAAATGGCAAGAATTCAACAGAGCAGCAATTCTCCACAAGCACCATCTCAGGATACACACCCATTAGAACCCCAGGTGGAGAACTTCTCTAAGTTGGAAGAGGATGGTGACTTGGCCATTTTTCTGTGGAGTATTGAAAAAACGTGCAGGCTGTACCAACTGCTCCATGAGCAATGGGCACAGTAACTGACACCATGTTTTAAAGGCAAAGCCCCAATTCTATTTTCTGCTCTTCCAAAGAACAAGAATGGGACTATGATGCCATAAAAGAGGTGCTGATCAAAAAGTACAATCGCACCCCAGAGGTCTACCAGAAAGGGTTTAGGGGAATACAACGGACTCCTACAGACAGCTATGCTAGTGTTGTGGGTCGCTTAAGGACTACTTTTCGGCAGTGGATAACAGGACAACTTTGACCTTTGATGAGTTGGAGGACCTTATGCTCAAGGACCAATTTCTCTATATCTGCCCTGGGGATGTGAAACAGTTTAAAGGCGACAGAGAGCCTAACACAGCAGACCAGGCAGCAGCAGTCTCTTATACAGCCAACAGGATGCCATCTGTGACCAGCTGGAATGAGGGTAAGCTACCTACAAGTACCCTTTCCACCAACAGCCAACCCACCAGACCTGTAGTAGATTCCCGCAAATGTTTTACCTGCAACCTAATAGGACATTTAAGCCGCAATTGCCCTCAGAATAGAAAACCAAAATCCTGATGGAACTTTGACTGTCTGTCACTAAAACAGAGGACAGGAATGCTGATCACCTGCAGTCAGTTACCGTTGGCAACCAGGTCACTATTGGACTGTACAGTGCGTCCAGAACTAGTACCGCACAAGGATATACCCCCTGGACAAACCCTGGATGTGAAGAGTTGGAAGAATGAACCCTGCAATCCCCATGGCACAAGTATTTCTGGATCGGGATGCAGATTGTGGAGTTCAGACTGTGGGAGTAATCAATGTCATCCCTACTGACATATTGCTGGGAACTGACTTAGGGTGGATGGTATCCCAGTATCTGTCTACTCCAGCTAGGGAGGGAACTGAATCTGGATGGACTTTTTCTGAGGAATCTTATCAGTGAACCTAAAGTTCGAGAGGAGCAAACCCTGTCAAACCTTACCTACAAGATGGAACGTGGCAGCACTATAGAAGAGTCATGGGAGTGGAAAGCTGAATGTCATGTCAAGGCCAGACAGCGGTATGAGCATTATTGTAGAGGATCCCACTGATAAATCTGATAATCTTAGGCTCAAAGGGCTCCTTGATGCCAGAGCTGAAGATTCTGCTGGTGTTGCAGAAAACAATAGAAATTCTGTGGAGGTTTCCATTGTCCAAGGACCAAAGGATGAGGGTATGGATGTTATTTCAGAGGATTATATTAATAAAATCAGAAATCAAAATGGAAGAATGTACAACTGCAAAAGAACCCCTTGATGCAGAGGCTGTAAATTATGTAAGAGACACAGCAAAAATGTGGAAAAAGGTGCTCTGGTCAAATGAGACCAAAGTTGAACTTTTTGGTCTAAATGCAAAACGCTGTGTGGCAGAAATGTAACACTGCACATAACCCTAAACACACCATCCCTACTGTTAAACATGGTGGTGGCAGCATCATGCTGTGGGGATGCTTCTCTTCAGCAGGGAAAGGGAAGCTGGTCAGAGTTGATAGGAAGATGGATGAAGCTAAATCCGGCCAATACTGGTGGGAAACCTGGTAGAGGTTGCAAAAAGACTGGGGCGGAGGTTAACATTCCAGCAGGACAATGAGACTTAAAGGGGTTGTCTCACTTCAGTAAGTGGCATTTATCATGTAGAGGAAGTAATTACAAGCCATTTACTAATATATTATCTATATTGCTTCCTTTGCTGTCTGGATTCATTTTTCCACTACATTATACACTGCTCATTTCCATGGTTACAGACCACTGTGCAATCTATCAGTGGTAGTCGTGCTTGCACAATATAGAGAAAAGGACTAGCTTATGTGCGCTCCCATGGTCCCGGCCACCAGAGAGACGGACGCCTTTTCCTATAGTGTGCAAGCATGACCACCACTGATAGATTACTGGGTGGTCTGCAACCATGAAATGAGCAGTGTATAATGTGATAGAAAAATGAATCCAGCCAGCAAATTAAAATATGGATAAAAACAATACATTAGTAAGTGCCTTATATTAACTTCCTCGACATGATAAATGCCATTTGCTAAAATTAGATAACCCCTTTAATAAACAGCCAGAGCTACAATGGAATGGTTTAGAGCAAAGCATATTCATGTGTTAGAATAGCCTAGTCAAAGTCCAGACCTAAATCCCATTAAGAATCCGTGGCAAGAATTGAAAATTGCCATCCACAGACGCTTTGCAGCCAATCTGAGCTTGAGCTATTTTGCAAAGCAGAATGGGCAAACATTTCAGCCTCTGGATTTGCACAGCCAGTAGAGAGATACACCAAAAGACTTGTAGCCGTAATTTGACAAATAGGTGGTACTACAAAGTATGGACCCAAGGGGGGGGGGGGCTCTATTGCTGGGCCTGAATACAAATTGTACGCCACACTTTCCAGATTTTTATTTATTAAAACCATTTGCATTTCAGCAGCTTTGGAAAGCTGGTTAGCATAACCACTTCGCAGAGACTGCAATCCAGCTATCCCAGACTGGAGAATGCCAGATCAGCCCAATTACAAATTGGTAAATCTCAAGTATTGTAGAATACCTAGTTGGAATTGCTAGAATCCCACTGAAAGATCCTCCAAACTGTACTATAGGTAGGCAGACTTCCCATGGGTTCCAGGAAAGCACGGTAAGGCTCCATTCACACGTCCACAAAATGGGTCCGCATCCTTTCCGCAATTTTGCGGAAAGGGTGCGGACCCATTCATTCTCTATGGGGACGGAATGTGCTGTCCGCATCCACATTTGCGGATCCGCACTTCCGCATCCGTGCTTCCGTTTCCGCCAAAAAATAGAACATGTCCTATTCTTGTCCGCAATTGCGGACAAGAACAGGCATATTCTATTATGTCGGCAATGTGCGGTCCGCAAAATGCGGAAAGCACATTGCCGCTTTCCGTGTTTTGCAGATCCGTGTCTCCGTGTATCCACAAAACACATTGCGGACGTGTGAATACAGCCTAATACATTATGCAGAGAGTGCCAGACAGTTTTGGGCAGAGGAGCCCATATTCATGGCATAATACATACAAGATAAAATGAGTTTAAATGCAAAAAATAGAGACTACTAATAAATAAATAATTTTCTTCACTCCCAAAAAGTGCCACAGCTAAGCAGATTTGCCTTTTAGGGTCCTGGAAAAGCTGGGTTAAAACCATATATGTTTCTACCTTTTTCACAGTGCTCTGAGAGTCTATTGAAATGAATGGGCAGTAAACCCTACCCCTTCCCCACACTTCAGCTTTACTGTGTCCACAGGGAGAGATAAGAGTTTGTCCCCAGCCAAAGATGGAGGGTCTGGAGGAAGGAGGTATTTTTCAGACTTTAGAAAATCAGCTAAAATAGCTTTGTCTGGGTCAAAAATTGAGTTCTATGGAGCAAAAGGCATAAATAAACGCCACAGCCAGAAGCCAAAGCACCATTAAGCAAAGCACACTGCAGCAGATTTGCTATTGTTATGTCAGAATAAAAATATTAACTACAAACTACACAGCAGAGTCACATCATTATGACCACCAGTTAATATCCAGAGTAACCAATGTGTGTAGGAATGACTCAATAAGGTCATTCCAGGTTGTCACAGGTATCGGGAGCCATTTCAGTTTATTCCACAGTTGATGGAGGGTACATGATAGAGGATCCATACTGTGAACACGACAATTAAGGTGGCCCCACAGATGCTCAAATTGTTTCAGGTCTGGGAAATTAGTTGGATGAGCATGACCAAGATGTCCAAGTACTACTCTGGCCCCCTAAAGTCAGACATTTCTAGGTGTGCGACATGTCGCATTGTATGGGTTACGTGATCTGCAAGGGTGGATTCATACCCAAAGCGGTCAAGAGTTCCTACCACATGGATGAGTGGACCCAATGAATGCCATGAAAAAATGTCCTAGATCATAACATTGCCACCACCAGCTTGTGTTCCTTCAGCAATTGTTGCAGGGTGTTTGTCATCTGATGTTTCTGGTCTGAAACCTGCCAACATCCATCTGTTTGATGAAGCAGAAAACATGACATATCAGAGAAGGCCACCCTTTGACAGTCAGCGGTAGTCCAATTCCAAATACTGCTGTGAAGCCTTTTCTGCCAATGCAACTATGTTAACAGATGTGTAGTGACCATCCATCTGCTTCAGACACCATACGCAGAAAGATTTGCTGAACTGTTGTTTTAGAAACACATCGGATAGCACCCTGGCTCATTTTTGGCAGTGAACTGCTCCACGTATAGTGTCAGTTTTCCCTTACGCACCTTTGTAGCCAATGTTTACCCCTCACATCAATAGCAAGTGGTGCTCAGCAGTTTCCACATTGCTTTTTCCTATACAATTTCCCTACAGCAGCACACAACTAGTTCACAAGCTGCACAGTTTCAGAAATAACGCTATCCTTAGCCTAAAAGCCAATACTCATCCCTTTTTGCAAATCCGATAACTCACCCCATTTACCCATGACAGTAAAAAGCAATTTGTGTGAAGACAGCCTATAGCACACCTCATATATCCACCAAGCCAGCTTACAACATGTCTCTTCCTTCACTAGCTACATGCTGTCAATGTCAAAAATAGGAAATGGTCATAATAATGACTCAACCGTGTATATGAAATACTGGACAGCTGCAATTTTCAAACTCAAAATGGGTCGTGGGTATCTCATGTAGGAACGTAGGATAGAATGCGCTCACCTCCATAAATGGTGCGGTGCACGATCACAGGGCTGGGTACCAGAATAAACAGTCAGCACATGCAGGATAAGCATATAATGTCTTTATTTCATTTCAGGACATAAACAAGTTAAAAACATTGTGCCAGCCAGTTTTGGGCACAGGAGCCGTTATTCATGGCATAATACATAAAAGATAAAATGAGTTTAAATGCAGAAAAGCAAGACATGGATGGAAAACTACACTTTGGAAAATCTGTTATGGAACAGTGGACTGTGCCTATAGAGAATATGCAAGAAAGCACAGAAATACATGAAAAATGCAAATAGTTTTCAGTAACATAATGTGAACAGACACCGATAACAGTCACAGAGAATAATGACATAAAAAAATAAGCCATATCCGTTTTAAAGGGCTTCTGTCACCCCACTAAAGTGATTTTTTTTTTTTTTTGGGCTAGTGAAATTAGTTATATTGCGATATATGACAATATAATTGTGTTACTTACTTTGATCCAGCACTTTCTGCAAAAAACGAAGTTTTATAATATGTAAATTCGGTCTCTACCAGCAAGTAGGGCGGCTACTAGCTGGTAGCTGCTGCAGAAATCCGCCCCCTCGTCGTGTTGATTGACAGGGCCAGCCGGGATCTCCTCCTCCGGCCAGCCCTGTCGGCATTTCAAAAATCGCGTGCCTGTGTTGATTCGGCGCAGGCGCTCTGAGATGAGGAGGCTCGTCTCCTCAGCACTCCCTCAGTGCGCCTGCGCCGATGACGTCTTCTATTTCGGTGATGTCATCGGCGCAGGCGCACTGAGGGAGTTCTGAGGAGACGAACCTCCTCAGCTCAGAGCGCCTGCGCCGAATCAACACAGGCGCGCGATTTTTGAAATGCCGACAGGGCTGGCCGGAGGAGGAGATCCCGGCTGGCCCTGTCAATCAACACGACGAGGGGGCGGATTTCTGCAGCAGCTACCAGCAAGTAACCGCCCTACTTGCTGGTAGAGACCGAATTTACATATATTAAAACTATATTTTTTGCAGAAACTGCTGGATCAAAGTAAGTAACACAATTATATTGTCATATATCGCAATATAACTAATTTCACTAGCCCAAAAAAAAAAAAAAATCACTTTAGTGGGGTGACAGAAGCCCTTTAAGGTTTAAGCCATATGGATAACAGCTGCAAATAGTCAGTATCCAAAAGGCTTCATGTCTGAGGAGAACCCTCCTTCAATTCTGTCCTAGTTTGGATCGTTGCATTTTTTCAATTTTTTACACCTTAAGTGAGCTAGTATCTACTTGATGCATAATCACAAAGTGCACCGCAGTATCGAACAGGCTTTTGCGGTAAGGACTGGCTATACTGTTCAAATGTTCACGGATTCTAACCTATATACTGAAGATTACATTTGTTGCACTCAATAATATAAACAATTTAAGTGCTATTACAATTTACACATGAGGCAGACGTATGTTTATAATTGTTGTAGGTAGATTTTACCTGTTTAGTGGGTACAACACATTTACAGAAACTGCATCTATTCAAGCATTATTTAAAAAAACTCTTAGAGGAAATGCAATTCGCGGGTTTGCTAGTCTGAGAGCAATACATAGGGTCCCACCAGGTTCCCTAGTGTATTACAGGCAGTCTTGCCATAAATCTACACCCATTAGATAATACAGTCAGGTCCATAAATATTGGGACATTGACACAATTCTACAATTTCTAAACTTTCCCTTTAAGTGCAAGGATACGGTGTGTTATACAACAATTCACTACTACTAATGTCCTTTGGGACTACTTAACACCTATGAATCCTGCACCTACCAAAATCCTAAGACTTAACTTTTATTAAATATTGATAGTAAAATTTATATAAGTGACAAGTAGTGGTTTAAAATTTCCAGTATCACTGGCCTTTATATGTCACCTAGGGCATATTGTCAGTATATTCATCTAACTAAGTATGCCTGCTACTAGATTCTATCATACTACTGCCGTGACAGGCTGCGCGCTTGCCTGTTTTGTATCGGCACTGTGTCTTTCATTATTTCTATACTCATAGGCCACAGTGATTACTGTTTAAAATCCGAGCTTCACGCTGCCCCCTGACATGTTTCGCTGTATCACGGCGTCCTCAGGGGTTAAGGCCCTAACCCCTGAGGACGCCGTGATACAGCGAAACATGTCACGGCAGTAGTATGATAGAATCTAGTAGCAGGCATACTTAGTCAGATGAATATACTGACAATATGCCCTAGGTGACATATAAAGGCCAGTGATACTGGAAATTTTAAACCACTACTTGTCACTTATATAAATTTTACTATCAATAATTAATAAAAGTTAAGTCTTAGGATTTTGGTAGGTGCAGGATTAATAGGTGTTAAGTAGTCCCAAAGGACATTAGTGAATTGACACAATTCTAACATTTTTGACTCTATACACCACCACAATGGATTTAAAATGAAGCAAACAAAATGTGCTTTTACTGCAGACTGTCAGCTTTGAAGGTGAACGGTGTAGTAATTACAACAGTTTGCATATGTGCCTCCCACTTGTTAAGGGACCAAAAGTAATGGGACCGAATAATCATCATAAATCAAACTTTCACTTTTTAATACTTGGTTGCAAATCCTTTGCAGTCAATTACAACCTGAAGTCTGGAACGCATAGACATCACCAGATGCTGGGTTTCATCCCTGGTTGTGCTCTGCCAGGCCTCTACTTCAATGGTCTTCAGTTCCTGCTTGTTCTTGGGGCATGTTCCTTTCAGTTTTGTCTTCAGCAAGTGAAATGCATGTTCAATCCGATTCAGGTCAGGTGATTGACTTGGCCATTGCATAACATTCCACTTCTTTCCCTTAAAAACTCTTTGGTTGCTTTTGCAGTATCCTTTGGGTCATTGTCCATCTGCACTGTGAAGCGCCATCCAATGAGTTCTGAAGCATTTGGCTGAATATGAGCAGATAATATTGCCTGAAACACTTCAGAATTCATCCTGCTGCTTTTGTCAGCAGTCACATCATCAATAAATACAAGAGAACGAGTTCCATTGGCAGCCATACATGCCCACCACCATGCTTTACTGATGAGGTGGTATGCTCAGGATCATGAGCAGTTCCTTTCCTTCTCCATACTCTTCTTTTCCCATCACTCTGTTACAAGTTGATCTTGGTCTCATCTGTCCATAGGATGTTGTTCCAGAACTGTGAAGGATTTTTTAGATGTCGTTTGTCAAACTCTAATCTGGCCTTCCTGTTTTTGAGGCTCACCAATGGTTTACATCTTGTGGTGAACCCTCTATATTCACTCTCGTGAAGTCTTCTCTTGATTGTTGACTTTGACACACATACACCTACCTCCTGGAAAGTGTTCTTGATCTGGCCAACTGTTGTGAAGGGTGTTTTCCTCACCAGGTAAAGAATTCTTCGTTTATCCACCACAGTTGTTTTCCGTGGTCTTCCGGGTCTTTTGGTGTTGCTGAGCTCACCATTGCGTTCCTTCTTTTTAAGAATGTTCCAAACAGTTATTTTGGCCACGCCTAATATTTTTGTTCTCTCTCTGATGGGTTTGTTGTGTTTTTTCAGCCTCATGATGGCTTGCTTCACTCCGAGTGACAGCTCTTTGGATCTCATCTTGAGAGTTGACAGCAACAGTTTCCAAATGCAAATAGCACACTTGAAATTAACTCTGGACCTTTTATCTGCTCATTGTAATTGGGATAATGAGGGAATAACACACACTTGGCCATGGAACAGCTGAGAAGCCAATTGTCCCATTACTTTTGGTCCCTTAACAAGTGGGAGGCACATATTGCAAACTGTTCTAATTCCTACACCATTCACCTGATTTGGATGTAAATACCCTCAAATTAAAGCTGACAGTCTGCAGTTAAAGCACATCTAGTTTCATTCCAAATCCATTGTGGTGGTGTATAGAGCAAAAAATGTTAGAATTGTATCGATGTCCCAATATTTATGGACCTGACTGTATATCTTTCAATTGGGGGTCAACATGTAACATAGGTAAGTATTTGGTGACAAAGGAAATAATGAAAATCAGTGGCGAACGTAATACATTAATTGTTTGATGTTTGTTCCTTATTTTTGCCTAGCGAAAAGGTCCTACAGCACATTTGATTGGTGCAATATTCATGGCACGTTTTATCATCCATACAGGATAACCGCGTTGTTTGAGAGGATCACTAATGGTGATGCACTTTCTTTCAAAACCTGCATCATGTGAATAGGCGGAGCGTGCCCTGATAAATTCACCTACAAGTATGCTGTGGATAGCGTGCTTAGGATGACAACTATCCGCAGCAAGTACAGTATTCCGACAAGTCTGTTTATGATACAATTTAGTAGCAATTTTTTTTAGTTGCATCATTACCTGTCAAGGTTAGATTAGGAAATGTAAGCATGTTGGGGTGAATAGCATAAGTAAACAGGAAAAGGGATTATCATACAGTTTTTCCATGTGCTTTTGAGCATATTCTCTATAGGCACAGTCTACTGTTCCATGGCAGTTTTTCCAAAGTGTTTTTTTCCATGCATGCCTTGGTGTTCTGCATTTAAACTCATTTTACGTTGCTTTTAATATCCCTTATAGCTGGTTGTGGATGCACCACTGCTTCCTAGCCATCTTACATTTAGACCATTTTCTACGCCTAAACCAGGTGTAGAAAATGAGATGGGCCTATTGGCCCATCCCAAAGTGAGCAGGGAAAGGTTGCAGATTACAGCGCAAAGGACCTTTGCAATGCAATCTGCGCCAGAAATAGGCCTAATATAGGCTTATTTCTGGTTAATAAATTACCCCCTTTATCCTTATCCTGCAAGTGCTGAACAGACTGCACTTCAGACATCATGGGTATCTTACATCTGAGTTCTAGATACATTTAAAGGTAGTCTTGCAAGCAGTACTGACAATTCAAAACTCCATGCAGAGCTAGGCAGGGGCCAAAGAGAGCAGGACATACATACCTTTTGTGGAGCTTTTCTTATAAGGAGTACTAAGAATATGAACTATCCACTCTGAAGTGCTCTCTGCATTGAGTTGCTTCATTGCCCTCCCCTCTGCTCTGAGTGACTGCTGAACAGGTCTCCTGGTTAGATGCTACAGCCTACAGGGAGGGTTTGCCCAGAGTGTAGTTATCCCAGAGTGTAGTTATCCCATTCCCCAAACATGAGCCAAAACTTCATGAAGGGGTAAAGCAGGAACTCTTTATTTGAACACACAAGCATTGATTTATACACATCTTCCAACAAGGTTACCACCCACAGGGTTTTGTAAAAACAGCCAATAACCACGTACAATACACTCAGACACTCCCACACAAAATCCTCCCCTCTGCCTGTGATACAATAACCTCACACTGGGTTGATGCAATCATCACAGGCAGGAGACTACACAATAGTCTTCTGTCCTGGAGACAACTGAGACGTAATTCAATTATCTCTCAGGACAAAGGGACACCGCCAATACACACAGAGAGACAATGGAACAGACCTCACTACTCAACGTATACAATGTCCCAACCCTTTACAATACACATAGACATTTAACATCCCTAAATGGCATGAATTAGACCAGGGGTTCAAGTTAGTACAAGTCCTTTGTGAACAAATGAGGCCTGGCTTATGAGAGGGCCCGTAATCCAGGGGCAGGAGACGGGCAAACAGCCCCCTCCAAAACACCGTGGCGAAGTGGCTTTCGCCAGAGGCATACATGCTTGCCAATACCCAGACCTGTCTAAACCTGCTTTCCAACACCACAGAATAGATGAAAATAATGCACTTAGAGGGAGACAGAATTTTCTTTGAAGGGGATGTCCTGTTACAAACACTTACCCCTATCCACAGTATATGTGTACAATGCACAATCACAAGAGCCCTGTGTTCTCCTATTTGAATGGAGTGGCAGCCAATCATGTGTGCTGCCACTCCTTTCAACCACATGGAACTTCCAAAGATAGGCAATTCGCTTGTACTCTGTCATCTCCAGCAATTTCCAGAGTTGAATGAAGCAGTAGCATGCATGTGTAACTGACACGCCATTCAAACACGCCAGTCATATGACCAGGCACTGATCAAACACTTGTACTGAGGGAACAAGTGTTTGTAATGGGACAACCTCTTTAAAGGGTTATGCCTACATGATAATGCAATGGCATATAGATGCAATCACTTTTTGTTAGGTGGGGGTATGACATCTGGGAACCCACCGACCCTCAGAATGAAGGAGATGCAGTGCCGATTTAGTACTGCAACCTTTGCTAACCATTTTCTACACAACAGGGCTACTGGCTCCTCAGTCGCACAGGAAAGTGTATCAGCCCCATTGACTTGAATGTGTCTAGCCTGCAGTTCCATGCAGAGCCAGGTAACCAGAGAGCAGCTATGCAGGGAAAACTAAGGAAAAACACTGTACAGGGGACAGAATTTAAAAAAAAGTTCTGTGACACCTTCATTCTCAGGATCAGTAGGGCTCCTAGAGGTGGAACCCCATCGATCATAAATGGAAGACATATCCTTGCAATTTTCCATTACTTTAGAAGTGACAATATGAGATGACAACTACCTGATTACTGATTATTACACATAATCGGGGTCCATCTAAACAGACCAATATTCAGGCATATTATTGGGTGAGGTGTTTCCATAATTGGCCTGTGTAAAAGGTGCTTGAGATCACCAGATGAATGAGCAGACACTCGTTCATCAGGTGATCAAGTCATTCTGCCGACACCAATAATCATTGCTCCGATGCAGAAGATTGTGCTTTTTAAAACCGGATCTTCTATAGGGACAAGCGACAAGCTTGATCACTGTAGCGGCCGCTTGTCCCCATACAAAGGAGGTGATTGCTGCATGTAAATGTAGCCTTTATCTCCACTGACAATCAGGCAATTAAATCAGGGAGCATCTAGTTTGTTCTTGATAATTGCCATATATAAACGGTCCATGTAAAAGAACCCAAACCCTCAGAAATAGTGCTACTTTGTTTAGTAGATGCCAGTTATAAATAAGGAAAGAAACCGTAATAAAAAGGAGGAAAAAGAATAAAATGCAACAGTAAATTTCAGCTCTGTAGCTAAGTTTTCTCACAATTACAAAATTTGAAGAAAGGTTTCATAGGAGATCAGGAAAAAATGATTCCCAATATTTAATAGCTCAGAGATGTCAAAAAGACCAGTTGCAGGCAATTTCTTATTCCGATCTTCAGAGCTTTAAAGGATATTAAGTTAAAATGTATACGTCTAGAGTGAATTAACACTCCGTGATTCTCAAGTATAGTCAATCCCTAGAGTAACAATGAAAATGGTTGATGCAAGTAAGAGGAAATGCAAACAAGTGCCTCATTTACAACAATGGAAAATCCCCACATTAGGAAGCAGATATAAAAAATAAACAGGAGTAATGAAGAAGCAAATATTGATGTCCAAGAGTAGCAACAATTTTACACCGACAGATAAATCTGCAACACAACAAAATATCCATATATCTATATAGAGGTCCTGAAATATATGAAATAATTTATAAAAAAATATGTACATAGGTATATACTGTAGAACAAAACTGACTGAAAGTCACAGAAGAAATGCCTTGGAAAAGTGGTTTAATTCAAAGAGGTATGGAAAAGTATGTAGGTAAACATTGTTTTGGCTGTCTAGCAGAACATTTAAAATCCAATAAGATATTCTAACCAGGGTTGACAAATGATGATTTGACGATGGAGTGTGAGAAGAATATCATGTTTATCCAGAACTTGGGCCTCAATTTATATAGATGTTCATAGTAGCACTTTTATTGTCAGCATTCTTATATCCAATCAGGTAGAGAATGTAGAGATGAAAAAGGCAAAGCTATGAAAAAAATTCAACATTTATTATAACACTGTCTCAAAGAATTCTTCTACGTAACAAATATACTTTAAATGAAGGTAAGAAAATTACATGAATGTGGCCAGCTAACATGTTGCTAAATAAACCGCCTTTTATGCAGAGGCAATAGGGATGAGCGAATCGACTTTGAATGAAATACAACAGCATCAGAATGACAGAGATGCGGGTCAACTGCTTTGTTAGCAAGACATAGTCATATGTACAATAAAATGCCTTTTTAGAAATCTTTCTCCCTTATAAGTGCTAAGCTTCACTACTTATCTGTATGAGCCACAAAAATAAGACAGTAACAGAGTTATCCATCTAAAATAATAAATAAAAAAAAATCTAATTTCCTATGAAAATTTTATTAACAAAATGAATAAAACCAAAATATACTGTACCCATTACTTCATACTATAATAATTTTGCATTCAGAATGCTCACTACAGCATACCCATGTGTACAATGGGGCTTAACCCATTTGCAATGTATTATCTGAAAGCCACCAGGTGCTCCTTCATGCTTAGGCACTGCAGTGTCAAGACATAAGATTAGGGCCACAATGGGGATATTTCTGAAGACAGGAGAATTGGTGTGAAACATTTTGGAGTGTATTTCTTCACTTTCATGTGCTCTGTACAAAAAATAAATATTTAAAGTAACACTTTTGTGTAAAAAATTAAAGGTTGCCAAGTTTCAGGACCCTGCCTAGTTTGGATGCTGTGGCTTCCTGCTTGCATCACTTCCTGTCAGCTGACCAGTGTGACATCATCCCAGGTCCTGGAAGGTGAGAGCTGCAGGAAAGGCGTGGAGGCAGGGCCTGGAGGCCAAACGGTGTTTGCCAGGGGGAGTGCTGCCCTTTCCCCAGGGGGTGGCGTTCTCTCCCGGTATGGACACCTGGGCTGCGGCCGTCCGGCGTTCTATATCGGGCGGCGGCAACAGTGGCATGGCGATGGAAGCAGTGGATCTGACACAGGATACGCCTGCACCTGTGGTGTATGAAGTGGAGGTGGAAATTGAAGGCACAGAGAGACCATGCAGTCCTGAGACATTGGACACAGCGTCTGAAGGTATGCAACGATCGGGGGTAGTGTCGCAGCCAGGAGGAGGTAAACGACATGGGACCTTTGTGAACATTTTGCAATCCAGCGCCCCAGAGAGGAGCGCAGTGGGAAGGATTGGCCCGGAGACCCGACTCTCGGTGAAGACCCGGGGAAATATTAAAAAAGGCAGGAGCTTGGACTCGATCCTTGACCAGGCCGGCGTCCATGTGGTTAAGCCCTGTAATGCAAAAATGTCCACTGCTGAACAAGTGGTGGGCAAGGTTAAAAAAGGTTTTGCTGCTGAACAAGCAGCGCGGAGGGTGGCTGGCCCTAAAGTGTTAATGGACAAAGAGATGGGAAAGATGCCGGTAAAGGAGTCTAGAAATGTGATTTCCAGTGGAGCAAGTATATCTCGCCCTGGAGAGTCTGGTTTGTCTCACCTAGGTGGGGCTGGCATGGATATGACCAAGGTTATCCGCAACTGGGGTGTGCAAGGCCCCACAGATACTGCAGACATTTTTGCTTCAAGAGTGTTTTTTTATTTAAAGCTATATGATGAAATTAAAAAAGACTTGAGAAAAGTTAAATTGGAACAAAAAAAATATGAAGCTACAGGAGGGCTTATTGCCTAAGCGTAAAAAACTTTTCTCTCCTCTAAGCTGGATAAGCTAGAGGAGGAGATAATGACACTGGAAGAAAGGAAACTGGCCATAGAAAAAAATGGCGGTCCATTTATGGAAAAATTCCAAAATGATAAACGGTTTAAAAACATGTCAGATGCTGAGTCTGGCTCTCCTGGTCCATCAGGGCTGCGGATCAGGAGCCCGAGAAAAACAGTAATGGCTGAAAATTCTGGGCAGGACTCCTTGCCAGCAGGGCAGGGGGAACCCTCTTGGAGTCAGGGAGCAGCTTCCGGGGATGAAGGTGAGTCTGGTGGCAGCTGGAATCCCCGGTAGGTAGGCTCTATTTTGGAGATGAGGAGATACCTGAAGAGGAGAAAGTAAAGGAAAAAAAAAAATAGAACCAAAGTTGTGGAGAGAGAGGTGTTGGTGTATGGCCCTTCAAACACTTCAAAACCCGCTGCTGAGCCCAGCCTGGCTCCTGATGTGGAGCTAGGTTGTACAGAGCGGGAGATTATGGCTGCGGACAAGGTAAAGACGGACGAGGTGAGGGCGGACAAGGACGCGAAAAAGGCGGACAAGGTTGCGAAAAGGGCGGACAAGGTGGCTCCTTCTGCGGTAGTTGTGGCTCCTTCTGCGGGGGTGGTGGTGCCTGCAAAGGCACCACTAAGGTCAGGAGAGCCAAGTGGGGAGAACCCGGCCAGTCTAGGGGGAGTGAGTGGTGGTTCCCAGGGTAAAAGTGATAAGCATGTGGTGAAAAGTAGAGTGAACGAGGTAAAAAGAGATATGAAAGGTAGTATGAAAGAAGGGGAGAATGGAGTCAGTGATGCAGGACCAAGTGTGGATGCAAGTGGGAATACAAAAGTAAGTGAAAATATGGAAGTGAGTGGAAATGATGTAAGTGGGAATGTTGTAGGCGGTGAAAATGTGGATATGGAAGAATATGATGAAAGGATTTTGACTGCTGAGGATATGGAGAAATTGAGAAAAGAGGAGGAGGAGGAAGAAAGGGTGAGACAGGGAAAAAATGCAAAATGTACATTTTCAAATATTGTTCAGCAGGGAACAAGGGACTCTTTGCCCACGGGATCTGGCAAGGGTAACTTGCAACGGCGCTTCTTGGGGGCCTTGAAAGAGGGTGCAGAGACTGCCATACAAGTAGAGGGTGAATCGGTTGACCTGTCTTTCTGGACGGAGAGACACGGGCTGAGAACCTTCCGAGAGCAGAAAGGGGGTGAGACCGTCTGGACTCACCCCACACCCGGGGGGGACCGTAGGAATGTGGCCCGTCTGTTTTGGAAAGATAAGGAAGCAACACCTTATAGGAAGACTGTTGTGGAGCTTTTCCTGCAGATGGGTTTTGAGGCGAAAGACATCTATGCCCTCATCCATCCCTACGGGACCAAGTTCTTTGATGTTAGCTTTGTCCGACCAGAGGGGCTTGAGCTCTTCTGGTCCAGATATGAGCTGATAAAGAGCACCCCGGAGTGGCAGGGTTTTGCCGTCCAGGCTATCCCCCGCCAGAACAAGGTGAAGAAAGTGACTGTGTTAACTTGTAATGAGTCTCTTTCTAGTGTAGACATAGCGACCTGGCTGGGTCGATACGGTGAAGTGGGCTACCCAGCCAAGGTCCTGGACGAGCACAGTATTTGGTCTGGGGCCTGGACCTTTAACGTGATGTTAAGGGCCCAGGGAAATTCTGTTACCCATATCCCCTCCTCGGCCTTCATAGGGAGGGATCGGATAATGTTTTTTTACCAGGGGCAGCCAAAGGTCTGCCACAGGCGCGGCGACCCCACACACTTCAGTGCACAATGTAAGACCCAGAGGTGCGTGAGGTGTGGAGGGAGTGACCATCTTGCCGCAACCTGTCGGAAGATCAGGTGTAACCTGTGTGGTGACCTGGGTCACCCGTTTAGTCGCTGTCCGCTTGCCTTTGACAACCAGGCTCAGGGACAGGCTCAGAACCAGGCAGATACTAGCCACAAGGCTGGGCCTGCAGTTGGTGAAGAGTCTGCTGCCGGGACTGGGCTGGCTGGTGAGGGGACAAGTGCCGGGGATCCCAGCACTGGAGGACGCAAAAAGGATTCCGATAAGGTAAAAAAAATTACGGCAGCTAGGGCCAGGCGGCAGGAACAACGCCACAAACATAGGGAGCAGGAGGCAGCTGATCCCTCAACTGGTACCCTAGTTGAGAATCCGGCCAATAGTGGCCAAGATGACAGAGATGATGATGGGAACCCCGGAGTTCATCCCGAAGAGGCCAACCTCTCCGCTGTCTCTGTCTCCTCAGGTGGGGATAGTGTGGATGAGGAGGACAGTGAATGGTTGGTGAGGAGGAGTAACAAGCAGGGTAAGAAGAGAAACAGCAAGAGAGAGGGCAGGAAGGCCTCTCGAGTGGGATCCGTCCATCCCACTCTCCCTTGACCAGATACCAAGGAAGGTTTCGGCTGGTGCCCCTCTTGTGGAGGTCTCCAACCGGTATGGCGTCCTAAGCGATACCTCCGAGGCTGGCTTGGCTGAGGGGGAAGCGAGGGATGCAGTGCCGGAGGGTGAGAAGGCCTCCTCACGGGTTGCCGGGCCTTGCCCTTCAGAGGGGAAACCTTCTGGAGGAAGGGGGGCCAAGTCAGATCCTGTGGGCAAAGAGAAATGTGATATGGATATCTCCAAATGCCTGAAAAGGCAGAAAGAAAGTGAGGAGTCAGATGGTTGTGATGGTGATGGTGGCGGTGGGGTTAAGAAGAAAGCTATCTAGTTCAATCACTTATGATGGCGGAACTCACCCTGTTGACGCTAGCAAGCATTAACGTTGCTAGCATTAAGTCAGACGTGGCTCGTTATGTGGCCTTTGATTTTTTCAGCTGATATTTTTGATGCTGATATTTTATTTTTGCAAGAGACCTGGTTGACTTCCATGGAGTTGATGGAAAAAGCAAAGAGAGAGTGGAGGCATGGTCCATCTTTCTGGTCTCTTGCGGCCGAACCACGTAGCGGGGTAGCGGTACTTTTTAAAACCGCTGGAAGAGTGGAATGCAGGAAAGTAATTGAACTAGAAATGGGAAGGTGCCTGATCCTGGATGTGCTCATGGGAGGACAAGAGCTGAGGCTCATTAACATCTATGGTCCACAAACTGTGTGGGATCGTAAATGTTTCCTCATGAGGATTAAACCTTACCTTTTTTCCAGCAGTCAGGTGATCTTTGGTGGAGACTTCAACAATGTGACAAGAGTCTGTGATAGGGGAGGCTCCAGAGTCAGGCTGGATACTGATGGCGTTGTATTGAGTAAGATAGTTGAGGAAGCTAGTCTGGTGGATGCTCATTTAAAGCATAAGCCAGACCACGTGGACTTCACTTTCCATCAAGGTAGCCATAGGTCTAGAATAGATAGGTTTTATTTGAAGGGGGAAGCTGTTTTCTCGGTCTTGGAGACTGAGGAAGTGGTTTTCTCCGATCACTGTTTAATTTGTTTTTCTTTGAATGTTGCAGAGACCCCCTGTATGGGCAGAGGTTTGTGGAAGTTGAATTCATCTCTCCTGGAAGATGCGACAATAAGACAATCCTTCGAGGAGTTCTTTCAGGGCCAGGAACCGTTAATGGACCTCTGCAACAGTAAGTCAGAGTGGTGGGAGATGTTTAAAACAAGGACGGCAAGAACTAGATTGGGACAAGTTTTCAGCTTTCTTGGCTGAAGCTGTTCCCAAGGCAGGAATGGACACCTCTCTTGACGTTTTGTCTGAACTAATCAGGGAAGAGGAAGCGAGACTGGTCATTGAAGGGCTTAGGCCCAAGAAATCGCCAGGTCCGGATGGCTTAACATCTGAGTGGTACAGGACTTTCAAGGAACAGTTAGTTCCTCCTTTGACTGAGGTCTTTAATGAGTGTCTTTCCTCGGGCACTTTACCAAAGTCAATGGGTAAGTCAGCCCTGATTATTCTGTCAAAGGGCAAAGATCAATCCCGTATTGAGAATTGGAGACCCATATCGCTTCTCAATACGGACAGAAAGATCCTGGCAAAAATACTTTTAAATAGATTGGTGAAGTTTGCACCGAGACTCCTTTCGGGGGCTCAGCACTGCACAGTTCCCGGTCGGAGCACTTTTAGCGCCGTTCTCAGTGTCCGAGAGGCCGTGGAGCGGGGCAGGGCGGGCCTTTGGAAGGGGTTTCTCTTGTCTTTGGATCAGGCTAAAGCTTTTGACCGGGTAAACCACGAGTACCTGTGGTCCGTCCTTTTGTGGTACGGTCTGCCGAGGAGGTTTGTGAATTGGCTAAAGGCTTTGCACAAAGGGGCTGAGAGTTTCCCGTTGGTTAATGGTTGGTCAGGACAGCCCTTCGAGGTGACTTCCGGTGTCCGTCAAGGATGTCCCTTAAGCCCCTTGCTGTATGTGTTTGCGATCGATCCCTTCATTAGAAGGGTAGATCGTGGACCGTTAGCAGGGGTGGGGAAGGAACTGGCGGGGGCAGGGGGGCCGTCTTTGAGGGTGGTAGTGTATGCGGATGATGTCACCATTTTCACCTCTTCTGGTGAGGAGGTGGGGTGGGTGATGTCGGAAGTGGACCGCTATTCAGAGGTTTCTGGGTCTCGGATCAACCTTGATAAATGCGAAACTCTCTGGTTGGGAGAAGGAGATCCTACTTTTGATCTCCAGGGCACTCTCCAAGAGCCTCAGAAAACTGTCAAAGTTCTCGGCATCAATTTTGGCCAGGATGAGGACTATCATCAGAAAAATTGGGAAGGCAGACTGAAAGATGTCGGTCAAAAGGTAGACCGCTGGAAGGACTGGTCTTTGACCCTCAGGGAAAGGGTTCACCTGTGCAAGGCTTATCTGATTCCGGTACTATTGTACTTGGGCACTGTCTGAGTCCTGCCAGGCTCTCTCTGGGCAACGGTCTACAGCCTGTTTTTCAGATGTTATGGGGAAACAGGCTGAACCTAGTCAAGAGAGATGTCACTTACCGACCAAGGAGACTAGGTGGGTTGGATATGGTCAACCCAGTGGTATTCCTAACGAATACCTTCTTAAAAGCTAACATTGCAATCCTCTGGATGGAGAGGGCTCCTTGGTGGGTGAATTCCTGTAGGGAATGGTTTCGGCCCTTCTTCCAGGAATGGGAGACAGGAGGGCGTGTGAAAGACCTACGCTCGTCAAGGCAGAGATATCTCCCGGCTTATGTTGCCCCGGTCCTGAGAATTATAAAGCGATGGGGTCTCGGGAGGGGAGAGATAGAGACCAAATCGAGGTTCGACCTTGATTTTAAGGTCCTGTCTACCTTCTTCCAGCCTCCGTTGGCCTTGAGGGATTGCCCAAGTTGGGATCTAGAGGGAGGGTTGACTTTAATTTGGTGAGGATCCCCTTTAAAGTTTGGGATGTGGCTTGGCGCTGCTTCCATGGTAAGCTATATGTAAGGGATAATGTGAAGTGTAGAAACTCTGAGGAAAGGGGTTGTCCCCGGGAGGAGTGCGGTGCTGTGCTGGAAAGTATGGACCATTTCTTGCTTCACTGTCCTTTTAATATGGAGGTCTACAAAAGGGTGGGGACTTCCATCGGCTGGCCTAGGCTGGCTGCCCTATCCTATGCAGAGTGGGCCTATGGTGCGTTCAAAGACCTGGGTGGACGGGACCGCTGCACTTTATTCCTAGTTAGTGCAGTGGTCAGGTATCACATTTGGTGCGCAAGGTGTCTAGTGTCAACGAGTTCCAAAGTCCTCAGACGGTATATAGGAACATCATGGGTGACCTGGATAAAGTGCGCTCTCTTGAGAACGAAAGGTTGGGTGGCCCTAAAGTCTCTCATCTGTGGAGGGGCTTTTGTTTCAGGGTACACTAACCGAGTAACTCTCAGCCCTGGTGGTGGGCTGGCATGACACTATTAGATTTTTGTTTTGTTTTATGATAATGCAGGATGGTTTGGTTTACAGGCACTGAACCATAGCTGAAAAAGTCTGATTTTATGTTATGTATTATATGATAAGTATATTGTATATGTATAAGTTGATTATATAGGGACTTAATGTTGGGGTTAGTCAGGTTGGGAGGGGGGTTTGGGGGGGAGGGGGGGGGTGATGTATATATATTTATATGTGTGTGTATAGAATAAAAAAATAAATTTCCCTTACAAACCGGTCAGCCCCAGTCCGACTGGGGAGAACTATGGAACTGGAGAAGCTCGGGGTTATCCTCTTGAACTTCTGTGGGAGACCGGTTTGGTGTGTTATGTGGGGACGGTGATGGGTTATAAGTTAGATTTAGGGTTATGGATAGGTCTTGTATATATTGTATATATTATTGTATTTTAATTTATTTATTCTTTTAGTTTTGTCTTAGTTGTATAAATATGTTGATATGTAAGAGTCGGAGTAGTTGCACCTAAGGGTCGGGGTGGTTGCACCTAAAAGTCGGGGTGGTTGCACCTAAAAGTCGGGGTGGTTGCACCTAAAAGTCGGGGTGGTTGCACCTAAAAGTCGGGGTGGGTGCACCTAATCGTTGGGGTGGTTGCACCTAAGGGTCAGAGTGGGTGCACCTAAGGGTCGGGGTGGCTGCACCTAACAGTAGGGGTGGGTGCACCTAAGGGTCGGGGTGGGTGCACCTAATGACTAGGGTGAGTGCACCTATTAGTCGGAGTGGGTGCACCTAAGGGTCGGACCCCATGACTAAGTGACCCAAGTTTGGCGACTTTAGTTTCAAATCTGTGCGACTGGGAGCAATTAGAAAATGTTCCCTGTAAAGGCAATGGGAAAAACTTGGATTGCTTAGCCGTGGACATTTTTAGTGACAGCAGGGATAGCTGAACATTTTGATATAAGATTTGTGTAGGTGGGCCTGAAAATGAGGAATTGGTGGCAGTTTAGAAATCATGTCCTGATTTTTCAGCTTTTGCCAGCTCCCACTCTAGCTTTGCCATTCATTCCTATGGGACAACTTTCGCCACAAGAACCACGATATTCCGTGAACCATTCGGCAAAACGTTCCACAAAGTAATAGCAATCCGATCGGGAACAATCTGCACGTTTTGGTAAATTTTTGTCTATGTAGTGTAAAAACTGTGGGAGGTGTAAGGATGGCAAATTTGGCTATAATAAGAATAATATATATGTGAGATAACATTAAGTAGTCTTGCTATGCAAGAACACTTAAAGGGTTTCTACCACTTGCATATGACATATTTGGTGTTCAGACACTAGCGATCCGCTAGTGTCTGATGTACCATACAAGCTAATTATTACATTAATCCGTTCGGCCGTTTTGTCAAAAAAAGCACTTATATATTTATGCAAATGAGCCTCTAGGTGCTATGCGGGCGTTTTTCCAGCACCTAGAGGCTCTGTCTACCTGGCAGTTTGCCGCCCAGCGCCTCGCTCCAGCACGCCCATCTTCAACTCTATTCGATCCTCCCCCCTGCTTCTGCCTTCCGAAATCTCGCGCCTGCGCCGTTCGTCGCGGCATTCGGCGCAGGCGCAGTCAATGTCTGACCACTCCGTGCTCAGACATTTCCACTGCGCCTGCGCCGATGACATCGGCGCAGGCGCAGTGGAAATGTCTGAGCACGGAGCGGTCAGACATTGACTGCGCCTGCGCCGAATGCCTCCGAATGCCACGACGAACGGCGCAGGCGCGAGATTTCGGAAGGCTGAAGCAGGGGGGAGGATCGAATAGAGTTGAAGATGGGCGTGCTGGAGCGAGGCGCTGGGCGGCAAACTGCCAGGTAGACAGAGCCTCTAGGTGCTGGAAAAACGCCCGCATAGCACCTAGAGGCTCATTTGCATAAATATATAAGTGCTTTTTTTGACAAAACGGCCGAACGGATTAATGTAATAATTAGCTTGTATGGTACATCAGACACTAGCGGATCGCTAGTGTCTGAACACCAAATATGTCATATGCAAGTGGTAGAAACCCTTTAATAAAGCTGAAACGCTTTTTGACTATCGAATAACAATATGTTGGCTTTTACAAGCCAACATAATAAGCTGAAACGCTTTTTGACTATCGAATAACAATATGTTGGCTTTTGCAAGCCAACATAATAATAATAAGCTGAAACGCTTTTTGACTATCGAATATGAATATGTTGGCTTTTACAAGCCAACATAATAATAATAATAATAATAATAATAATAATAATCTGAAACGCTTTTTGACAATCGAATATCAATATGTTGGTTTTTGCAAGCCAACATAATAATAATAAGCTGAAACGCTTTTTGACAATCGAATAACAATATGTTGGCTTTTGCAAGCCGACATAATAATAATAATAAGCTAAAACGCTTTTTGACTATCGAATAACAATATGTTGGCTTTTGCAAGCCAACATAATAATAATAATAATAATAATAATAATAATAAGCTGAAACCCTTTTTGACAATTGAATAACAATATGTTGGCTTTTGCGAGCCAACATAATAAGATTAAGCTGAAATGCTTTTTGACAATCGAATATCAATATGTTGGCTTTTGCAAGCCAACATAATAATAATAATAATAAGAAGAAGAAGAATAATAATAATAAGAAGAAGAAGAATAAGCTGAAACGCTTTTTGACAATCGAATATCAATATGTTGGCTTTTGCAAGCCAACATTTTAAGAATAAGCTGAAATGCTTTTTGACAATCGAATAACAATATGTTGGCTTTTGTAAGCCAACATAATAATAAGCTGAAACGCTTTTTGACAATCGAACAATATGTTGGCTTTTACAAGCCAACATTTTAAGAATAAGCTGAAATGCTTTTTGACAATCGAATAACAATATATTGGCTTTTGCAAGCCAACATTATATTAATAATAATAAGCTGAAACGCTTTTTGACAATCGAATAACAATATGTTGGCTTTTGCAAGCCAACATAATATTAATAAGAATAAGCTGAAACGCTTTTTGACAATCGAATAACAATATATTGGCTTTTGCAAGCCAACATAATATTAATAATAATAAGCTGAAACGCTTTTTGACAATCGAATAACAATATGTTGGCTTTTGCAAGCCAACATAATAATAATAATAATAATAATAAGCTGAAACGCTTTTTGACAATCGAATAATAATATGTTGGCTTTTGCAAGCCAACATAATAATAATAATAAGAAGAAGAAGAAGAAGCTGAAAAGCTTTTTGACAATCGAATAACAATATGTTGGCTTTTGCAAGCCAACATAATAATAATAATAATAATAATAAGAAGAAGAAGAAGAAGAAGAAGAAGAAGAATTAGCTGAAACGCTTTTTGACAATCAAATATCAATATGTTGGCTTTTGCAAGCCAACATAATAATAATGAGAAGAAGAAGAATAAGCTTTTTGACAATCGAATATCAATATGTTGGCTTTTGCAAGCCAACATAATAACAATAATATGTTGGCTTGCAAAAGCCAACATATTGATATTCGATTGTCAAAAAGCGTTTCAGCTTATTCTTCTTTTTATTATTTTTATATTGGCTTGCAAAAGCCAAAATATTGTTATTCGATTGTCAAAAAGCATTTCAGCTTATTCTTATTATTATGTTGGCTTGCAAAAGCCAACATATTGTTATTCGATTGTCAAAAAGAGTTTCAGCTTATTCTTATTATTATGTTGGCTTGCAAAAGCCAATATATTGTTATTCGATTGTCAAAAAGCGTTTCAGCTTATTCTTCTTCTTATTTTTTTAAATATAATTTTTATTAAGTTTCCAAATTACTTTCAATAGCATACAGTTCATACATAAATACCAATACTTTGGTGGTCAAGACAATTGTATAATACAAATAAAAATCGTTCAATCACGGTGTAAGCAAGATATTCATAAACAATACAGTTCCCCTACCCTCCCTCCCCCTCCCCCCTCTCTCTCTACTTCTCTAATGTAACAACATTGCTTTTAATCAATCTGAAGTCTCCCCAGAGTTTGGGTTAATTTTTTCTTTAAGTACCACTCTGAAAGGATGAATGGGGCCATTAAAGTGTGCATGTCCCTATCTGAATATACGACTCCTATAAAAGACTCCCATCTCCTGAAGAAAGAGTTCATAGATCGCTCTCCCATTTGTTCCGCTTCAATTCTCTCCATATCCAGGCAAAGCTTAGCATGGTTAAGAACCTCTGTCATTGACGGCAATTGTGGTTTGAGCCAGTGCTTAAAAATACAGCGTTTGGCTGCCAATAGTAAGATGTGAATAACTGGTTGCATATTAGTCCCATTTGCCTGTGCATGAAAGAGCATTAAATCAGGAGACAAAGGTATTAAGATTAATCTGAGATCTGACTAACCTCCAAAATCAGAGGACGGGAGGGGTGACAAGAACTGGAACCCATAAATGGCTTTGTGAATAAATCTAAAATGTGATTCTCTCCAGACTTGGTTAATTATAACTTTATTGACTGTATTCCATCCCTGAATTACTAAAGTATCTGCATCTAGTGAGAGGAATATTTTTTTCCAATGTGAAAATATATTGTCTGCCAGACACTTTTGCTTGCTAACCCGCAACTCGTAATAAAGATCCGAGAGCGATCTTTTTTTGGAACCATCTCCCACCAAACGATCAAAGGCATTGACAGAGAACTCCCCACTCATGTTTTTTACCCTAAGTCTGAGAAAGCTCATCAACCGGGCATGAGCCAGAAAGTGTTGTGGTTTAATTTGTGTAAATCTATTCTGCATTTCTGTAAAAGACAAATAGGTATTAGTTTGTCTATCTCAGAAATCTTGAACCCTCCTTAAGCCATCTCGCTTCCATGGTTCAAAATGTTTTGCTTCAATACGTGCAGGGAACTCCGGGTGTCCCCAGATTGGCATAAATTTTGAAATCATGAATGGGAGATGGAATATTTTGCGCACCCCTTTCCAGGCCGCTATAGTGTCTGTCAACAGAGTGCTTTGTTTGGCCACAAGGGGTAGAGCGGAGAACTTCGTGTGGAGGAGTGCCCCCAAAGACCACGGTCTAGCCAGTTGAGACTCTAATAGTGTGTTAGTGTAGAAATTGGATCCGAAGATCCAATCAATACCGTGTCTCAACAGGCTGGCTAAATTATATGAACGCAAGTCAGGTAGTGCCATTCCCCCTAATCCTTTTGGTAGTTGGAGTTTTATTATTATTATTAATAAGAATAAGCTGAAACGCTTTTTGACAATCGAATATCAATATGTTGGCTTTTGCAAGCCAACATAATAATAATAAGAAGAAAAATAAGAAAAATAAGCTGAAACGCTTTTTGACAATCGAATATCAATATGTTGGCTTTTGCAAGCCAACATAATAATAATAATAATCAGCTTAAACGCTTTTTGACAATCAAATATCAATATGTTGGCTTTTGCAAGCCAACATAATAATAATAAGCTGAAACGCATTTTGACAATCGAATATCTATGTTGGCTTTTGTAAGCCAACATAATAAGCTGAAACGCATTTTGACAATCGAATATCAATATGTTGGCTTTTGCAAGCCAACATAATAAGAAGAAGAAGAAGAAAAAGAAGAAAAATAAGCTGAAATGCTTTTTGACAATCGAATATCAATATGTTGGCTTTTGCAAGCCAACATAATAATAATAATAATAATAATAATAATAATAAGCTGAAACGCTTTTTGACAATCTAATATCAATATGTTGGCTTTTGCAAGCCAACATAATAATAATGATAATAAGCTGAAACGCTTTTTGACAATTGAATATCAATATGTTGGCTTTTGCAAGCCAACATAATAATAATAAGCTGAAACGCTTTTTGACAATCGAATATCAATATGTTGGCTTTTGCAAGCCAACATAATAATAATAATCAGCTTAAACGCTTTTTGACAATCAAATATCAATATGTTGGCTTTTGCAAGCCAACATAATAATAATAAGCTGAAACGCATTTTGACAATCGAATATCTATGTTGGCTTTTGTAAGCCAACATAATAAGCTGAAACGCATTTTGACAATCGAATATCAATATGTTGGCTTTTGCAAGCCAACATAATAAGCTGAAACGCATTTTGACAATCGAATATCAATATGTTGGCTTTTGCAAGCCAACATAATAATAAGCTGAAACGCTTTTTGACAATCGAATATCAATATATTAGCTTTTGCAAGCCAACATAATAATAATAAGCTAAAACGCTTTTTGACAATCGAATATCAATATATTGGCTTTTGCAAGCCAACATAATAATAATAATAATAATAAAGCTGAAACGCTTTTTGACAATCGAACATCAATATATTGGCTTTTGCAAGCCAACATAATAATAAGCTGAACCACCAACGAATAACAGTATGTTGGCTTTTTCAAGCCAACATAATAAGCTGAACCACCAACGAACAACATTATGTTGGCTTTTTCAAGCCAACATAATAATAGTAATAATAAGCTGAACCATCAACGAATAACAGTATGTTGGCTTTTTAAAGCAAACATAAGATGAACCACAATCGAATAACAGTATGTTGGCTTTTCCATGCCAACATAATAAGCTGAACCGCCAACGAATAACCGTATGTTGGCTTTTCCAAGCCAACATAATAAGCTGAACCACAATCGAATAACAGTATGTTGGCTTTTCGTAGCCAACATAATAATAAGCTGAACCACCAACGAATAACAGTATGTTGGCTTTTCCAAGCCAACATAAATATATTGAAGAAGATAGGGCCCAGTACTGACCCTTGGGGTACCCCACTAGTAACAGTGACCCAATCTGAGTGTGCACCGTTAATAACCACCCTCTGTTTTCTATTATTGAGCCAGTTACTTACCCACATACAGACATTTTCTCCCAGTCCGAGCATTCTCATTTTATATACTAACCTTTTATGCGGGACAGTGTCAAATGCTTGGGGGAAGTCCAGATATAAGACATCCAATTATTCGCCGCTGTCAAGTCTAGAACTTACCTCCTCATAGAAACCTATTAAAATTAGTTTGACATGACCGATCCCTTGTGAAGCCATGCCGCTATGGCGTTATTTGCCTTTTTTTCATTGGGGTGCTCCAAGATAGCAAAACCTTCAAACAGTTTACCCACGACGGATGTTAAACTTACTGGCCAATATTTTCCAAGCTCTGTTTTTGGACCCTTTTTGAATATTGGCACCACATTTGCTATGTGCCAATCCTGTGGAACACCCCCTGTCAGTATAGAGTCTGTAAATATCAGAAATAAGGGTCTGGCTATGACATTACATAATTCTCTTAGGATACGGGGGTGTATACCATCTGGTCCTGGCGATTTGTCTATTTAAATCTTTTTAAGACGCCACTGTACTTCTTTCTGGGTCACAAAAGGCACTTGTAATGGGGAATTTACTTTTACATTCTGCATTTCATCTGACAGTTTATTTTCTTCAGTGAATACAGTGGAGAAAAAGATATTTAATAGCTTTGCTTTCTCCTCATCGCCCTCTGCAACTCCTCCTCATTACTGTGTAAAGGGCCGACACCTTCAGATTTAAACTTTTTGCTATTTATATAATTGAAGAACATTTTAGGGTTAATTTTGCTTTCTTTGGCAATTAATCTCTCAGTCTCTAGTTTGGCTGCTTTTATTTGTTTTTTACATATTCTTATATATATTTTTTCTTATAGTTTTTCAGTGCTTCCTCACTACCCACCTGTTTTAGTGATTTAAATACTTTCTTTTTTGTCATTTATTGTGTTCTTTACAGTTCTATTTATCATTGGTTTCTTCTTGTTCCTTAACCTTTTATTCCCATAAGGTATGTACCTCTCACAATTAGATTTTAGGATGCTTTTAAAAATATCCCATTTTGTGGCTGTATTTTTAATTTTTGAGTACTTTGTTAGTTAGGCCTATGGCCTCTCTTAGTTGGCTAAATTTAGCGTTTTTGAAGTTTGGTATTTTTGTTCCTCCCTGAAGAAACACTCTTTCGAATGATAATTGGAAGGTTGTTACTTTATGGTCTGTTTCCCAGGTTTCCCCCAACCTGCACATCTGTTGTTCTGTCAAGTCTATTGGTTAATACCAAGTTTAGTATGGCCGTCCATCTAGTCGGGTCCTGAACCAGTTGGGAGAGATAATTTGGTTATTGCCAAGAACCAGTTTCCTTTATGAGATGTACATGTTTAAAGTTTCCCAGTCTATATCTGGGTAATTGAAGTCCCCCATAATAATGGCTTCATTATGATTTGCCGCCTCTTTCTATCTCCTTCGGTAGTAGATTTTTCTGTGTACTCTGGTATATTAGGTGGTTTATAATAAACTCCTATTAGTAATTTATTATTGTTTTTGCCTTCATGTATTTCTACCCACAGTGACTCCACATGTTCATGTCCTTCACTTATATCTTTTCGGACTGTGGGCTTTAGACAGAACTCCACATAAAGGCAGACCCCTTCCCCTCTCCGGTTTTGGCGATCCTTTCTAAACAGACTGTAAACCTGTACATTAACTTCCTAGTCATAACTATCATCCAGCCATGTCTCAGTTATTCCCACTATGTCATAGTTCTCCTCACACATCACTAATTCCAGTTCCCCAGTTTTATTAGTCAGGCTTCTGGCATTAGTATACATACATTTGAGAGGTTTATGTATATATTTTACCCTAAACCTTTCCTTCTGAAATGTTCTAGTCCCTCCTTCCACTCCTTCCCCAGTTGCATTACCTTGCCCCCAGTTCTCTAGCTGCACCATCTTCTCCTTCTATAATGTAATTACCCTCCCCCCGTCCCTAGTTTAAACACTCCTCCAACCTTCTAGCCATCTTCTTCCCCAATACAGCTGCCCCTTCCCCATTGAGGTGCAACCCATCCCTACGATAGAGCCCGAGAGAATTCGGCCCAGTTCTCCAGGAACCCAAACCCCTCCTTCCTACACCAGTTCTTGAGCCACTTGTTAACCTCCCTAATCTCCCACTGCCTTTTTTGTGTGGTTTGTGGTACCGGCAGTATTTCGGAAAATACTTCCTTTGAGGTCCTTCCCCAAAGCTTTTGACCTAAGTCCTTAAAATCCACCTACCTCTAAATTTGTCATTGGTTCCGATATGGACCATGACCGCTGGATCTTCCCCAGCCCCTCCCACTAAGCTGTCAACCTGATTCGCGATGTGTCTAACTCGAGTGCCAGAAAGAAAACACACCGTTCGACGATTCCGGTCTTTGTGACAGATTGCCCTATTTGTATCCTTGTTGCAGAATAAAATATGTACTTTAAAAATGTTAAAATTAATATAAAAAAAAAAAGGAAATGCAACCAAAATAAGGACGTGGAAATATATTTTTGATAAAAATATTGAATAGTATTTATGTATATATGTGAGATATTGCAGTTGAAAAAATAGGAACATATGCCAACTTTCAAAAATTGTCATTGATTTTTACGTTTTTTAATAAATATACGCAGATTGTATTGGTAACATTTTACCACCTAAGTAAAGTACAATATGTGACAAGAAAACAATGTCAGAATTATTTTACAAAACCTTTACGATATTATTCTTTGCTTGGTCAATAAGGCCCAAACAGGCTTGGTCACTAAGGGGTTAATAATAAAATATGCATGCTGTGTCCATGGATTTCAATAATTACATAATTTCAGCTTCCTACAAATGTGGAAGTTCACTTCGGTCCTCGGAACCCACCTAAAGGTCATGTTTTCAGGATTTCCTTAGTATTGAGCAGGGGATATAATGAGTGTCCATGCATCAGGACTTACCAAGGTATTCATTCTATGGGATATTCTCAAATCCTGACCGGTAGGTGGTTTCTAAGGACAGGAGTTGAGAAGCCCTGAGTTCAAGAGTAAAACAGGCCTCTTGTGACAGGCAAAGGTGATCAGAGTCAGCAAAAACCCATTGCACGGTCTTGCTAATTGTATGTGTTGCGCAAAATCCAGCCAGTCTAAACCTACTGATTGAAGGCATTCATTGGCTTACATGAAGCCATATTATTAAATCAATGTCTAGGAGTTTATGCATACACATAGGACAATCCTGAACACAGAAAATTTGCAATATGAGGCGATAAACATCTTATAGGTTCACTATGTTTGTGGCAGTTTTCGCATTGCATAACAGGTGCAACAAAGAAGCACAGTGTTTTGAGACTCATTTTGCAAGTCCTTTAAAGCAGTGCTCCTCAACTCAAGTCCTCAGGGTCCGCCTGCCGGTCAAGTTTTCAGGATTTCATTAGTATTCTGTGGAATATCATGGCTGACAGATGGGCCCTGAGGAATGGAGTTTAAGAACACTGCTTTAAAGAAAGGCTATTACCGGTTTTATGCTGCACTAACTTTTAAATCCTAACTGTTCAAATGCATGCCAATGAGTCCCCGTTTTCATGAGCTCACTGCTCTCCCCACCCACCTGCCTCCGACAGCTTTTTTTCACATGAATCAGCAGCAGGTGGAAGAGGAGAGCCAGGAGCTCATGAATATGGGGACTCATTAGCAAAGAAAATGAAGAATGCAGTACTCCAGTGCAAAAAAGTTTTTTTTTTTTGCACTGGAGTCCTGCTTTCTTCATTTTCTTTGTGTACTTGTGAGAGCTTGGATCCGATCTCCTTGGAGGTATGCAACCTAAGCCCTCATTCACATTTCCGTGTCAGTGTCACATCTGTGAAAAAAAAGCATTTGTGTTTCATCCGTGAAGGAGTCCATGAAGGATCCGTGGTTGGTACGTGATACTGAAATGTGAACGGACACATTTAAATGCTTACAGCACACGTGAAAAACGGAAATGTGAACGAAGCCTAACCTTGAATTTTGCAATGTCATTGGACATTACTTATTGGCATGTGCTGGAGCTATTCAGTACAAGATTTCGGCAAAATTGTTGGGTCAATTAAAGAAAGTGACCCAGCATTTTGTTAAAGAGACCAGTCACTAGTTTATGTTGCCCTTTAGTTAGGACACCATAAAACTGGTGACTAGGGATGAGCGAATCGACCAGATGAAACAGCCGAAGTGGATTTGCATAAAACTTCATTAGAATACTGTATGGAGTGAGAATGGAACAGAACCAGAGTCTGGTAAAGGGTTTCTAACAGTAGAAATTAATTTCGGAAGTTATCACCTGAAGTCTCGCAAGACTTTGTGAAGTAATAACTTCGGCTCATAGGAATCAATACATTATAATACTGTACGGAGCACTTGCTCCAGACAGTATTCTAACAAAGTTTTATGCCAATCAACTTTGGATGTTTCATCCAAAGCCTATTTGCTCATCTCTACTGGTGACGTATACCATGAACATAAGACACTGGTCGGAATGGTCAGAAAAATTCCTCTGGCTAGATCATCAGCATCTGATCGGTGGGGGTCTGACACCCGGGACCCCTGCGGATCAGCTGTTTGAGAAGGCAGCGGCACTCCAGCAGCGTCGCGGCCTACTCACTGTTTACTGCAGGCCCAGTGACGTCACGACTAGTATCACTGGCCTGGGCGCGGCCAAGCTTCGTTCCCTTGAATCGAGCATAGCCCCACCCAGGTCAGTTGATACTAGTCGTGACGTCACTCGGCAAGCAGTAAACAGTGAGAAAGCCACTGCGCTGCTAGAGTGCCGCTGCCTTCTCAAAATGCTGATCGGCAGGGGTCTTGGGTGTCAGACCCCCCCCCCCCCCGATCAGATGCTGATGATCTATCCAAAGGATAGATCATCAGTTTAAACAAAGTGCAGAACCCCTTTAACTTTTATTAAATATGTAATTATGAATGCAAGTATGTGCCCAATATAACCTGAGTCAATATTTGAGGCCTTAAATGCTCTACCTGGGGTGAACCTCCCCCCCCTTTTTTTTTTTTTTTTAATTAGACTTCAGTTTTTTGCCCACTTATCATACAAAGAGTATTTTATTAATTTGCAGTGCTGTTTAATTTATCACAGTACCACAAGTACTTGAGATTATTGAAGGGGGTCAGTGGCTGCTTAATCTTAGCAGATGGTGCGTGCTCTTTGAATTATGAACAAATACTGATGCAGGAGGGATTTTTTTATCAAATAAAAATAATCATTGTGATTTACGGTTCCGGCGCCAGCATGAGGTAGGAGCTCCGTACCTGAAATAATCTAGATACTGCTCCCCTCATCTTCCTGGCTGCAGGAACAGACGTGCAGCTGGACACAAACACTCCGATTGTAGACCCTCGGTTTATGGACCGATTCCTGATTCCCATGGGGAGCAAAGATGGCGGCTCCACCAGGAGAACACGAGGAGGAGCGATCTACAGCGCCACCGGCAGACAACTCTGGTGATCTTCTTCATGACACCGATAAGTCAAATATCGACTATAAACATCTGGCACTGGAGGTTGCCACTCGCATAATACCAGATCTCCAAGAAGCTCTCTCTTCCACCGTGGCCCAATCCCTTGGGGTGCTACAGGCTGAGATAAAGCAACACTCGGCTCATCTGAAAGATTTGGAGACAAGGTTGGTGGCGGTAGAAACAGATAACGTAGTATTCAAGAATCACCTCTCCCAGGCTGTTGAGGAAAACGCAAAATTATGGGCAAAAATCGATGACTTAGAAAACCACTCCAGAAGGAGCAACATGCGCATCGTGGGTCTATTGGAACAGATCCCGGCTAAAATGCTCATAACCATATGCACATTGGAGCTCCCCAGGGCCCTGGGACTACTATCCTGCTGCAAGGTTGAGCGAGCACATAAGGTGGGCCAGGGGATGCCTCCAGAGCCCTTAGGCAGATCAAATAAAACGCACGTGCGCTCTGACTGCAATACAAGATCCAGACAGGTCATAGTCAAGTACCTGGACTACTCTGACAAGGCCGCACTGCTGAGAGCATACAAGCAGAAAGGCACTGGAGTGTCGTTAAGAGGTCAGCGCATTTTAACATTTGGGGACTTCTCAGCCGTAGTCACAAGACGGAGGAGACTATTCACTGCAATCTGCTCAGCGCTGCACAATAGCCAAACCCGCTTTGCCCTACTGTACCCGGCTATCCTCCGGGTCTCACTGCCTGACGGTACATCTATGTCATTTGACAGCCCAGAAGAGATGAGGTTGCATCTCGGAGAGATTCTCTCATAACAAAAGCAGCTACCCGCACTGGACTACCCGGAGAGACCACTTAACTCCCAAACTGCACAGACAGCCTAAGAAAATATCAAGCACCTGATTCTATGTGATAGGGCCTTTTGATTGAATCTTGGGCTCAGCTCTACCTTTCTCCGATCTACTGTGAGATTCGATTTGCATTGTCCCTGAGTCTGCGAACTGACGGCTGTAGATGTTCGCACAAGACAAATAGTTAGTGAGGGGAATCGCCTGCATCCACGCAGATCTTCATACGAACTGTAAGTGATTAATCTAATGGGTGATGAGTTATTATAGCTTGGGTTCCTGTTTGCCCATCGGTATTGGTTAGAACTCTGTTTACTATAGATTAAGGATGAGCGAACCTGAACTGTATAGTTTGGGTTTATACCGAATTTTGGGGTGTCCATGACACGGACCCGAACATTTTCGTAAAAGTCTGGGTTCGGGTTTGGCGCTTTTTGAAAGGCTGCAAAGCAGGCAATCAACAAGTGTCATACTACTTGCCCCAAGAGGCCATCACAGTGGGTGTGATTGGCCAGTGCAGCATGTGACCCAGCCTCTATTTAAGCTGGAGTCACGTAGTGCCGCACGTCACTCTGCTCTGATCAGTGTAGGGAGAGGAGGCAGCTGCTGCTGTTAGGGCGAGATTAGGCACTAGGCAGGGATTTACTCAGCAAAAACACTTAATGAAGTGATCGATCTACAGCTGTGAATCATTCAACTTCTGCTATTCAATTGCTCACTGTTTTTAGGCTGCCCAGAGTGTTTTTCAGTCACTTTTTTCTGGGGTGATCGGTGGCCATTTTGTGTCTTGTGGTGCGCCAGCACAAGCTGCCACCAAGTCCATTTAACCATCAATAGTGTGTTTTTATTTTTTTTGCTATATCCTACATCAGGGGCTTGGCTGTGCTTGCTTTTTTATTGAGGGGTGAAATAAAATAGCCAAAATAGCAGTACCCTAAATCTGGTGTCTCAGCTGTGGCTAGCCAATTGTAATACTGTCTGCTGTCTGACAAAGGATATATTTTTGTTCTGGGTTGAAATACAATTCCCAACTTAGCAATTCCCTAAATCAGTGGTTTCTGCTGTATCAGGCCAATTTAAATCTATCCATAAAAGGGTATATTAGATTGAAGGTGCTGATAGAGTCATCCTCAATAACTTCACACGCTACCGAGCATTTCCAAGTCTAATTCTGTCCGTAAACGTATACCTGTCATCCAGGGCCTAAATACTAGGCCTACAATTTATATTCAGCTAAATCTGTGGTTATTGCTTTGGCTGGTCAATTTATTTAGTGTCTGCCAAAGCACAGTTTTTGTTCTGGGTTGAAATACAATTCCCAACTTAGCAATTCCCTAAATCAGTGGTTTCTGCTGTATCAGGCCAACTTTAAATCCATCCATAAAAGCTTATATTAGATTGAAGGTGCGGATAGGGTCATCCTCAATAACTTCACACACTACCGTGCATTTCCAAGTCTAATTCTGTCCTTAAACGTATACCTGTCATCCAGGGCCTAAATACTAGGCCTACGATTTATATTCAGCTAAATCTGTCGTTACTGCTGTGCCTGTATTAGTGTAATACGGTACCTAAATAGATAGCCAGATAGTGTTAGGTGTCTGTAAAAAAAGACCTGAATTTGAATTCAATACATTGGGTCAAATAATTTTTTTCTTATTGTGGTGAACGGTAACAATGAGGAAAACATCTAGTAAGGGACGCGGACATGGTCGTGGTGGTGTTAGTGGACCCTCTGGTGCTGGGAGAGGACGTGGCCGTTCTGCCACAGCCACAAGTCCTAGTGAACCAACTACCTCAGGTCCCAGTAGCCGCCAGAATTTACAGCGATATTTGGTGGGGCCCAATGCCGTTCTAAGGATGGTAAGGCCTGAGCAGGTACAGGCATTAGTCAATTGGGTGGCCGACAGTGGATCCAGCACGTTCACATTATCTCCCACCCAGTCTTCTGCAGAAAGCGCACAGATGGCGCCTGAAAACCAAGCCCATCAGTCTGTCACATCACCCCCATGCATATCAGGGAAACTGTCTGAGCCTCAAGTTATGCAGCAGTCTCTTATGCTGTTTGAAGACTCTGCTGGCAGGGTTTCCTAAGGTCATCCACCTAGCCCATAGCCAGTGGTGGAAGACATAGAATGCACTGACGCACAACTACTTATGTTTCCTGATGATGAGGACATGGGAATACCACCTCAGCACGTCTCTGATGATGACGAAACACAGGTGCCAACTGCTGCATCTTTCTGCAGTGTGCAGACTGAACAGGAGGTCAGGGAGGAAGACTGGGTGGAAGACTATGCAGGGGACGATGAGGTCCTAGACCCCACATGGAATGAAGGTCGTGCCACTGACTTTCAGAGTTCGGAGGAAGAGGCAGTGGTGAGACCGAGCCAACAGCGTAGCAAAAGAGGGAGCAGTGGGCAAAAGCAGAACAACCGCCACCAAGAGACTCTGCCTGCTACTGACCGTGGCCATCTGGGACCGAGCACCCCAAATGCAGATTCAAGGAGTTCCCTGGCATGGCACTTCTTCAAACAATGTGCTGACGACAAGACCTGAGTGGTTTGCACGCTGTGCCATCAGAGCCTGAAGCGAGGCATTAACGTTCTGAACCTTAGCACAACCTGCATGACCAGGCACCTGCATGCAAAGCATGAACTGCAGTGGAGTAAACACCTTTACAAGGAACTCACTCAGGCTCCCCCTGCTGCCTCTTCTGCTGCTACCGCCTCGGCCTCTTCTGCTGCTGCCGCCTCGGCCTCCTCCTCCGCCTCTGGAGGAACGTTGGCACCTGCCGGCCAGCAAACAGAGGATGTACCACCAACACCACCACCTCTGTCACCAAAGCATCTCAACCATGTCACACGGTAGCGTTCAGCTCTCCATCTCACAAACATTTGAGAGATCGCCAGTCTCGCCTATTGTAGTGAACCTGTATA
This sequence comes from Bufo gargarizans, assembly GCF_014858855.1. Taxonomy (NCBI): domain Eukaryota; kingdom Metazoa; phylum Chordata; class Amphibia; order Anura; family Bufonidae; genus Bufo; species Bufo gargarizans. The sequence continues at coordinate 95,573,824 of NC_058086.1, read as the reverse complement.
TGGAGGAAGTAGAAAGGAAAGCCCTGACCACTTTCAAGGGATAAACCACTTTTAAAGTTATTGGTTTAGATATGTGGATGACACTTGGGTTAAAATTCATAAACAAGAATTACAGACTTTCACCGTCCACATCAACTCAGTGGATCATAACATCAATTTCACACAGGAAGATATGCAGAACAAAAAACTGACGTTTCTGGACTGTCTTATAACAGTGGAAAAGGGAAGGAAGCTGGGAATAGAGGTCTATCGAAAACCAACACACATAGACCAGTACCTGCTGTTTGATTCCCACCATCCTCTAGACCACAAACTGGGAGTCATCCAGACTCTACACCACCGGGCAGAGAAAATCCCCACTAGCACAGAGGCCAAGGCGAAGGAACTCAAACACCTCAGAGGGGCACTTAAAACTTGTGGGTATCCAATTTGGGCCTTTGTCAAAACAGAAGGAAGGAGAAGAAAGACCACCAAGACTACCAGTAAGGGCGAGAAGCATGACAGACGCAAGAATATGGTTATCCCATATATAGCTAGGGTGTCTGAGAAACTCAAAAGGATTTTTAATAAACATAACATTCCTGTTTGCTTTAACCCCTTAAGGACACAGGGCGTACAGGTACGCCCTTGTGCCCTGGTACTTAAGGACACAGGGCGTACATGTACGCCCTGTGCATTTTCAATCACCGCCGCGCGGCCGGCGGCGATCGGAACCCCGTGCCTGCTCAAATCATTGAGCAGGCACTTGGGGCAAATGCGTCGGGGGGTCCGGTGACCCCCCCATGTATGCGATCGCAAAAAACCGCAGGTCAATTCAGACCTGCGGTTTTCTGCGTTTCCGGGTTATTCGGGTCTCTGAAGACCCGATAACCCGGAACAGGATGGTGATGGTGGTGTGATTTCACTCCACCAATCACCATCCAGCGATCCTGAGTGGTGATGGTGACATCACCACTCAGGATCGCTTTCTGATTGGTCAGGGGGCGGTGCGGCGGCAGATTCAAAAGAGGCAGGCGCCCCTCTCCTCCTCCTTTTGTGTTCCAGCGCCGGAGGAGAGAGGAGCTGCCTGCTTGTGTCCGCCATCGCTGCCAGCACCCCTGATCTGTGCCCCCAGGACCCGATCTGTGCCCCAGCACCCCATCAGGTACATAGGGACAGCTAGGGAAAGTTTGGGATAGGCAGGGAAAAAAAAGGGAAAGTTAGTTTTTTTTTACTTTTTATTGCATCACCCTAGTTAGGGTGTCTGGGGTCCACAGCACAGCTGTGTGACCCTAGACCCCCCAGGGGTGCTGCCACTTGCCCCCCTCCCCCTGCCACTTGCCCCCCCCCCCCCCACCTTTTTTGGGGTGCTTTTTTTTTTTTTTTTTTTTTTTTTTTTGAGTTCGCTGACTGTGACCGGCACTTAGCGTCCGGCCACTGTTAGCGCATCGCACACCCCACCGCTGATCAACTTCGGACGGTTGATCAGCAGTTTTGAATTTTTTTTCCTCACTTTTTTGCCCTTTTTTTAGTTAGTTTTATATTTTTTTTTCTGTTAGTTTTAGGGTGAGTTCGTGAACACCCGTGCCCCCTCACACACGCACACCAAATAAAGAGTTACACACACGCACATATACACGCAGACACACACTCCCCTATGGCCCGCCGGACGTTCTCGGCCGAGGAGGCATACGCCCAGCTTGCCTCCGAGTCCGAGAGTCCCAGTGAGGATGAGGATGACCCCACATTCCTGTTGTCATCCGCATCCTCCTCATCATCTAGCGATGATGATGAGCCCCCAAGGCGGCGGAGACGCCGCCAGGCGGAGCAAGGGGACCGCCATGTTAGGGACCCTGTGGCCCACACTAGTACGAGCAGCTCTGGGGCTCGTACTGGTTTCCCGGCCCACCAGTTAAATCCACCGGAGCACCCTGCCGGTGAACTTGTCTGGTGTAGCCCAGAGCGATACGAGCCCGTGATTCCTGATTTTGTAGGCCAATCAGGAATCCAGATTTCCACAGTGGGCTACACTGAATATGACTTTTTTTGTCATTTTTTCAGTGACTCACTGGTAAATCTGATGGTGGAGCAGACGAATCTGTACGCCCAACAGTTCGTCGCTCAACACCCGGGCTCCTTTTTGGCCAGGCCCGGTGGCTGGACGCCGGTCAGTGCAGCCGAAATGAGGACATTTTGGGGCCTCGTGCTGCATATGGGCCTGGTCAAGAAACCCAGTGCCAGGCTGTACTGGAGTGGGGACGTCCTATATCAGACCCCACTTTACAGTACGGTTATGACACGCTCCCGGTTTGAGGCCATCAGGAAATGTCTGCATTATTCCGATAATGCAGCATGTCCACCCCGAGGTGATCCTGCCCATGACCGTCTGTACAAGATACGGCCGGTCATCGATCACTTTGGGGCCAAATTCATGGAGGCCTATGTACCTGGAAGGGAGGTCGTGGTTGATGAGTCTCTCATTGCGTTCAAGGGGAGACTCATTTTCCGCCAGTATGTGCCTTCCAAGCGGGCGAGGTATGGCGTGAAGCTATACAAAATTTGTGAGAGTACCTCAGGGTACACTTACAAATTTCGTGTGTACGAGGGGCGAGATTCCCGGATTCAACCACCAGAATGTCCCCCCACTCTGGGTGTTACCGGGAAACTCGTGTGGGACCTTATGTACCCACTGCTGGATAAGGGTTACCACTTGTACGTGGATAACTTTTATACCAGTATCCCCTTGTTCCAGTCCCTTGCCGCCAGATCCACGTCCGCTTGTGGGACCGTGCGGAAAAATCAACGCGGCCTCCCTGCCCACCCCCTCCAGGTACCCATCCCCAGGGGTGAGACCCGTGCCCTTACCACTGGAAACCTGTTGCTGGTCAGGTATAAGGACAAGAGGGATGTCCTTATGCTGTCCACAATTCATGGTAACGGCATCACCCCTGTCCCTGTGCGAGGTACCGCGGCAACGGTCCTCAAGCCCGATTGTATCGTCGCCTACAATCGGTATATGGGAGGAGTTGATCTCTCGGATCAAGTCCTCAAGCCATATAACGCCATGCGCAAAACCCGGGCATGGTACAAAAAAGTTGCGGTCTACTTGGTGCAGGTTGCCATGTACAACTCTTTTGTACTATCCCGAAGCGCTGGCAGCACAGGGACATTCCTGCAGTTCTATGAGGCAGTCCTCAAGGCCCTGATCTTTTCGGACCGGGAAAGAGCAGGCCGGAGTACCTCGGGAACTGTAGGCGCCCGGATCGTCCCTGGCCAACACTTTCCAGGTGTGGTCCCCCATACTGGAAAGAAGGGACGAACCCAAAAAAAGTGCAGAGTGTGTCGCAGGAGGGGGATACGGAAGGACACGACTACTCAGTGCGACACATGCCCCGATCATCCGGGCCTCTGCATTGACGGTTGCTTCAGGGAGTATCACACTTCCATGGAGTACTAAATTTATATCCCAATTTAGGACTGACATGGGATAAAAAAAAAAATGGTTCTCAGACTTGAGACACCCAAAAAAACTAAAATAATTTATTAAAAGTAGACATAGGTATTGCCGCGTCTGTAATAATCTCCTCTATAAAAATGCCCCATGACCTAACCCCCCAGATTAACACGGTCCAGAAAAAAAAAAAAGGTGCAAAAAAAGTTTTTTTTTGTCACCTTACATAATAAAAAGTTTAATAGCAAGCGATCAAAAAGTCATATAGCCCCCAAATTAGTGCCAATACAACCGTCATCTCATCCCGCAAAAAATGAGCCCCCACATAAGATAATCAGATAAAAAAAAAAATTGAAAATGACTCTTAGACTTTAGAGATACAAATTTTTTTTTAGGGTATCAAAAAGGATAATATAGTCTAAAACCTAAATTATTGTAAAAAAAAAGTTGACTTATTAGGTATCGCCACGTCCGTAAGAATCTCCTCTATAAAAATACCCCATGACCCAACCCCCCAGATTAACACAGTAAAAAAATAAAATAAAAAATAGGTGCAAAAAATTTTTTTTTTGTCACCTTACATAACAAAAAGTTTCATAGCAAGCGATCAAAAAGTCATATAGCCCCCAAAATAGTGCCAATAAAACCGTCCGCTCATCCCGCAAAAAATGAGCCCCCACATAAGATAATTGGCTAAAAGAAAATTAAAAAAATTACACTTAGACTTTAGAGATACCCAAAAAAAAAAGTTGTATCAAAAAAGATAATATAGTCAAAAACCTAAATAATTGTAAAAAAAAGTAGACTTATTAGATATTGCCGCGTCCGTAAGAATCTCCTCTATAACAATATCCCATGACCTAACTACCCAGATTAACACGGTTAAAAAAAAAAAAAAAAAACGGTGCCAAAACCGCTATTTTTGGCACTTTTCCATTTCAGTCCGTTTTTTCCGGTAAGAAAACAAGGGTTAACAACCAAACAAAAGTTAAAATTTATTACCCTGATACTGCAGTTTACAGAAACGCCACATTTGTGGTCGTAAACTGCTGTATCCGTAAAAGGGAGGCTGCAAAAGGAAAGGACCGACATGGTTTCTGGAAGGCCGATTTTGATGGCCTTTTTTATTGACACCATATCCCTTTTGAAGCCCCCCTGATGCCCCCCTAGAGTAAAAACTCCCTAAAATTGACCCCATCTAAGAAACTACACCCCTCAAGGTATTCAAAAATGATTATACAAACTTTATTAACCCTTTAGGTGTTCCTCAACAGTTAATGGCAAATGGAGATGAAATATCAGAATTTCAATTTTTGGTAACCTTACCTCACAAAAATGTAATATAGAGCAACCAAAAATTATATTTACCCTAAAAATACTCCCCCAAAAAATGCCACCTTATCCCGTAGTTTCCAAAATGGGGTCACTTTTAGGGAGTTTCGACTCCAGGGGTGCATCAGGGGGGTTGAAACAGGACACGGTGTAAATAAACCGGTCCATAAAAATCAGCCCTCCAAAAACCAAACGGCGCACCTTTCACTCTACGCCCCGCTGTGTGGCCGTACAGTAGTGTACGGCCACATATTGGGTATTTCTGTAAACGGCAGAGTCAGGGTAATAAAGATACAGTCTTGTTTGGCTGTTAACCCTTGCTTTGTTAGTAGAAAACATGGGTTAAAATGGAAAATAAGGCAAAAAAATGAAATTTTCCAATTTCATCCCCATTTGCCAATAACTCTTGCGCAACACCTAAAGGGTTAACGACGAATGTAAAATCAGTTTTGAATACCTTGAGGGGTGTAGTTTCTTAGATGGGGTCACTTTTAGGGAGTTTCTACTCTAGGGGTGCATCAGGGGTCTTCAAATGGGACATGGTGTAAATAAACCAGTCCATAAAAATCAGCCCTCCAAAAACCAAACAGCGCACCTTTCACTCTACGCCCCGCTGTGTGGCCGTACAGTAGTGTACGGCCACATATTGGGTATTTCTGTAAACGGCAGAGTCAGGGTAATAAAGATACAGTCTTGTTTGGCTGTTAACCCTTGCTTTGTTAGTAGAAAACATGGGTTAAAATGGAAAATAAGGCAAAAAAATGAAATTTTCCAATTTCATCCCCATTTGCCAATAACTCTTGCGCAACACCTAAAGGGTTAACGACGAATGTAAAATCAGTTTTGAATACCTTGAGGGGTGTAGTTTCTTAGATGGGGTCACTTTTAGGGAGTTTCTACTCTAGGGGTGCATCAGGGGTCTTCAAATGGGACATGGTGTAAATAAACCAGTCCATAAAAATCAGCCCTCCAAAAACCAAACGGCGCACCTTTCACTCTATGCCCCGCTGTGTGGCCGTACAGTAGTTTACGGCCACATATTGGGTGTTTCTGTAAACGGCAGAGTCAGGGTAATAAAGATACAGTCTTGTTTGGCTGTTAACCCTTGATTTGTTAGTGGAAAAAATGGGTTAAAATGGAAAATTAGACAAAAAAATGAAATTTTCCAATTTCATCCCCATTTGCCAATAACTCTTGCGCAACACCTAAAGGGTTAACGACGAATGTAAAATCAGTTTTGAATACCTTGAGGGGTGTAGTTTCTTAGATGGGGTCACTTTTAGGGAGTTTCTACTCTAGGGGTGCATCAGGGGTCTTCAAATGGGACATGGTGTAAATAAACCAGTCCATAAAAATCAGCCCTCCAAAAACCAAACGGCGCACCTTTCACTCTATGCCCCGCTGTGTGGCCGTACAGTAGTTTACGGCCACATATTGGGTGTTTCTGTAAACGGCAGAGTCAGGGTAATAAAGATACAGTCTTGTTTGGCTGTTAACCCTTGCTTTGTTAGTGGAAAAAATGGGTTAAAATAAAAAATTTGACAAAAAAAAGAAATTCTCAAATTTCATCCCCATTTGCCAATAACTCTTGTGCAACACCTAAAGGGTTAACAAAGTTTGTAAAATCAGTTTTGAATACCTTGAGGGGTGTAGTTTCTTAGATGGGGTCATTTTTGGGTGGTTTCTATTATGTAAGCCTCGCAAAGTGACTTCAGACCTGAACTGGTCCCTAAAAATGTCGTTTTTGTAAATTGCTGAAAAATTTCAAGATTTGCTTCTAAACTTCTAAGCCTTATAACATCCCCAAAAAATAAAATATCATTCCCAAAACAATTCAAACATAAAGTAGACATATGGGGAATGTAAAGTCATCACAATTTTTGGGGGTATTACTATGTATTACAGAAGTAGAGAAACTGAAACTTTGAAATTTGCTAATTTTTCCAAAAATTTGTTAAATTAGGTATTTTTTGGTGCAAAAAAAAATATTTTTTTGACTTCATTTCACCAGTGTCATGAAGTACAATATGTGACGAAAAAACAATCTCAGAACGGCCTGGATAAGTCAAAGCGTTTTAAAGTTATGAGCACTTAAAGTGACACTGGTCAGATTTGCAAAAAATGGCCTGGTCCTAAGGTGTAAAAAGGCTGTGTCCCTAAGGGGTTAAACGCAGCAACACACTGAGGCAACAACTGGTTCACCCCAAAGACCCAACGCCTAAACACAAGATGGACAACATTGTGTACGCAGTCCAGTGCAATGAGGAATGCTCAGAACTGTATATCGGCAAAACAACAACTACATCAGCGTATGGCCCAGCATAGAAGAGCCAAAACCTCTGGTAAAGATTCAGCCATGTACTTACATCTAAAAGGAACAGATCACACCTTTGAAGACAGTCAAGTACGTGTTTTGGATAAGGAGGCCGATTGGTACAAACGAGGCGTGAAGGAGGCCATCTACGTAAAAATGGAGAAGCCAAGCTTGAATAGAGGTGGGGGGGGGGGGGGGGTTAGACATCTATTGTCTGCCACGTATAATGCTGTCTTGACACCTTTTTCTGGGAAGTCTTTATCACCTACTGACTCCAATTAGGATAATGGAATCAACACCTTTGACCCAATGCTGGGTCTAATTACCAGATGTGGATTCAGTTACATATTTATTCCTAGAATTTTTTGTACAATCACTCAGAATTGAGAAAGCTCGTTGGAAGAACGAGTGAAACGTTTTCAAGAAATCTACAGTACGTCCAGTTGCCTTGATTTATTCTTTACAGATATTTGAGAGAAAGCGTAAATTCCCACCTAGCTACCCTCGATCCCTGGCCCTAAACGCCAGCATTTCTAAACTACTGGCCTATGATATGCTGTCATTCAGGCTGGTGAACACAGACAGCTTCAAACAGCTCATGTCGCTTGCTGTCCCACAGTATGTTGTTCCCAGCCGCCACTACTTCTCCAAGAAAGCCGTGCCTTCCCTGCACAACCAAGTATCCGATAAAATCAAGTGTTCACTGCGCAACGCCATCTGTGACCAGGTCCACCTAACCACAGATACGTGGACCAGTAAGCACAGCCAGGGACACTATATCTCCCTAACTGCACACTGGGTAAATGTAGTGGCGGTTGGGCCCCAGGCGGAGAGCTGTTTGGCGCAGGTCCTTCCGCCGCCAAGGATCGCAGGGCAACATTCTTTGCCTCCTCCTCCTACTCGGCTTCCTCCTCCTCTTCTTCCACCTGCTCATCCAGTCAGCCACACACCTTCACCACCAACTTCAGCACAGCCCGGGGTAAATGTCAGCAGGCCATTCTGAAACTCATATGTTTGGGGGACAGGCCCCATACCGCACAGGAGTTGTGGTGGGGTATAGAACAACAGACCGACGAGTGGTTGCTGCCAGTGAGCGCTTCCCGCTCACCGCCTCATATCCAACGTGCCCACCAGGTGGAACTCCACCTTGCACATGCTGGACATAGTGGAGTTTCAGCTGCAGCACGCACGGGTCAGTGGCACTGCGGAACAGCACCACTTCACCACCAATGACTGGGCCTCCATGCGAGACCTGTGTGCCCTGTTGCGCTGTTTCGAGTACTCCACCAACATGGCCAGTGGCGATGACCTCGTTATCAGCGTTACAATACCACTTCTATGTCTCCTCGAGAAAGGAGGGCGATGATGGAAGAGGAGGTGGCCCAGGAGGAGGAGGAAGAGGGGTCATTTTTAGCACTTTCAGGCCAGTCTCTTCGAAGTGACTCAGAGGGAGGTTTTTTGCAACAGCAGAGGCCAGGTACAAATGTGGCCAGCCAGGGCCCATTACTGGAGGATGAGGATGAAGCATGTTCACAGCGGGGTGGCACCCAACGCAGCTCGGGCCCATCAATGGTGCGTGGCTGGGGGGAAACGCAGGACGATGACGATACGCCTCCCACAGAGGACAGCTTGTCCTTACCTCTGGGCAGCCTGGCACACATGAGCGACTACATGCTGCAGTGCCCGCGCAACGACAGCAGAGTTGCCCACATTTTAACGTGTGCGGACTACTGGGTTGCCACCCTGCTGGATCCACGGTACAAAGACAATGTGCCCACCTTACTTCCTGCACTGGAGCGTGATAGGAAGATGCGGGAGTACAAGCGCACATTGGTAGACACGCTACTGAGAGCATTCCCAAATGTCACAGGGGAACAAGTGGAAGCCCAAGGCGAAGGCAGAGGAGGAGCAAGAGCTCGCCAACGCAGCTGTGTCACGGCCAGCTCCTCTGAGGGCAGGGTTATCATGGCAGAGATGTGGAAAAGTTTTGTCAACATGCCACAGCTAACTGCACCACCACCTGATACGGAACGTGTTAGCAGGAGACATTTCACTAACATGGTGGAACAGTACGTGTGCACACCCCTCCACGTACCGACTGATGGTTCGGCCCCATTCAACTTCTGGGTCTCCAAATTGTCCACTTGGCCAGAGCTAGCCTTTTATGCCTTGGAGGTGCTGGCCTGCCCGGCGGCCAGCGTTTTGTCTGAACGTGTATTCAGCACGGCAGGGGGCGTCATTACAGACAAACGCAGCCGCCTGTCTACAGCCAATGTGGACAAGCTGACGTTCATAAAAATGAATCAGGCATGGATCCCACAGGGCCTGTCCATCCCTTGTGCAGATTAGACATTTATAACTACCTCCCCTTAACCATATATTATTGTACTCCAGGGCACTTCCTCATTCAATCCTCTTTTTATTTTCATTTTACCATTATATTGCGGGGCAACCCAAAGTTGAATGAACCTCTCCTCTGTCTGGGTGCCAGGGCCTAACAATATTTGACAGTGGCCTGTTCCAGTGTTGGGTGACATGAAGCATGATTCTCTGCTATGACATGAAGCCTGAATCTCTGCTATGGGACCTCTCTCCTCTGTCTGGGTGCCGGGGCCTAAAAATATCTGACAGTGGCCTGTTCCAGTGTTGGGTGACATGAAGCATGATTCTCTGCTATGACTTGAAGCCTGAATCTCTGCTATGGGACCTCACTCCTCTGTCTGGGTGCCGGGGCCTAAATATCTGACAATGGCCTATTCCAGTGGTGGGTGACGTGAAGCCCGATTCTCTGCTATGACCTGAAGCCTGATTCTCTGCTATGACCTGAAGCCTGATTCTCTGCTATGACATGAAGCCTGAATCTCTGCTATGACATGAAGCCTGAATCTCTGCTATGGGACCTCTCTCCTCTGTCTGGGTGCCGGGGCCTAAAAATATCTGACAGTGACCTGTTCCAGTGGTGGGTGACATGAAGCCTGATTCTCTGCCATGAGACCTTTCTCCAATTGATATTGGTTAATTTTAATTGATTTTCTTTGTATTTTAATTCATTTCCCTCTCCACATTTGTTTGCAGGGGATTTATCTACATTTTGCAGCCCTCTAGCCCTTTCCTGGGCTATTTTACAGCCTTTTTAGTGCCGAAAAGTTCGGGTCCCCATCGACTTCAATGGGGTTCGGGGCGAAGTTCGGGTCAAGTTCGGGTCGAGTTCGGATCCCGAACCCGAACATTTCCGGGAAGTTCTGCCGAACTTCTCGAACCCGAACATCCAGGTGTTCGCTCAACTCTACTATTGATGTCTCTCCAAAGACGTTTGAGCGCGTTTATATACTCCCCATGACCATACTGAAGGGGAAAAGATCGCTACGAGCAGTCAGTTAACTCTTGATATATTACATGGGGAGAATACCTTCACACTGTTATAGAATGCTTTTAATTTCCCTAATTGTACACTGTTAAGATCAATATAGTGTTTTATAACCGGCTGTTGTTAGCTAAAACCGCCATCAGAATGCACTCCTGGGGTGATCCGGCTGTGGATGGAATCGCGGGAAACATCATTGGTCCCCTGTTATATCGGTCCGGGGACCTTTAATGTACATGCACATGGCATCTTAGCTAATAACTGGAATCCAACATGATTTACATTATGATTGCTCCTAGGTAGAAATGTCCTTTCTTCTTAATTAGCTAACGCGCATACTGCTATGCTCCGAATATTTGAGATATTGTTATATATTTTTGATGTAATAGATGGTTTCATCTCAGACAGTATGTTTCTGTTAGGGGTTGGGGATATAGTTGGGGGTTTGGGGAAGGGAGACATTTTTGGCGCCCACTTCAAGTCCACTGGCGTATGCAACAAAACAAGTAATCCACTTCCCAATTTGAAAATTGTATCCTGGAATATAAAAGGGTTGAGATCACCGGGTTAACGTATGATGATTTTAAGACACCTTAAAAAATTAAGTGCTGATATAGCTTTATTACAAGAGACACATTTGACATCACAAGATTTCCACTGCATGAAAAAATTGTGGGTAGGAGAGGTTTTTGGTTCGGAGGCAATAGGGAAGAAAGCAGGAGTTCTCACCCTACTAAAGAGGGGTCTACCATATACAGTGCTAGCGCATGATCATGACTACAGGGGTCGAATTTCTCATCTCCATCTTACCTCGGCGAGGGGGGATTTAAGTGTTTATCATGTATATGGACCAAATGAACCAGATATATATTTTTTTATTTTTTATGCCTTGAGTCAACGTGTACTCGAGATCCTGTAGTGCTTCGAATAGTAGGGGGAGACATGAATACTGTCGTAAGCCAAGTAGAAGATAGAAGGAGGAAAACAAGTCCACTAGGCAAGAAGGGAGGGGAAAACTTGAATCTAACACGCCTACTAACAGACGCTAATCTCACAGAGATTTGGCGCCCTATTCACCCTGAGGGGAGAGAGTTAACTTTTTTTTTTCTGCCGCCTGTATTGATTACATCCTGGTCAACAGGGAAAGCTTGGGGCGTTTCGCGGAACCAAAAATTGAGGATATGGTGATCTCAGATCACGCCCCGGTCTCGATTTTATTCCAGGATGGAATACCAAGGGGATCAAATTTCTTATGGAGATTTCCAGCATGCTTGATAAAAGATGAAAATTTCTGCGATATGCTCCATGACTGGTGGCTAGAGTATAAGCAAGACAATGAGGGAACCATTAATCCCCAGTTGTTGTGGGATGCTGGGACAGCTGTTCTGAGGGGAAAAAATCATGGTTTACAAGTACAAAAAAAAAAAAAAACACACAACCAAACTAAAACTCACACAAATGAGCTATGAGCTGATATTAGCATATACAACCTTCCAAAACACCCTAACACACTTTCACAGCAAAAATGGCAGCAAGCCAAGCAGAGGTATGATGCGTGGCTTCTCCACTGGGAACAGCTGGTACAATCCAAACGGGAGGCTCACATGTTCAAATTTGGGAATTAGGTTGGCAAAGTTTTGGCTACATTGGCTACTGGACAAAAAGGTCAGACACACATTCACGGTCTTTTGGATAACACAGGCAAAACATGTACGCAAACCAACGAGATCAATGGGATTCTAAAGGACTTCTATGCCAAGTTATATGACACTTCAGTCTGCCAGACTAGGTGTGTTCAGGATTGGTTGGGAGATGCCACTGTAACAAAAATATCAGAAGCTGATGGGATCACTATCAATTCCCCAATAACTACCGAAGAAGTCCTCCATACTGTTAAAAACCTTATCTTAGGAAAATCGCCGGCCCGGATGGGTTTACAGGGGAGTTCTACCGCATTCTAGCACAGGACATAGCCCCTACACTCTCTTGCATATTCACTAATTATATGCAGGGGAAGGATATCCCTACATATACAAACACAGCCCATATCAAAGTATTACCAAAGCCAGGCAAGGACCTCACTCTAGCCTTCTCATAACGACCAATCTCACTAATAAACGTTGACCTGAAAATAGCATCCAAGATCTTGGCAGACAGGCTGGCGGCTGTTCTGCCAAAAATAATCTCCCCCAGTCAGGTGGGGTTTGTGCAGGGCAGAGCAGGGGTCAATGTTTGCAAAGTGTTGGGAGTTTTAGATGAGATAAAGATGCATCCGGCGGCCCATCCCTCCCCAACAATTGTGGTTATAGACGCGGAGAAAGTGTCTGACAATGTGGACTGGGGATAGATGGGTTACGTGCTGGAATATGTAGGAATTAACTGTCCTTTTAGACATTATTTGACAGCCCTCCACAAGCTAGGATTCACACTCCAGGATATGTTTCCACTCCCTTTACTCTAGGCAAAAGCACTAGACAGGGATGCCCACTATCCCCCTACTGTTTAATCTTGCTATAGAACACCTTTCCCGTAAAATAGCACTCGCCAAGAATATAGAGGGTATCAATATAGGTAATATCACTATAAAACATGTGTTTTTTGCGGACGATCTTTTACTGTCTTTAGAGAACCCAAGGAGAGACCTCAAACATGTCTTTCAGTTATTGGAAGATTTTGGAAAAGTATCGGGATACAGAGCTAACCCTGCTAAATCAAAACTTCTCCTCTTACATAACCGAACCTATAAGTACACACTCCCCAATTAGATACTTAGCCTCCACATCAATAAAATACCTAGGCATAAATATTGGCAGACGCGCGGAATCCCTATATCTCCTAAACTACACCCCACTCTTTAAATCAATTATGACAGATCTAGACAGATGGAAGAACTATCCATTATCCCTTGGGGGGAGAAGTCAACGCCTAAAAATTATCAGCATCCCAAAAATACTATACCATATACAAATTATCCCTCTCTTGCTTAAAGGGGTAATCCCACTCTGCCTTTTTATACTTGTCTGCTGCCACCGCGCCGTTCACTACCTGGATTCTGGCTGGAGGTGGGCTTCATCTTGATTGAAGTCTTCTCCCGGCCGGGCCGCACACTGGACTTAACGCGCACACCGCCACGCATGCGCCATGGTGACTTATTTCTGGCCAATATAGTACAAAGCCGGCGTGCGCGTTCGCAGCTCTGTACTATTCTTGCCGGGAAGAAGTCACCTTCGCGCAAGTGCGGCAGCGTGCGCGCTCAGGACAGCGAGCGACCCGGCAGGGAGAAAAGAAGGAGTCTTCTGCGCAAGCGCGGCCATTAGGATTTTGGAGAAGAGCGGTGGCCGTAACCAGGGGAGACAGAGTCACAACAACAAGGTAAGTGGGGATGAATTTTAACCAAAACGATGGGAATTTGTTAATCAAGTATATTTACAATAATGATTACTGTCAAATCATTAACAGATTTAACAGTGATCATTATGATGGGATAACCCCTTTAAGCACTCTGATCTGGCTAAGTTAGAATCAGCATTCCGCACCTTTTTATGGGCCAGGAAGAAACCCAGAATAGCTCTACGTAAGCTACAATTACCCAAACAAAAGGGAAGGTGGATTAGCTTATGAATCTCTCCTGTGTTTGAGGTTTGGCACCAGGTTTTAAGGGGGGGGGGGGGGGGGGGGGATTGGGAAAAGAGTTGTATTATCAATGAGGTAACATGATTTGTGCAACATTCTTGTGCTCGCTTCTCTAGAAGATACTCATTTAATATCATAAGTACCTATGTATAACTCTTATGTATGACTTATGCAACATTCCTATGTCTTATTTGTTGGATGTCAATTGCCGATATTATGTGCATAATCTCTATGTACAACTTTTATACATGACATCATACTATTTCATATTAATACTCAAAAATTATATTTAAAAATAAAAATCACTGTGCGGCATCACGCAGTATGAGCTGCTGTATACACTATACAGCAGCTCATACTGCGTGATGCCGCACAGTGATTTTTATTTTTAAAAATCTCCTTCAGACCGCACATCCAAGCCCTTTCCACCACCTGCCGCCTCCAACTCAAAAACATCTCCCGCATCCGCGCTTTCCTCAACTTTGAATCTGCAAAAATGCTTGTGCATGCCCTCATCATCTCCCGTCTAGACTACTGCAACATTCTCCTCTGTGGTCTTCTATCTAGCACTCTCGCAGCCCTCCAATCTATCCTCCACTCTGCTGCCCGATTAATCCACCTCTCACCCCGTTACTCCTCTGCCTCTCCCCTCTGCCAATCCCTTCACTGGCTCCTCATTGTCCAGCGAATTCAGTTCAAAATACTAAAATACATACAAGGCCGTCCACAACCTGTCCCCTCACGCAATCTCCGATCCTTACAAGACCTCCTTTTCTCCTCTTATCACCTCTTCCCACAATCGCCTCCAAGATTTCTCCCGTGCATCCCTCACACTCTGGAACTCGCTACCCCAACATATTAGACTCTCACCTACAGTGGAATCCTTCAAAAGAAACCTAAAAACCAACCTCTTCAGACAAGCCTACAACCAGTGACCCTGCTGCATCTATACCGCCATGACCAGCTTCACCCTCACCTACTGGGTCCTTCCCCTATACAATGTAGATTGTAAGCCTTCACTAGCAGGGCCCTCTCTCCTTCTGTAATAGTTTGTAATTCGTCTTGTTTATGCTTAGTGCAATTGTCTGTATGTATACCCTTTTTGATATGTACAGCGCTATGGAATGAATGGCGCTATAATAATTAATAATAATAATAATGTACTGTTTTAGAGCGGTCGATATGTTAGGAAGTTTGCAGTTTACAGTATACACTTGCAGTTATGTGCAGCCCTAGATTAAATACTGATTAACTAGGCGCGACTGCATATATAACTTGAGTCACGTACTTTAGGCCCACAACTTCCCTGCCTGGGATAGATGAATAAGTATATGATCTAATTACAAATTGTATTCTAGGTTGTAATACTTTAGAGGAGCGCTGTTAAGAAGCTGTTTGCACTAATCAACGGCTCCTATGATGCCTACAGAGACCAATATATCTATTTATTATGTGCTGCCACAGAACACAGCAGTCACTTATGAGCCAGCAAACTCTGATACAATGTATATGCACACTGGCTGATTGTAACGGCTGCTCTCTTTACAATGGTTACATGCTGTAAGCCCTCACTATCCCTACCTGCATGAATTCACCCTATTCAAATTACTGCCTTAAATTAGAGTCTAATTAGCTCTCCCTTTAGAATGCCCTATCGGAGTCTGCTTGTACCAAAAACAAACAAGCACCCCGTCCGACACGTTTCACGCTTGCGGCTTAGTCAGGGGAATGGGGTAAAACCATGAGAAAAACACTGGCTCAGTTAGGCCTCTTTCACACTTGCGTTGTCCGGATCCGGCGTGTACTCCACTTGCTGGAATTACACGCCGGATCCGGAAAAACGCAAGTGTACTGAAAGCATTTGAAGACGGATCCGTCTTCAAAATGCTTTCAGTGTTACTATGGCAGCCAGGACGCTATTAAAGTCCTGGTTGCCATAGTAGGAGCGGGGAGCGGGGAGCGGGGGAGCGGTATACTTACAGTCCGCGCGGCTCCCGGGGCGCTCCAGAATGACGTCAGAGCGCCCCATGCGCATGGATCATGTGATCCATGCGATCACATCATCCATGCGCTTGGGGCGCCCTGACGTCATTTTGGAGCGCCCCGGGAGCCGCACGGATGGTAAGTATGCTGCTCCCCTGCTCCCCACTACACTTTACCATGGCTGCCAGGACTTTAGCGTCCCGGCAGCCATGGTAACCATTGAGAAAAAGCTAAACGTCGCATCCGGCAATGCGCCGAAACGACGTTTAGCTTAAGGCCGGATACGGATCAATGCTCCGGCCTTGCGGCAAGTGTTCCGGGATTTTTGGCCGGAGCAAAAACGTTCCGTTCCGGAACGGAAGACATCCTGATGCATCCTGAAGGACGGACTGTCCATTCAGAATGCATTAGGATAATCCTGATCAGTATTCTTCCGGCATAGAGCCCCGACGACGGAACTCTATGCCGGAAGAAAATAACGCAGATGTGAAAGAGCCCTTACTTGAACTGACCCACTTGTTTTCCTGAAATCTAAATTGTGCAGCTGCAGCACGAGCTGATCAAAAAGTTTCTGTGGCTATGCCAGGCCTACTTGTACTGTATTGCCTAAGCATCAATAACATGGCTTTATGAAAATTCAAACAATATGAATAGCAGATAGACGCTGACCAAATTAAAGAAACAATAGTAATGAAAGAAGAAACAAATATAATTCTATGGCAGTGGCAGTAAAAATTTGATCTTGCTAAATTGCCATATCATATATAAAAGTTCCCACCCTGAAAGAAATAGCCACTCTAAAACCACGTATTTCATTTTCACATAGCAGTACTCTAAAAGACACTCTAGCATTCTTGCCCACAATCTAACTGGGAACAAAAATGGTCCAAAATGGGTTTTATTGGTAAAAGCCCTACATATTGGGGTGTTAAACATATGATAAAAATTTCACAATTTTCATAATTTCAATTTATCTGCTTTTAAAACAGATAGTGATACCTCCTAAAATAGTTATTACTTTACATTTCCCATAAGTCTACTTCATGTTTGGATCATTTTGTAAATGACATTTTATTTTTTTAACTTGTTTGTTAACAGCCAAACAAAACTCAATATTTATTGCCCTGATTCTGTAGTTTACAGAAACGCCCCATATGTAGTCGTAAACTGTTGTACGGGCACACGGCAGGGCGCAGAAGGAATGGAATGCCATATGGTTTTTGGAAGGCAGATTTTACTGGGATAATTGTAAGTTATAATAACACAACCGTAAAGTCGGTCACACTGTGATATTGTCTGAAATGCTAGACCCTTTAGATCCAAAAAATTATATTAACATTACTGGGTAGCTTATTTAAGTTAAGACTTAACATTTAATATGGTATTTGAAATAAAATAATAGGCCCTTAAGTATTGAACAAAATTATTGTAACCACTGGTCACACTAGTCTCCTAATAGATGGCGGAGGTGGGAGAGGACCGTATATAGGGATAGCAATATGTTGACAGACAGGATGAGGTATGTTTAGATAGAAGGATACACTGCTGGGACGAAACCCTAGTACGTCCCTTCAGTCTATTAAATTAAACCTGGCTGATGCTCTAACCCTAATGTCACCCTCCCTAAATGTGGACTGCCCAGCTTTGCCCAAAAGACTAACGGTCATGTAAATGAACGGTCAGATTGGGTTTCAAAGGGGACATAAGTACTGGTTTAATATGTGCAGTGAGTATGGTCCAATATGGATCTCCTAAAAATATAGGGCAACCTTGACGCAATACTCAATTAAATCACGCACGTATTAATCAATATAGGTAAATATATCTGAGTATAATCGTTCTCGTCCTTTTAAACAAAGTGGCGTGTGCTGGACGGTATAAATATACACAGATGTATACACCCTAAAAAGTGTTTTTGAAGTGTCCCGACGCGTTTCCTCAGTGATGTCAGATTCATCAGGGGACAAAAAAGAAAAAACAAAAAACATCAAATTGCAGGAGTTCCTTTTTGATTAAGGTCTATATCTCCAGTTACAGGGGTGGAGTCACGGGGCTTATATTGCAGTGTGAATAGGCACCTCAAAAAGAGCATGGTGTTGGCTCTAAATAGCATTAAGAGGTTCACTTAATCTTCTAATCACACAGTATGGGATGATGTCAAGTTAAACAATTATTTCCGTGCACATGTATCCATATTTCACAATCCGGACCAGTACCCGGAAAAAAGTCCCATACACTATAAGCCCTCGTGGAACTCCAGTCCAGCGGCAATAGTGTTTCAACCAAAATTTAGGTCACAAGATGTATCACAAACATTTTGTAGCAGATCTCCCAATGTTAGTATCAACACTAGAGGTTAACAAGGTCTCTACAATGTTATAAATTAGATAATGCTGGATCCCTTTAGTGTACAGGTACCCCAGCACTAATAAACTTATCTGTCCAGTCCTGAATGTCGACTGATTCCAGACAACGATGGGCGAGGGTGTTCCCCGGCGTCCCGCGTGTGGCAGTGGCAGTAGCGCCATATTCGCGGGTCATTTAAATAGCAGAGTGGTACCGCCCCCATCGCACACCCACTCACCGTCACGCAGCGTCATCATCGCGTCACGTGTCAGCTGTCTCGAGCTTTCGTCACGTGACCGATCTTCTTCCTGAGACGCACCATGCAGAGGCTTGTTTATCGTTGCCAGGAGACCCTCGGAGCCTATGGTCCTCACAAAAGGGCCGTAGTCCGAGATAGTTTGATCTACCCAGCAGCCGGCCGCGTCCACCTGGTATGTATCAGCGGCTAAGCGTTCTCTACTGCGCATGTATGAGATGGATGGCTAGTAGTGCAGAGTAAAGTCAATGGGCAAATTTGCAAATCCTCTGCTAATACTAGTTCAACAAATGAACCAGTGGTCTGCATGGTTCTGCAGTTGTCCCACTGGGGAGTTGGAGTTTATAAGACCGTTTCCTAAATATACAGACGTGGACAAAATTGTTGGTACCCTTTGGTCAATGAAAGAAAAAGTCACAATGGTCACAGAAATAACTTTAATCTGACAAAAGTAATAATAAATTAAAATTCTATAAATGTTAACCAATGAAAGTCAGACATTGTTTTTCAACCATGCTTCAACAGAATTATGTAAAAAAATAAACTCATGAAACAGGCATGGACAAAAATGATGGTACCCCTAACTTAATATTTTGTTGCGCAACCTTTTGAGGCAATCACTGCAATCAAACGCTTCCTGTAACTGTCAATGAGACATCTGCACCTCTCAGCAGGTATTTTGGCCCACTCCTCATGAGCAAACTGCTCCAGTTGTGTCCGGTTTGAAGGGTGCCTTTTCCAGACTGCATGTTTCAGCTCCTTCCAAAGATGCTCAATAGGATTGAGGTCAGGGCTCATAGAAGGCCACTTTAGAATAGTCCAATTTTTTCCTCTTAGCCATTCTTGGGTGTTTTTAGCGGTGTGTTTTGGGTCATTGTCCTGTTGCAAGACCCATGACCTGCGACTGAGACCAAGCTTTCTGACACTGGCTAGTACATTTCTCTCTAGAATTCCTTGATAGTCTTGAGATTTCATTGTACCCTGCACAGATTCAAGACACCCTGTGCCAGACGCAGCAAAGCAGCCCCAGAACATAACAGAGCCTCCTCCATGTTTCACAGTAGGGACAGTGTTCTTTTCTTGATATGCTTCATTTTTTCGTCTGTGAACATACAGCTGATGTGCCTTGGCAAAAACTTCGATTTTTGTCTCATCTGTCCACAGGACATTCTCCCAGAAGCTTTGTGGCTTGTCAACATGTAGTTTGGCATATTCCAGTCTTGCTTTTTTATGATTCGTTTTCAACAATGGTGTCCTCCTTGGTCGTCTCCCATGTAGTCCACTTTGGCTCAAACAACGACGGATGGTGCGATCTGACACTGATGTTCCTTGAGCATGAAGTTCACCTTGAATCTCTTTAGAAGTCTTTCTAGGCTCTTTTGTTACCATTCGGATTATCCGTCTCTTAGATTTGTCATCAATTTTCCTCCTGCGGCCACGTCCAGGGAGGTTGGCTACAGTCCCATGGATCTTAAACTTATGAATAATATGTGCAACTGTACTCACAGGAACATCTAGTTGCTTGGAGATGGTCTTATAGCCTTTACCTTTAACATGCTTGTCTATAATTTTCTTTCTGATCTCTTGAGACAGCTCTTTCCTTTGCTTCCTCTGGTCCATGTCGAGTGTGGTACACACCATATCACCAAACAACACAGTGATTACCTGGAGCCATATATATAGGCCCAATGGCTGATTACAAGGTTGTAGACACCTGTGATGCTAATTAGTGGACACACCTTGAATTAACATGTCCCTTTGGTCACATTATGTTCTGTGTTTTCTAGGGGTACCATCATTTTTGTCCATGCCTGTTTCATGAGTTTATTTTTTTACATAATTCTGTTGAAGCATGGTTGAAAAACAATGTCTGACTTTCATTGGTTAACATTTATCGAATTTTAATTTATTATTACTTTTGTCAGATTAAAGTTATTTCTGTGACCATTGTGACTTTTTCTTTCATTGACCAAAGGGTACCAACAATTTTGTCCACGTCTGTAACTGATCTCCATACACAACGGCTCAAATCGGCCTTTAAAGTCATGCTTTTTATCAAGTGGCTTTTTACAGAAATGTAGTTTGGGGCAGTAAAGTGTTTAGCACCATAACCCTGTAAATATTTTATCCAGGGAGGCGACTGGGATCGGTCCCCCATTGTGGGGGAAAAAAGAGGAATTTCTCAGGAGGCACTTTAGGACTCTATATAACAGCTAAATGACAATTGCTCATTTAGACCTGTAGGGGTCACAGTTTGGAGATGGAAGATCCACCATGTCTCTCTTTGCAAAATTCTCCGATCCCAGTCACCTCCCCTTTTTGGCCTTGCAATGGCCTCAATTCCCATAAATTTCAAGTCCGACGCATCTCCCCCATGCACCGAGTTGACATGTTTTGCCAGGGGAGTGTCTCTGTCATTCCTAACGTCACCAAGGTGCTCACCCACCCTTCGTCGTAGTTCGCGGGTCGTTTTCCCTATATACTCTAAACCACATATGCAGTGGGCCCTGTATATAACTCCCTTAGTGCGGCAGTTAATGAACTGTTTAATTTGGTAGGTTTTACCCGTGACGTTGGCACAGAAGGACCGTCCCTGTGTCATGTGTCCACATGCCACACAGCCACTACACCGAAAACAACCGATTGGGCGTTGGAGCCATGACCCTTTTTGGTCGCGTGTCTCAACGTAGTGGCTGTGTACCAGGCGGTCTCTTAGGCTCAGACCCCTACGATAAGTGATCTGTACTCTTTCAGGCACCGCCCCCTTGATGTCCGGGTCCAGGAGAAGAACATCCCAGTGTTTTTTTAGGATCTGTTTGACTTCTTCCGAGGCGTCATCAAATGTGCCTATAAGGCGTATCTGACCACCCTCAGTTTTTTTAGGTTTAGGATAGAGTAGCTCATCCCTCTTGCTTTCACAAGCCCTCCTAAAGGCCGACTTCAAGACTGTATCAGGATAGCCCCTTTCCCGAAAGCGACCTCTCAGGTCATCTGCCTGTTGTTTAAAGGCCTCCCAAGTGGAGCAGTTCCTTCTGATTCGCAAGTACTGCCCCACTGGGATACCCCTTTTTAGGGGAAAAGGATGGTGGCTCGTCCAGTGTAGAAGTGCATTCGTGGAAGTGGGCTTCCTGAAAATGTCCGTTTGTATCTCGTCGTTCTTACCCCTTGTGATTAAAATATCAAGGAAGGGCAAGTGGTTGTTTTCAAAAACTGAGGTAAATCTCATATTGATGCTATTGATATTCAATTCCTTAACGAAGTCATAAAAGTCATTTTCTTCACCCTTCCACACCACAAAGACGTCGTCAATGAATCTAGCCCATGTAACAATACATGGGACATGTCTACTGGGTACATCGCTGAAGACCAGTGTCCTCTCCCACCAGCCCAGGAACAGGTTGGCATACGACGGGGCGCAAGAACTCCCCATCGCTGTGCCTCTGAGCTGGTGGTAGAGGACCCCGTCAAACAGGAAATAATTCCTTGTGAGGACAAAGTTGAGTAACTGCAAGGTAAAGACATTATGGGGGTAGAACTGTTGTCCTCTAGTCGAGAGGAATGATTCCACTGCCCTCATACCCAAGTCGTGGGGTATGGAGGAGTAGAGGGCCTCCACATCAATTGATGCCAAGGAGGCACCCTCCTCCAACGTGATCCCCTCCAAACGGCCAAGGAGGTCGCTAGTATCCCTCAGGTATGAGGGCAGTGTTTTAACAAAGGGCGCTAGAACTTGGTCCAGATAGATACCCAGGTTTTGGGTCAAGCTATTAACACCCGAAACGATCGGGCGTCCTTTTACAGGGGAGCCACCCTTGTGGACTTTAGGTAAGCTATAGAAGGTGGCTATAGTAGGGTGCTTTTTATACAGATAGTCGAACTCCTCCCCTGAAATAAGGTTTTCCGTCTTAGCTTGTCGCAATAATTCAATGAGATCCCTCTGATACTTCACTGTAGGGTCTCCACTCAACCTCTCATAAGTGTCTTCATCATTAAGCAAAGTCTGGCACATATTTTTGTAGTCGATAGTTTCCATCAAAACTATATTCCCCCCTTTATCCGAGGGTTTGATTGTTAGGTTGTGTTTTTTCTCTAGTTCTAGCAATGCTTTATATTCTTTTTTACTACAATTGAAGCCACCATGATGAGAGGTGAGGCTAGATAGGTCCCGACAAACCTGATTGACAAACACATCTATACAGGTGGGGTCCCCCATCGGAGGCATTTTAACGCTCTTATTTTTGAGCGATGTAAAGGGGCCCCTACCTTCCTGTGGTGTGCTGTCGCTCAGGCTGTATAGTAGGCGGACATCTTGAAGGATATCTAAAGGGACACCCATCTCTTTGCTTTCTCGCTTTGCGACCAGCGCAAAGTGTTTCCTCCACCTAAGTTTCCTAGCAAAGAGGTGGATGTCCCGAGTCCAGTTAAAGAGGTTAAAACTAGAGGTAGGGACAAAAGACAGGCCTTTACTTAACAGGCCCATTTCTGTATCTAGGAGTTGTTGGGTCGAGAGATTAATTATTTGGTTACGTTGCCCGTCGGTCTGTTGGTCTGGGGTGGTGATTTTTGAAACCGATTGCGTAGGGGGTATGGTATATCTAAAAAATCTGACCCTCCTCTCTCCTGTCTACCCCTTTGGTTATTTCTCTCTCCCTTGCCCCTAGAGTTTTGTGATCTTCTTTGGCCCCTACCCCTTCCTCTGAAGGTCTGTCCGACTTCTCTTTCACTCTCTGAAGCCTCAGTGTCACTGGACGAGATGTCCGTTTCCGGGCGTTTTATCTGTGATTTATTGCGATCTAGTGTAGAGTATACACGATTCTCCCGAAAATCCTGCAGGTCTCTATTAAACTAGCGATGTTTTCGCTCCTTGAGATGAAACTGAAATTTGTCAATGATATTTTTGAGTTGTAACTCTTTATTGGCAAATTCAGTTTCTCCCCCAAATTTTTGTGTTAATTCAATCTGTTCTTTTAGACTACTCTCTAGTTTCACCAGGTTGACTTTTTCTTCTTCCAGCAGCAGTTGCATGAATCTGAGAGAACTTTTGGTTGCCTCATCCTCCCACTTACTAGTTAAGGAGGCAGATCTGCATCTGGCTGCTGGAGTTAGGGTAATTCTTAAGCCTCTGGGTACGATTTTGTTTTTCAGGTAGTTTTCAATAGATTGAATCTCCCACCAAGAGGATATTTGTTCCTTATATAATTTAGTAAGGTCCTTGAAAGCAGCTTTAAAGGAAGGTGCGTATTTGCTCTGTATCAAAGTCTTTTCTGAGAAGACCTCGCTAGCCTCAGAGAGCAGTTGTGATTTATCAACACCAGTAGTGAGAAATCCGGCCATACTCCAAGTTACAACAACCAATAATAACACAACCGTAAAGTCGGTCACACTGTGATATTGTCTGAAATGCTAGACCCTTTAGATCCAAAAAATTATATTAACATTACTGGGTAGCTTATTTAAGTTAAGACTTAACATTTAATATGGTATTTGAAATAAAATAATAGGCCCTTAAGTATTGAACAAAATTATTGTAACCACTGGTCACACTAGTCTCCTAATAGATGGCGGAGGTGGGAGAGGACCGTATATAGGGATAGCAATATGTTGACAGACAGGATGAGGTATGTTTAGATAGAAGGATACACTGCTGGGACGAAACCCTAGTACGTCCCTTCAGTCTATTAAATTAAACCTGGCTGATGCTCTAACCCTAATGTCACCCTCCCTAAATGTGGACTGCCCAGCTTTGCCCAAAAGACAGAGTAACGGTCATGTAAATTTTTATTTATTTTTTTTCCCCCACAATGGGGGACCGATCCCAGTCGCCTCCCTGGATAAAATATTTACAGGGTTATGGTGCTAAACACTTTACTGCCCCAAACTACATTTCTGTAAAAAGCCACTTGATAAAAAGCATGACTTTAAAGGCCGATTTGAGCCGTTGTGTATGGAGATCAGTTATATTTAGGAAACGGTCTTATAAACTCCAACTCCCCAGTGGGACAACTGCAGAACCATGCAGACCACTGGTTCATTTGTTGAACTAGTATTAGCAGAGGATTTGCAAATTTGCCCATTGACTTTACTCTGCACTACTAGCCATCCATCTCATACATGCGCAGTAGAGAACGCTTAGCCGCTGATACATACCAGGTGGACGCGGCCGGCTGCTGGGTAGATCAAACTATCTCGGACTACGGCCCTTTTGTGAGGACCATAGGCTCCGAGGGTCTCCTGGCAACGATAAACAAGCCTCTGCATGGTGCGTCTCAGGAAGAAGATCTGTCACGTGACGAAAGCTCGAGACAGCTGACACGTGACGCGATGATGACGCTGCGTGACGGTGAGTGGGTGTGCAATGGGGGCGGTACCACGCGGCTATTTAAATGACCCGCGAATATGGCGCTACTGCCACTGCCACACGCGGGACGCCGGGGAACACCCTCGCCCATCGTTGTCTGGAGTCAGTCGACATTCAGGACTGGACAGATAAGTTTATTAGTGCTGGGGTACCTGTACACTAAAGGGATCCAGCATTATCTAATTTATAACATTGTAGAGACCTTGTTAACCTCTAGTGTTGATACTAACATTGGGAGATCTGCTACAAAATGTTTGTGATACATCTTGTGACCTAAATTTTGGTTGAAACACTATTGCCGCTGGACTGGAGTTCCACGAGGGCTTATAGTGTATGGGACTTTTTTCCGGGTACTGGTCCGGATTGTGAAATATGGATACATGTGCACGGAAATAATTGTTTAACTTGACATCATCCCATACTGTGTGATTAGAAGATTAAGTGAACCTCTTAATGCTATTTAGAGCCAACACCATGCTCTTTTTGAGGTGCCTATTCACACTGCAATATAAGCCCCGTGACTCCACCCCTGTAACTGGAGATATAGACCTTAATCAAAAAGGAACTCCTGCAATTTGATGTTTTTTGTTTTTTCTTTTTTGTCCCCTGATGAATCTGACATCACTGAGGAAACGCGTCGGGACACTTCAAAAACACTTTTTAGGGTGTATACATCTGTGTATATTTATACCGTCCAGCACACGCCACTTTGTTTAAAAGGACGAGAACGATTATACTCAGATATATTTACCTATATTGATTAATACGTGCGTGATTTAATTGAGTATTGCGTCAAGGTTGCCCTATATTTTTAGGAGATCCATATTGGACCATACTCACTGCACATATTAAACCAGTACTTATGTCCCCTTTGAAACCCAATCTGACCGTTCATTTACATGACCGTTACTCTGTCTTTTGGGCAAAGCTGGGCAGTCCACATTTAGGGAGGGTGACATTAGGGTTAGAGCATCAGCCAGGTTTAATTTAATAGACTGAAGGGACGTACTAGGGTTTCGTCCCAGCAGTGTATCCTTCTATCTAAACATACCTCATCCTGTCTGTCAACATATTGCTATCCCTATATACGGTCCTCTCCCACCTCCGCCATCTATTAGGAGACTAGTGTGACCAGTGGTTACAATAATTTTGTTCAATACTTAAGGGCCTATTATTTTATTTCAGATAATTGTAAGTTGCCATGTCACATTTGAAGACGCACCCCTAGAGAAGAAACTACGGGATAAGGTGGCAGTTTTGTAGGTACTATTTTAGGGTACATATGATTTTTGGTTGCTCTATATTACACTTTTTGTGAGGCAAAGTAACAAAAAATAGCTGTTTTTTAACAGTTTTTATTTGCAATGTTCATCTAAGGGTACTTTCACACTTGCGTTTTTCTTTTCCGGCATAGAGTTCCGTCACAGGGGCTCTATACCGGAAAAGAACTGATCAGTTTTATCCCCATGCATTCTGAATGGAGAGTAATCCGTTCAGTTTGCATCAGGATGTCTTCAGTTCAGTCGTTTTGACTGATCAGGCAAAAGAGAAAACCGTAGCATGCTACGGTTTTCTCTCCGGCGAAAAAAACTGAAGACTTGCCTGAACGCCGGATCCGGCATTTTTTCCCATAGGAATGTATTAGCGCCGGATCCGGCATTCAGAATACCGGATCAGTCGTTCCGGCACTCGCATGCGCAGATCGGTAAAAATTTGAAAAAATGTACATGACGGATCCGTCGGTCCGCATGACAAGCGGAGAGACGGATCCGTCCTTGCAATGCATTTGTGAGACGGATCCGCATCCGGATCCGTCTCACAAATGCTTTCAGTCAGTGGCAGATCGGCGGATCCGGCGGCCAGTTCCGACGACGGAACTGCCCGCCGGATCACACTGCCGCAAGTGTGAAAGTAGCCTGACAGGTTAGATCATGTGGTATTTTTATAGAGCAGGTTGTTATGGTTGCGACAATACCAAATATTTTGAAAAAAAATTTTTTTTTGTGTCTCCATATTCTGAAAACCAGTTTCTTAGATCTTTTGGGTTACTCTCTTGTGTAGGGGCTCTTTTTTTCGGTATGAGATAACGGTTTGATTGGTACTATTTTAGGGTGCATATGACTTTTTGATCGCTTGTTATGTAAGGTGACAAATGTAAGGTGACAAAAAATGGCTTTTTTGACACACTTTTAAAAATATATATATATTTTTTTTTTTACAGTGTCCACCTGAGGGGTTAGGTCATGAGATATTTTTTATACAGTAGGTTCTTATGGACGCGACGATACCCAATATGTATACTTTTTTTATTTTTTATTTAAGTTTTACACAACAACAGCATGTTTGAAACAAAAACAAATAATGTTTAAGTGTCTCCATATTCTGAGATAGTTTTTGGAGCGATTGTCTTTGGTAGAGTCTCATTTTTTTGCGGGATGAGATGATGGTTTGATTGGTACGATTTTGGGGTGTTTATGACTTTTTGATCACTTGGTACTACACTTTTTGTGATGTAAGGTGACCAAAAATTGCTTTTTTGACACTTTTTTTTTAATGGTGTTCACCTGAGGGGTTGGGTATTTTTGTGGTATTTTTATAGAGCAGGTTGTTACGGACACAGCGATACCTAATATGTCTACTTTTTTATTTTATTTTTACATTTAACACAATAAAAGCATTTCTGAAACAAAAAAAAATGTTTTAGTGTCTCCATAGTCTGAGAGCGATAGTTTGTACCTGTGCCTCCTGCCCTGACCTATTGCCTGTCGGACTTCGCCTCTGCCTCATCCTTTGGTCCTGCATGTTGCTCCTGGTTACAACTCGGCCTGCTGACTACGCCTGTACCCCTAGTACCTCTCTCAGTTACCTCCTGGTCCATCTGGACCAGCTGCCTCGTGTGCCTATCTTCGTCAAGAGGTAGCAACCTGGTGTTCTCCTCGGGAAAGTCTATCCTCACCATCAGGGGTACTGTGAAGATCGAGGGGTTTACTTAGAAAACACCCTTAGAGGAGGTAGGACACATGGTACAGTGGGTTCACACCAGCTAGGTGGTTATAGTACACTGAGGCCCATGGACCCAGCTGGTCACCCCAAGCCTGTTGTTCAGGAATTGTTACATGAAGTAAGGCGTTAGATCGAACATCAGGATGTCAGGATGCAGTTCATGCAAAATTTTGCTGCTCGTCTGGATGCCATCTCTTCTCCAGCGACTGCAGGGTCACCAGTCGCTGCTACTCCTGCAATTCCCACACCGGTGAATCCGGATTTGTGTGCTGCTGGTGTGAAACTCCCTCTGCCATCACGCTATGGTGGAGATCCAAAAAACTGTTGTGCATTCCTGAGCCAGTGTCTGGTCCACTTTGAGTTGCTTGGGCAGAAGTTTCCCACTGAGCAGTCCAAGGTTGCCTTCATTGTATCCCTGCTGTCTGATGAGGCCCTTGCTCTAATGAGGCCCTTGCTTTTACACTGTTCTTATTCATCCATACCTGATCTAAAGAGTGAAAAGGTTTCTCTAGCGATGCCCATTACATGCTGCAGTAAATCACTAGAGAGGAATTGGTCCATAGAAATAATGCCCAGGAACTGGTACAAAGAAGAGCAACTAAACTGATAAGGGGGGGGGGGGGGGGGGGGGAGGATGTTGTTTATGAGAAAAGATAAAAATAATTATATGTATTTACTCTTAACAGGCGGCTAGAGGGGGAACAATTAACATATATATATAAATGACCCATACAAACAATATAATGAAAAACTATTCCATGTAAAATCCACTTAAAAAGCCAATGGGCCACTGCTTCCGCCTAGAGAAGAAAAAGTTCAGTTTTTCAGTCTCTATAGCTTCTATACCATACAGACTAAGTCTGTAGAATAGGCAACCTCAGACTATGGCCACAGCAGGAACACTGGGCAGTTTTAAAAATGGCTAAGATGCATTCTTAAAATTAAATAACATTAATGCTTAAAAGTCAGGTTCTCGCAACCCTTTGCTAAAATTCACATCCCCACCGATCCCTTAGTTGAACTTAATGGACCTGTTTCTTTTCTCAATAGTATTGTTACTCACTATCGCCATAAACAAATGATAAACAATTTCATTTTTCAATTACTGTAGGTCAGGGGTGCACAACCCGAGACCCACGTGCTGCATGTGGCCCCCAGAGAAATGGTTTGCAGCCCCGTTCCTGCTGGGCAGAAACACAGCGTGCAATCAGCTACATTTCTGCTGGGAACGCCCCACAGCTCTGGATTACAGCCGTGGAGAAAGCAGAAGCAGTTTATCAGTGCTTTTGCCTTCTCCTCAAGGAGCTCTATGCAGGGTGCCTCGGGGGCAGAGGAATGCAGAACTGCAGGGTCAGTAGACCCTGATAAGCTCTGCCCTGTACTGGGGAAAGACTTTCTGTATATGTATATTTGGAAACTCTTTAATGAATGATATTAGGCTTAAAAATATATCATTCTTAATTAAGATTACCATTTGTATAGGTGAATGGCAAATTATATACTACATAATATCCAGTACTTGAATGAAAAAGTTGATTGGCACATTCCTGTGGTTTTTGCAATTCATTAAAACAAACAGCATGGACTGTAGACCTGTATGATATGCTTAAACTCGCATCTTGGTTTTTGCAAACTTTATTTTATTTGCATAAGGACTGCTAGCGTACACATTTTAGTCAATTTTGATTGTTAGCAAAAGCTAACAATCACTGTGTGCTGCAAAGTTACATGTAGGAGGACATGGTTGTCAGCAGACCTTCAGGGCAACTGCAATTTTTAGTTTGCTTGCTTTCAGGAAATATATAGGTTTTGGTGATGCAGTTATGGGGAGATGCAGCGGCGGCCGTGCAGGCATCAGAAACTCCTTCTAAAACCAGATTTTTTTGACTTTCCAGTTATGGTGATTTTAGGCAGATATGTGTATGTAAATTTAGGCATAATTTGTGCATATGAACGCTGCACATGTTGAATGTTTATAAGATGTGTGTTCCATATAACTATCTTGTTTACACTTTTATCCATTAATATGAACTTTCATGCAATTCATATGAAATATTACATTTTGCCAAAAACTTGCATAATGATGGCTGTTAGGGTTCAGTGAATCGAGCTTCGGATCAGTATTAAAATGTATGTGCTCTGTGTAAAACTGAAGTTGCAAGAGACTTTGTCAAATGACTTCAATATACCTATCTGTGTATTTAACACGTTAAGGACCCAGGACGAGAATGCTCGTCCTAAAGGGCCGGTACTTAGTGCCCCAGGATGAGCATTCTCGTCCTGCAGTCCCCCGACCCCCCCGCGTGTGGTGCCGCGATCAGCTGTTACTAACAGCCGGATACCTGATGCATCCTCCAGCATCGGTGATAACGCCAATGCCAGTGGATTAACCACTCATATGCCACAGTCAGCGCTGACCGCGGCATATGGGGGGTTTGCACTCCCTCACCTCATCCATCGGGTCCCCTCGCTGCTGTGACGGGGACTCGATGGTTGCCATAGCAGCCCCAAGCCATTTCAAGGCTTGGGGCCCGGAATGTAAGGAGGCCTAAGATGCCCAGCCCCCAGGCTGGGTCTGCTAGGCAACTGTTCAATACAGATGTATTGTGCTGCATTGAAAAAGGGATCAGACCCTGTAATGTTAAAGTCCCAGTGTTGGACAAAAAATAAAGTGGGGGGAAAAAAAAGGAAAAAAAAAAAAAACAAATTTTTTTCTTTTCTTTTTAAAGATCCAAGAAAAAAAAAGCGTTTTTTCCCAAACATATTAGGAATAGCCATGTCTGTATCCATCAACTCTATAAAAAATATCACATGACCTAACCCCTCAGGTGAACAACATAAAAAAAAAAAAAAAATACCTTACATTACTAAAAGTGCAACACCAAGCGATCAAAAAGGCGTATGCCCCAATAGTCACCTAATCCTGCAAAAAATGAGCCCCTACCTAAGACAATCGCCTGAAAAATAAAAAAAATAGAGCTTTCAGACTATAGAGAAACTAAAACATTCTTTTTTTTGTTTCAAAAATACTTTTATTATGTTATGTAACAACCTGCTCTATAAAAATACCACATGACCTAACCACTCAGATGAACACTGTAAACAAATTAATTAAAAAAACATGGTGTCAAAATCCTGCAAAAAAAATAAAATAAGCCCCTACCTAAGACAATAGCTCAAAAAATAAAAAAACATGGCTCTCAGACTATGAGGACACTAAAACATGATTTTTTGTTTGTTTCAAAAATATTATTGTGCAATACTTAAATAAATAAATAAATAAAAGTATACATATTAGGTATCGCTGCGTCTGTAACAACTAGCTCTATAAAAATATCACATGACCTAACCCCTCAGATGAACACCATAATTTTTTTTTTATATAAAAAAAGGTGTCAAAAGCTATTTTTTGTCACCTTACATCACAAAAATTGTAATAGCAGGCAATCAAAAAGTCAAATGCACCTCATAAAAAAGACAATCAAACTGTCATCTCATCCCGCAAAAATGTATACCCTACCCAAGACAGTCACCCAAAAAATAAAAAAAACTATGGCTTTAAAAATATGGAGACACTAAAACATGATTTTTTTGTTTAAAAAATGCTGTTATTGTGTAAAATGGAGAAAAAAAAAAGCATACATATTCGGTATTGCCGTGTCCAAAAGAACTTGCTGTGTAAAAATATCACATGACCTAACCACTTAGAAGGGACACTGTAAAAACTTTTTTTTTTTTTTTTTAAGTGTGTCAAAAAAGCCATTTTTGTCACCTTGTATCACAAAGAGTGTAATACCAAGCGATTAAAAAATTAACACGCACCCTAAAAGTACCAATCAAACAGTCATCTCATACTGAAAAAAAATGAGCCCCTACATAAGACAGTTGCCCAAAATGTAAAAAATAGAGCTTTTAAAATATGCAGACACAAAAAAAAACTTTTTTTTTTCAAAAATGATTACGTAAAACTGAAACAACCAACCAAAAAGTCATATTTGGTATTGTCGCATCTGAAACAACCTGCTCTATAAAAATACCCACATGATCTAATCCAGAAGTGGGCAAACTTTTTGACTCGTGGGCAACAATGGGTTCATATATTGGAACCGGGGGCCGAATCAAGAGTAGATGGATGGGGCGTTTGTGTGAATTAATATAAATTAAATTTAAATTTCGTGACATTAAAGGTTTAGTTTAATTCAAGACAGAAAAGCACAAAAAGAGTTATTGTACCAAACTTTTATGCAATGTGTTTCTTTCATAACATAGTATGTACACATTCAATTTTAGTGGGAACAGTGTTGTTGGTCTCCCTTTTTTGCTAAGGAATCAAAGTCTGGAGTTAGCTTTGTTGTTGCAATTCACCAGCTATATACTGTGCCAGTATATAGGGACCCCATAGTGCTTCCCCCTCTTCTCCGTAGTGCCCCTTCCATATTTTGGCAGTATATAGGGCCCCCATAGTGCTTCCCCTTTTCTCCACAGTGACCCCTATAGTGCTTCCCCTCTTCTCCATAGTATCAATCCATATTGTGCCAGTATAAAGGGCCCCTATAGTGCTTCCCCCTTCTCCATTGTGGCCCGCATAGTGCTTCCCCCTCTTCTCCATAGAGCCCTCCCATAATTTGGGAGTATATAGGGCCTCCATAATGCTTCCCCTCTTCTCCATAGTACCAATCCATATTGTGCCAGTATAAAGGGCCCCACCCCCTTCTTGCCACAGTATACTATAAATAATAAAAACAATAAACATAAGTCCACCTCTACTATAAAAATCTTCAATCTCTCTTCTCACACACTCACTCCAACAGAAACCAAGGTTTTAGAGAAGGGTCTATCCTTTTGCCCCTTCAATACCATCAATCCTTTCGAGTTGTTCCTAGATATACAAAAATTCAGGCGAAACCTTACAATTAAAAGGCATTTCGAAGTTGAAAATACCAAATTTCCCTCCAAAGGAGATACAATGGAACAAACATTAGAAACAGATTCATGCTCATTTAGACATCAGGATGTTAGACCAAAATCTAATTTCTTTCCCCTTCAAAGCCAGGGGCACCATATCCCTACTTTCTTTGATCTTATATCTTCCGAGATCAAAACAATGACCACCATAACAACTAAGTCAAATAGAAAAGACAACCTTAGTATACCAGAAAAAAATGCCCTAAAAAAACTTAATGAAAATATAATTATCCGCTCCGCAGATAAAGGGGGTGGGATAGTTATCCAAGATTTTGCGGACTACGAGAAGGAGGCATTAAATATTCTCAATGATACAGTCTATTACGAAAAAATATCAGAAAACCCCTTCCCAGGCATAATAAAAGATCTTATAAAAATACTAAAAGACGCCCATGATAGAAATTATATAAATAAAAAAGAAAAAAACGTCCTAATACCAAGAGCCCCCTGCACTCCCTACTTCTAAACCCCCCCCCCCCCCCCCGAAAATACATAAAAACGGAAAACACCCTCCCGGTAGACCAATTGTGTCGAACACAAAATGTGCCACAAGCAACCTCTCACACTATCTCGACCTTTTCTTGCAACCCTATGTACGTACACTACCCAGTTATCTCCACGATTCCAGTCAGTTAATTCGGGAACTAAAAGACATCACGTGGAAAGATTCATACGCATTCTTCACCATGGACGTCGTAGCTCTTTATTCCAATATCCAACACGATTTGGGCATACAGTGTATAAAAACCGTTCTAGAGGGAGACCCCTCCCTGAAACCACCCCAAGTAGTCTTTCTCACAGACAGTTTACGCTTTATTCTAGAGAACAACTTCTTCATTTACAATAGCGTTACATACCATCAATGCAGAGGCACCGCAATGGGGACGAAAGTGGCGCCATCCTTTGCAAATCTGTTTATGGGGGAGTTTGAAAAACTACACATCCAAAATACTACACCCCAGAGCCAACAATTAGTGTACTACAAAAGGTACATTGATGATATCTTTATTATATGGGATGGGGACGAAAACACTGCTCTACAATTTTGTGATAAAATAAACAATACAAGCTGGGGAATAAAATTTACCCCTAAATACAGTAGAAATGAGATAGAATTTCTGGATATTATCATCTCCACCAAAAACAACCAACTGGCTACTCAAACATACTTTAAATCTATTGATACAAATAGCTACATTCATTTCTCAAGTTTCCATAACAAAAAATGGTTAGAAAACATTCCATATAGTCAATATAAACGGATCCGACGAAACTGTACCCTTGATAGTGACTTTAAAAATCAGGCAAAAATCCTCAAACGATTTATTGAGAAAGGCTACCCGAGAGAACTTATAAAAAACGCTTATGGCAGAACCATCACTGATACACAGGAAACTTGCCTACAGCCCAAAAACAGACAGGGAACAAACACAGAAATGAATATGAACTTTGTTACACAGTTCAATACATCCAACAACAGTATACGTACAATTTTTTCAAAATACTGGTATATCCTACTTCAGGATCCATACCTTGCAAAACTCTTACCGCCTAAGCCTAGAATGATTTACAGGAGAGCCCCAACATTTAAGAACCTCCTTGCCCCCAGCAAGCCGAAACAACACAATAAAAAAAACAGTTCTGTTGGCCCACCTTTACCATCTAAAAAACTAGGCAGCTACAAATGTGAAAGAGTCGTTGTCTATGCTGCAAGACTATAACCAACAAATGTACACATTTTTCGTCCCAAAAAAACGGGTCCACTTTCATGATAAAGCATCATCTGACATGCCAATCCAGTTATGTCATCTACCTAATTGAGTGTGGCTGCGGGCTTCAATACGTAGGGCGTACCACCCAGGAGTTACACTGTAGGCTAAACCAACATAGGCACAATATCCAAAAACATTACCAAAAACATAGCCTCTCCAGACATTGTGCCTCCACACCGGAAAAACAAAAACATCCAATCAAAATCACACCAATTGATTTCATACCACAAAACCCATATAACCGGTTCAGTACACTGCAGCGACGAGAAGTTTACTGGATGTACCAATTGGATACCCTTGCGCCCCATGGGTTAAATGAAATTAATGAGACCATCTTTTAATATAAATTAAATATAATTCCGTCTGCAAGGGGCCCGTGTAATTAAACAGGGTGGCCTCATCACTATAATCCTAACACCACCTTTATGTAGCAAATATCTGCAAGTCCGCTCTATTGTTTACAAACATTCTGCTAGCTACATTTGTAAGACTGTGTCTATGATCCACAACCGATACAGCCTCACAAAACAACTAGAACATTGTATCAATAGCCACCAATCTTTAATCTGAATTATGTTAACCTGTTGTGGTTGCCCTTTTTTTTCCCCTATCCTCCCTCACTAGAAATTAGCTATGCATAGAAACTACAATTGCACCCGCATGAGGAGATATATGGGTACACATGTGTTTAGATGTGGGTATGTGTAAGCGCACATACACACATATATATATATATATATTTTATCATTCTACCTACAGAGACATATATATATATATATATATTTGCATTTTATATATTTTTATTATTATTTAAAAAAAAATAAAAAAAAATCTTTTATCCGTTAGCAATATAACTATCAAATATCATATCATTCCACGCACCTTTTATTAGCATTTACATTATCATTTATCATTCACCAATTATTATTTTTTCTATTTTTATCATTATCCCACCACGAATAGCCACCATACTTTACACTCCCTTTTCCTTTTTTTTTTTTTTTTTTTTTTTATAGTCTTAATACTAGACTAATCCATCCCTCAACCTTTTTAAAAAGATGACCAAATTCAACTGCTGTAGCTATACCTATATATAACCATTTTATCTTATTTATTTCCCCTTCTTTAAAATGAATGAGGTCCACACTATATATAATTTTAAAGGGATCAGTAAGGGACTTAACAAGGGACTGAATACCAGATGACAGCTTTCCACGATCTTAAGATGCTTACTTACCCCCGCCCTTTCCCCCTCCCCCTGCTCCACCCCCCTTGGCCGCACGCGCCTTTTTTGAGTTTAAATAACTGCCACATGTGAATGTAGCTTTATGTTGTATATTGTCCTGATGAAGGGGGCCCTCCGCCCCTGAAACGCGTTGACTGAAAATAAAAAAGTATTGTGTTAACAATACCTACCTATTTCTGACTCCTGCTGACAGCGCCATCTAAAAGGTTCATTCTATTTCTTCTCTACAAACGATACCTCTCCCCGACGATTGCTTCCAAGGCACGGGGCTGGAACCTAGGCAGCAGCACAGGCACCCCGCATGCTGATCGGGCAAATCAGCAGAAGCTTCATATAGGTGTTGTGACTCATCACAACACTATCCGGTAAGAGTTTAACTTACCTCTTTTATCAATTATCCCACTATACCACACATGAGGCGCTGCCTCCTATTCCTCTTTTATCAAAAACAATAAACACATATACTAACCTTATGCTGCTGCCAGTGATGCGATGCAGGGCACTTCTGGCCTGTGTCCCGCTCTGTGCGGCTCAGGCGGCACACTAGACCTGTAGCCGATCAGAGGAACAGGCAAGGGAGACGCCTCTCCCCTGCTCCTCCGCATCATTAATCTGTAGCGCTGTCCTGAAGACGGCGATACAGATAAATCTGGAGATGAGAGCTTCCACAATGGAGGCACTCATCTCCACTTCTGCTGCCTCTGGACAGCTGTGCGGGCCGGATAAAAAGGTCCGCTGGGCCGTAGTTTTCCCATCAGTAATCTAACCTGTTAAACACTGTAAATAAAAATTTTAAATAGTGCCAAAACAGCTATTTTTTGTGACCTTGCCTCAGAAAAAGTGTAAGATAGTGCAACCAAAAACCATATGTACCCTAAAATAGTACCAACAAAACTGCCACCTTAGGCTACTTTCACACTAGCGTTCGATCAGATCCGTTCTGAACGGATCCGATCATATTAATGCAGACGGAGGCTCCGTTCAGAACGGATCCGTCTGCATTAAAATGGCAAAAAAAAGCTAAGTGTGAAAATAGCCTCGGACGGATCCGTCCAGACTTTCAATGTAAAGTCAATGGGGGACGGATCCGCTTGAAGATTGAGCCATATTGTGGCATCTTCAAACGGATCCGTCCCCATTGACTTACATTGTAAGTCTGGACGGATCCGCACGCCTCCGCACGGCCAGGCAGACACCCGAACGCTGCAAGCAGCGTTCAGCTGTCCGCCTGTCCGTGCGGAGGCGAGCGGAGCGGAGGCTGAACGCCGCCAGACTGATGCAGTCTGAGCGGATCCACTCCATTCAGACTGCATCAGGGCTGGACGGCTGCGTTCGGGTCCGCTCGTGAGCCCCTTCAAACGGAGCTCACGAGCGGACACCCGAACACTAGTGTGAAAGCAGCCTTATCCCGTTGTTTCCAAAATGGGGTCATTATTTTGGAGTTTCTACTCTAGGGGTGCATCAAATGTGACAAGGCAGCTTAAAATTATTCTAGTGAAATCTGCCTTCCAAAAACCATATTGCGTTCCTTCCCTTCTGCGCCCTGCCGTGTGCCCGTATAGCAGTTTACGACCACATATGGGGTGTTTCTGTAAACTATAAAATCAGGGTAATAGATACTTGTGTTTGGCTGTTAACACTTGCTTTGTTACTGGAAAAAATGGATTAAAAGGGAAAATCTGCCCAAAAAGGGAAATTCTGAAATGTAATCTCCATTTTCCATGAATTCTTGTGGAACACCTAAAGGGTTAACAAAGTTTGTAAAATCAGTTTTGAATACCTTGAGGGGTGTAGTTTCTATAATGGGGTCATTTTTGGGCGATTTCTATTATGTAAGCCTCAACGTGACTTCAGACCTGAACTGGTCCTTAAAAAGTGGGTTTTGGAGATTTGCTTCTAAACTTCTAAGCCTTCTAACGTCCTCAAAAAATTTAATGTCATTCATAAAATTATCCAAACATGAAGTAGACATATGGGGAATGTATAGTTAATACTATTTTTAGAGTTATTACTGTTATAAAAGTAGAGAAATTGATATGTGCAACTTTTTCCAAATGTTTTATATTTTTTTATAAATAAAAATTAAATCTTTTGACTCAATTTTACCACTATCATGAAGTACAATACGTGACGAGAAAACAATCTCAGAATGGCTTGGATAAGTAAAAAGCGTTTTAAAGTTATTACCACATAAGGGGACATGTGAGATTTGCATAAAATGGCCTGGTCCTTAAGTGGTTAAATACATTTTAAAATAAGAATCCAAAGTCTGCTTCGGTACTGCCGGGAATCTCGGTCCCGAACCAGACTTCGGATTCATATTATCATTTTTCCCAGCAATAAGGGCACACATGAGCATGGGACCAACACGGATGCCACCAGCCGCTAAACACACATTCAATAGGCCAGCTAGTCCTACACATACAAATCTGATGACAGATGTCCTCTAATGTAGAATTACAAATGAAGTTTTTTAACCAATCAACTTCAGATCTACAGTATGAGCCAAAGCTCGATTCGCTCAACCTTAGTCTGTGTGTATAAAGCGCGAGTAGAATTTTGACAATGTGCTGGGTGTATACTTTCAAAAAATATATGGATACTAGAGGTGCAAAATGTTCAAACAACACTCCCAGTAATATTTTGTGAGCGTGTGTGTCAATGCCAGCATCTGAGGGGTTAAATGATCAAGCTTCAAATCGTTTCAAAACATGGTCATTGCAGCCAGAGGTCAAGCCGTATTTCACAGCTGTTATCCACAGCATATATATAGCAGTCTCAGCTTGGGAGCCCACCCCTATTAACCCATACATGCTAATGACATACTGTTATGTAAATTTGCTTTAAGGGGGTTAATTTTATTATACAGTTTTAATGTTTTTACACCGCACCATACTCGAGAATATAGGCCAGAAGAAATGTGTTCACATGAAACGGTTGTTGATATTTTCATTCCCTTTTCAGCTATACGTATTTTGGATCCATGCTGTGAGTAGAGCACAACCAAAGATTGATGTATAGAATTTCACTGTAAATGTACAAACCGGATTCCCAAAAAGTTAGGACACTAAACAAATTGTGAATAAAAACTGAATGCAATGATGTGGAGATGGAAAATGTCAATATTTTATTTGTAATAGAACGTAGATGACAGCTCAAACGTTTAATCCTAGTAAATGTATCATTTTAAAGGAAAAATACGTTGATTCAAATTTTCACGGTGTCAACAAATCCCCCCAAAGTTGGGACAAGTAGCAATAAGAGGCTGGAAAAAGTAAATTTGAGCATAACGAAGAGCTGGAAGACCAATTAACACTAATTAGGTCAATTGGCAACATGATTGGGTATAAAAAGAGCTTCTCAGAGTGGCAGTGTCTCTCAGAAGCCAAGATGGGTAGAGGATCACCAATTCCCACAATGTTGCGCAGAAAGATAGTGGAGCAATATCAGAAAGGTGATACTCAGCAAAAAATTGCAAAGACTTTGCATCTATCATCATCAACTGTGCATAACATCATCCGAAGATTCAGAGAATCTGGAACAATCTCTGTGCGTAAGGGTCAAGGCCGTAAAACCATACTGGATCTCCGGGACCTTAAACGACACTGCACCACAAACAGGAATGCTACCGTAAAAGATATCACAGAATGGGCTTAGGAATACTTCCAGACACCATTGTCAGTGAACACAATCCACTGTGCCATCCGCCGTTGCCAGCTGAAACTCTACAGTGCAAAGAAGAAGCCATTTCTAAGCAAGATTCACAAGCTCAGGCGATTTCACTGGGCCAGGGATCATTTAAAATGGAGTGTGGCAAAATGGAAGACTGTTCTGTGGTCAGACGAGTCACGATTCAAAGTTCTTTTTGGAAATCTGGGACGCCATGTCATCCGGACCAAAGAGGACAAGGACAACCCAACTTGTTATCAACGCTCAGTTCAGAAGCCTGCATCTCTGATGGTATGGGGTTGCATGAGTGCGTGTGGCATGGGCAGCTTGCATGTCTGGAAAGGCACCATCAATGCAGAAAAATATATTCAGGTTCAAGAACAATATATGCTCCCATCCAGACGTCATCTCTTTCAGGGAAGACCCTGCATTTTTCAACAAGATAATGCCAGACCACATTCTGCATCAATCACAACATCATGGCTGCGTAGGAGAAGGATCCGGGTACTGAAATGGCCAGTCTGCAGTCCAGATCTTTCACCTATAGAGAACATTTGGCGCATCATAAAGAGGAAGGTGCAACAAAGAAGGCCCAAGACGATTGAACAGTTAGAGGCCTGTATTAGACAAGAATGAGAGAGCATTCCTATTTCTAAACTTGAGAAACTGGTCTCCTCGGTCCCCAGATGTCTGTTGAGTGTTGTAAGAAGAAGGGGAGATGCCACACAGTGGTGAAAATGGCCTTGTCCCAACTTTTTGGGGATTTGTTGACACCATGAAATTCTGATTCAACATATTTTTCCCTTAAAATGGTACATTTTCTCAGTTTAAACTTTTGTTCCGTGATTTATGTTCTATTCTGAATAAAATATTAGAAGTTGGCACCTCCACACCATTAAATTCAGTTTTTATTCACGATTTGTATAGTGTCCCAACTTTTTTGGAATCCGGTTTGTAGGAACAATGCCACAATATATTTTTTGCCTAGAGAGTCTTTCAGAGGTTTTTGACTAGCGACATGACAAATGCATATATAGTTACCGTCAGGAGTTGTGTCTGTAATTTTTGTAAATCCAGGGGTAGTACTTTTGAAAATCTTAACCCTTCCACCACCAACAACTACTTCTGGTCCTAGTAAACACACCAAAGCTGCCAGGCCACGAAGGGTTACAGACACTAGTAAGTCACTTGTGTCACGTAAACCAAGAAGAACCTAAAATAAACAAACACATAAAATTGGTTATTGGTTTATTTTCAAATGCTAAAGAATGTTTACATCTTTTTATATTTTATATATTTTATAGGATGCAAAGGTAAATCATAGCAGGCTACAAGAGAAGCAATGTAACAAATCACATGTTAAAATCCCATTGGCGGACTAAAAAATAAATGTAAAAAAAAAAAAGGGAACAAAATCAAAAAAGAATAAAAAAGATGTTAAAGTTCAAATCACCCTCTCAACATTAAAAAAAGAAAAAAAAAAGTTCTTTGGTATTAATGATCTTGTAGAAGGCTTGTACAGTAAAATATAAATTTTTGCAGATGACAAGGCCAATAAGATAATTGGTTGCATCAAAAAGGGCATAGATGCCCGTGATGATAACATATTCTTTCAACTTTAGAAATCACTAGTCAGACCACACATGTAGTACTGTGCAAGCAGCATTTTTCTGTCCGCGATGTGGTGCAGAGCAAAACTGTTCTATCCTGGCACACAATGTAAGTCAATAGGGACGGATCTGTTTTCTCTGACACAATAGAAAACGGATCCGCCCCCCTTGACTTTCAATGGTGTTCATGACGGATCAGTCTTGGCTATATAAGATATAATACAAACGGATCCATTCATGAAGGATTCATGCGGTTATATTCTGGTAACGGAAGTGTTTTTGCAGATCCATGACGGATCCGCAAAAGGCGCTAATGTGAAAGTAGCCTAAGGGGGCGATCTAATAACTATATATAAATATTTCAGGGGTCAGTACAGAGATCTCTCCAGTCATCTATTTATCCCCAGGACTGTGACTGTGACGAGGGAACATCCACTGCGTCTGGAGGAAAGAAGGTTTTATACACAAATATCGAAGAGGATTCTTTGCGGTAAGAGCAGTGAGACTATGGAACTCTCTGCTTGAGGAGATAGTGAATTCACTAAAAAAAGAGTTCAACCTGGATGTATTTCTGGAGTGTAATAATATTACATATTATTAGTTACAAGAGATGGGTAGTTGATCAAGGAGTTATTTTAATTACGTGATTGGAGTCGGGAAGGAATTTTTTTGTCTAAAATAATTAAAATTGGCTTCTACCTCACAGTTTTTTGTTTTTTTGCCGAACTGGATGGACATATGTCTTTTCAGCCTTATAAACTGTTACTATGTAGTATTGCAGAGTCCCAAAATACCTGAACTATTAAAATATAAAATAATTATCACCTTCCAAAAAATCTAAATAGAAAAATCAAACAAAAAAGTGATCAAAAAGTCACATATACTCTAAAATGGTATCAATAAACACAACAGATTGCTCTGCATAAAATGAGCCTCCATACAGCTTTGTAGATGTAAACAAAAAAGTTATGGGGGTCAGAATATGGCAATGCAAAGAAAAAATTTTTTTTTGTTTCAAAGTAATTTTTTTTATATGAAATCATACTGACTCATCAAATAAAGTCACAGTGTCAGTTGTATTGCATACGAAACCCATAAAACAATGGCAGACTTGTGTTTTTTCCCCAACTCCACTCAATTTGGAAATTTATTCCAGCTTCCCAATAAATTGTATGCAATATTAAATGGTGTCATTAGAAAGAACTGGTCTCGCAAAAACAATCCCCAATACTGCTTTGGGAAAGGAAAAATAAATACATTATAGCTCCAGGAAGTCAATGAGTAAAAACAAAAACAATTGCTGCATCAAGAAGGGATTAAACTAGGCACACTGCCCGATACGGTTGATATTGAGTCCAGATTGTTCATTTTTATTTTCCTACTGCTCTCTGATGCTAAACGGTCAGTGCTCAGAGCCGCTTTGAAATACATTGTCAAGAATGCCGTGCATGTGCACAATGAGGCACATTCTCCAGTATTGAGTCACAACTATCCAACTATCCCTAATAGCGATAAGACGCGCTGCCCTGTAACATGTTTCATCACTACAGGGCGTCTTTAGGCGAAAAGCATCTTCATCATCATAAACTGCTGTAGGAGCACACCTCAGGATTCAGAAGGGAAGGAGCTCCATATGACTTTTGCAGAGTAGATTTAGATTAATTGGTTTACGGACACCATTTTAGTATTGAACAGTCTCTGGGGTACCAGTACAGCTATTTTCTGACAACTGTGTGTTTTTCTCCGTCTGAGAAGTTATTTTTTGTGGGATGAGTTGCCATCATCATTGGTTCTATTTTTGGACAGGCACAACTATTTGATCACTGTTTTTATTGCTTTTTGGGAAGCAGGATAAAGAAATGAAACAATTCTGCCATTGCTTTTTGTGATTTATTATTGCGGCATATGCCATGCAGGAAAAGTGACGTTATCTTAATTCTGCTCGTCAGTATGATTAGAAAGACAGCAATGGGGCAGTTATCAAACAGGTGGAATCTGATTGCCAGTTCTACTTTACACCATTCATTGTTCAAAGGAGGTGTCACAAATGAAAGGTGGAATCTGACTGGTTACTATGGGCAACTAAGCCATTTCTACTTTACAACAGTTTGATAAATGACCCCACAAGTTTATACATATTTTTTTTCATTGCCATTTTCTAAAAGCCTTTTTTTGTCTTATGAGAGGGCTATTTTTTTGCAGGATAAGGTGGCATTTTCAGTTGTACCATTTTGGGGTACATATGACTTTTTAATCGCTCAATATTACGCGTTTTGTAAGGTGAAATGACAGTTTTTCTTTTAACAATTTACACCTGACAGGGTAGATCATATGATAGTTTTATAGAGCAGATTGTTAGGGGCACGGCAATACCGAATATGTATATTTTTTTTTTTGAGTTTTACACAGTAAAAACATTTTTGAAAATAAATAAAAAATCTTGTTTTTCAGTTTTTGCGTTTTCATTTTTCTTCCCTTTTTTATTTTTCCATTCACATATCCACGAGGGTTTATTTT
This sequence comes from Bufo gargarizans, assembly GCF_014858855.1. Taxonomy (NCBI): domain Eukaryota; kingdom Metazoa; phylum Chordata; class Amphibia; order Anura; family Bufonidae; genus Bufo; species Bufo gargarizans. Next base: position 95,530,026 of record NC_058086.1, on the reverse strand, counting down.
TTGCGGTACAAGTTGTACTTTCTAATGCCACCATTTAATATGGCATACAATGCAGTAGGAAGTGGAAACAAAATTTCAAAAAAAGCAATTCCTCCACTGTTTTATGGGTTTTGTTTTGTCCCTACGATGTTCCCTTTGCAGCAAAACTGACCTGTGCCCTTCATTCTCTGGGTCAGTACGATTACAACAATACCCCATATGTATAGGATTTTTATGTCTAAATAGTGTAAAAATAGATTAGAATATTATGACCCCCATAACTTTTTTTTATAGTTATGTCTACTGAGCTGTGTGGGGGCTCAGTTTTTGCAGGACAATCTACAACTTTTATTTTTTTAAGAGAAGGGGGGGGTGGGGGGGGGGAGATGGCGAATCGGCCATTTTGCCCCTTTTTTCTGTTACGGGCACTTTCGGATGTGGTAAAGCCTATGATGTTTATATTTTTTGTTATTTATGTCTTTATTTATTCCACAGATGGGGGAGTTATTTACATTTTTAGATTTTTTTTATTTTTTCACTTTTTTAATACTTTTTAAATGGTTTTGTAGCTCGTATTTGAGGCCACAAGACTCACAATTTTTGTTTTATTCTGTACCATCATGTTTCTTATAGATCAGAATTGCTCATTTAATGGCCAAAATATGAATTGCAGCTCCAATATCCTGGGTCTCTTCAGCATATTAAAAACAATTACTGGCATCCTCATTGGCCGCAGAGGATGACGGTAAGAGGTCCTAGATTTTTGTGATCACGGCATCTAAAGGCTTTAATGACCGAGATTAGCATTATTGCCGATCACAGTCATTAGCCGCGGGTCTCTGCTGTTTGAAACAGTGGAGACCGGCGGACCATGGCACCTGCTGCTTGCTCGAGCGGGCACCATATTGACCCATTGCTCCTGTGCCATACATGTATGGCGCTGTAGGGAAAGGGTTAAATAATGAGTGTCTCAATACATAATAAATGTATTGCAAAGATGTATACAATTTTTTGGGCACATAGACAAAATTGTGGCAGTATTTGCTTTGTGAACCTCCCCAACTTAGAGTGCATCTTTAGCAAATTTGTACCTATGCAACTGGCTGATCTGTTGCATGTGCACTTGGCAGAAGAAGGCATCTGTGTTGGCCCCATGTTCACCTGTGCCTGCACTGCTTAGAAAAAGTTTTAATATATGCAAATGTACCTCTAGAAGTAACAGTGGCATTGCCATTACTACCAGAGGCTCTGTTCTTTCTGCAACTGGAGCACCCTCTGCACTATGATTGACTTATGGAAAAGTGCAGAGGGTTTGGTCACTGTAGAGAGAGCAGAGCCTCTAGGTGTAACGGCAACGTCCCCATTTCTCCTAGAGGCTCATTTGCATATACTAAAACATAATTATTCTTAGCACATATGAACATGGGACCAAAACAGATGCCTTCAGCTGCCAAGTGCACATGGAACAGGTCAGCCAGTTTCATAAGTACAAATCTGCTGACAGATTCCCTTTAATCAATTTGCCCAGGCATCGCTGACAGGCATTCCTTAGAATAGGTCATCAATATTAGATGGTGGGGGTCTGACACCTGACAACCCTAGCTATCAGCCATTTCGGGCAGCAGTGGCGCTGGCAGCTACATATTATGGTGTACAGAGCGGAAGCAAAAAGCTAACCTAAACAGCTGAACAGCACCACACTCCTCAATGGGTTGTGCCTGGTATTGCAGATCAGCTCAGTTGGAGTCAATGGGGCAGAGCCGCAATACCGCACACAACCTGTGGACAGAGGTGTATGGTTTTAGGGAGAAAGCAGCCATGTTTAACTAATCCTGGATAACCCCTTTTAACAAAAACAGTGTTCAATACATTTCATGCACACATTTAGTTCACAATGGTGAATTCCAAACAACAACTGCACTTCCTGCTGACAGAATTAAAGATGTCTGTAATAACTTTACAATTTAAAAGAAATGTATTATTTTAATTTAAAAATGGAAAAATAAAGTACCAATTTGTTATACAAATGTCAACAAAAAAAACTTACATTACATAAAATAATGAAACATAATTAAAGAGAAGATATCATTATAAATAACATACTTACTTGTGGAAGGATAATGTCTTTTAGTTCTTTTAATGTGAAGAGCTCACCATATGCATCTATATGGGTCAGCAAAACCACCCGAACATGTTCTTCATGTACCTCAAACATTTTCATCAATACTGGGATGACTTTGGCCTGAAAGAGAGCTGGGGACAGAAGGCAACCTTCACGGTTTCTCCCCATAATATCTATATTCAAATGAAAGGTGAAAACAGGTATAAAATATTTTGTACACATGCATGCATATAGATGACAACATTTGTGACTTATGCACTGGTGGATACTATAAACTAATACAAGTTGTGTAGCTATTGTGGGTGCAGAGGAAGCAGCAACATACATTAGTGTCTTTTTTTACCAAATAAGGGCATGTTCACATGAAGAAATTTTCATGTAGATTTCAGGAGAAAAATCACAGTGAAATCTTGTCAGAAACTCTGTACCATTAATGTTAATAGGAAATCTGCATGATAGTTCACATGGTCACAGATTTCATCCCCTTTGGAAAATAATAATAATAATAATAATAATAATAATGTCAAAAATGACATGACAATTCTTGAATACAAGCTACTCCATTAAACTACATAAACATGTGGATCCATGACATATCAAATTTGGGAAATAAAATGTACTAACAACAAAGTTGGAAAAGTTACCTCTTTTAGGCCTGAGAAGATGAGGCAAGAAACTTTTTACTGCCATAGGCTCAGCAAATACAAACGGATTTAGAAGAAGAGGAACCAATCTTGAGGAGATGAGCTCTTCTGGCAAAGGAGATACTCTGTCCAATAGAGTGCTAGACAAGAACAAAAGCTTTAAGGCATCAGTTTACCCTGATAAAAATGTGTGTTTAAAAAAAAAGAAAAGACCATTAACAAGAACTCTTTAAAATCTTTTTGGAAATAAACATATTTTGGTAATTACATCTTTTAGTTGTCAGTAAGGCTGTGAGGCTACACACAGACTCTGGCATGTGGCACACATGGTGCGGCCAAAGATGACAACAATGCAACGCTACATTGCATCTAAAGAAAGCAAATGAGATGCTGTTGCAACCTGCAAGTAATAAGGAATGAATACAACCGTGCTCAGAAGAGATGTAGCATTACGTTGCTATGATCTTTAGCCGCATGACGTGTGTCATGGGCCATGTAGCTTCAACCTAAAAGTAAAAGCTTCCCAGATTGTCCAAATGCGTACATTACACACAATCACAGCCAAGCATAAAGCCAAAAAATTGCTGCCAGAAACTTGTGGAGTCATGTCTCAATGTACAGGGAGTGTAGAATTATTAGGCAAGTTGTATTTTTGAGGATTAATTTTAATATTGAACAACAACCATGTTCTCAATGAACCCAAAAAACTCATTAATATCAAAGCTGAATATTTTTGGAAGTAGTTTTTAGTTTGTTTTTAGTTTTAGCTATTTTAGGGGGATATCTGTGTGTGCAGGTGACTAGTACTGTGCATAATTATTAGGCAACTTAACAAAAACCTAATATATACCCATTTCAATTATTTATTTTTACCAGTGAAACCAATATAACATCTCAACATTCACAAATATACATTTCTGACATTCAAAAACAAAACAAAAACAAATCAGTGACCAATATAGCCACCTTTCTTTGCAAGGACACTCAAAAGCCTGCCATCCATGGATTCTGTCAGTGTTTTGATCTGTTCACCATCAACATTGCGTGCAGCAGCAACCACAGCCTCCCAGACACTGTTCAGAGAGGTGTACTGTTTTCCCTCCTTGTAAATCTCACATTTGATGATGGACCACAGGTTCTCAATGGGGTTCAGATCAGGTGAACAAGGAGGCCATGTCATTAGATTTTCTTCTTTTATACCCTTTCTTGCCAGCCACAATGTGGAGTACTTGGACGCGTGTGATAGAGCATTGTCCTGCATGAAAATCATGTTTTTCTTGAAGGATGCAGACTTCTTCCTGTACCACTGCTTGAAGAAGGTGTCTTCCAGAAACTGGCAGTAGGACTGGGAGTTGAGCTTGACTCCATCCTCAACCCGAAAAGGCCCCACAAGCTCATCTTTGATGATACCAGCCCAAACCAGTACTCCACCTCCACCTTGCTGGCGTCTGAGTCGGACTGGAGCTCTCTGCCCTTTACCAATCCAGCCACGGGCCCATCCATCTGGCCCATCAAGACTCACTCTCATTTCATCAGTCCATAAAACCTTAGAAAAATCAGTCTTGAGATATTTCTTGGCCCAGTCTTGACGTTTCAGCTTGTGTGTCTTGTTCAGTGGTGGTCGTCTTTCAGCCTTTCTTACCTTGGCCATGTCTCTGAGTATTGCACACCTTGTGCTTTTGGGCACTCCAGTGATGTTGCAGCTCTGAAATATGGCCAAACTGGTAGCAAGTGGCATCTTGGCAGCTGCACGCTTGACTTTTCTCAGTTCATGGGCAGTTATTTTGCGCCTTGGTTTTTCCACACGCTTCTTCCGACCCTGTTGACTATTTTGAATGAAACGCTTGATTGTTCGATGATCACGCTTCAGAAGCTTTGCAATTTTAAGAGTGCTGCATCCCTCTGCAAGAGACCTCACTATTTTTGACTTTTCTGAGCCTGTCAAGTCCTTCTTTTGACCCATTTTGCCAAAGGAAAGGAAGTTGCCTAATAATTATGCACACCTGATATAGGGTGTTGATGTCATTAGACCACACCCCTTCTCATTACAGAGATGCACATCACCTAATATGCTTAATTGGTAGTAGGCTTTCGAGCCTATACAGCTTGGAGTAAGACAACATGCATAAAGAGGATGATGTGGTCAAAATACTCATTTGCCTAATAATTCTGCACTCCCTGTATAAAATAAAGGTTATGTGCACTTCTGAAAACATTATTAACTGCTCAAAAGATTCTTACTAGAGGTGAGTGAATCTGTTGAATTCGTTTGGGGTCAGATTCACAGAATTTTTGAAAAAGTTTGATTCAAGTTTGAAACTATTCTATCTGAATTATTTGAGACAGAGAGAGAAACGATTTTGCTTCTCTAAGTTTCTGTACAATACATATGAATTGTCTGGAGGGGTACTCTTTTTCAATAGGAAAAGTGCTTAGTATGTGTAGCACGTGTGCAAAGTATTGTAGGCCAGGCAATGCCCCCTGGGTTTTTGGAAAAGATATTCAGATATTAGCTTTCCTATGCCAGCAAACAGAAGATGTGATACTCGGCACCCTCCAAAAGAAGAAATTCTACCTCAACTAAGGCATCTCAAGCAGCCATGTAAGTTATTTATTTTTATTTTTTTTCTCAGCTGTGCTAAATAGTAGTTAACCAGAAAGAGATGGTTCCTGGTATGAGACATTCAGTATTCCATTCTTTTTGGAGACTAGCTTGTGTCTCCTTTCCAAAGAAACATTATGTGGTGATGCAAGCACAGCAATGCTCTATAAAAATATCACATGACCTAATCCCTCAGGTGAACACCGTTAAAAAAAAATTAATTTTTTTTTTTCATCTACCATCACAAAGAGTGCAACACCAAGTGATCAAAAAGGTGCCCCCCCCCCCAAATAGTACCAAACAGTCACCTCATCCTGCAAAAAATGAGATCCCATCTAAGACAATCGTCCAAAAAAGAAAAAAAAAAAAGCTATGGCTCTCTATGGAGACACTAATACATTATTTTATTTATTTTTTAAATGCTATTATTGTGTAAAACTTAAATAAATAAGAAACAGTATACATATTACAAATTGCCACGTCCGTAACGACCTGCTATATAAAAATATCACATGACCTAACCCCTTAGGTGAACTGCGTAAAAATAAATAAAAACTGTGCCAAGATTACCAATTGTTTGGTCACCTTGTCCCAAAAAGTGTAATAATGAATGATCAAAAAATCATATGTACCGGCAAATTGTACCAATAAAAGAGTCAACTCTTCCTGCAAAAAACAAACCCCTGCACAAGATGATAGTGAGAAAAAATAAATAAAAATATGGCGTTCAGAAAATGGAGACACAAACAATTTTTATTCAAAAATAATTATGCAAAACTAAAACAAAGTAGGCATATTTGACATAATTGCATTCTTAACAACCTGCTCTATAAAAATGGCACATGATCTAACCTGTCAGATTAACGCTGTAAAAATAAAAAAAATAAAAACAGTGCCAAAACATCCATTCTTCGGTTACCTTGCTTCACAAAAAACATAATAGAGAGATATAGAGAAACATAATATAGATAAACATAAATCATATGTACCCCCAAAATAGTACCAATAAAACTGTCACATTATCCCGTATTTTCCGAAATGGGGTCACTATTAGATTTTTTCTACTGTGGGGTGCATGAAGGGGGTTTCAAATGGGACATGGTGTCTAAAAACCAGTCCAGCAAAATCTGCCTTCCAAAAACCATACGGAGCTCCTTTTCTTCTGCCCCCTGCCATGCGCCAAACAGCAGTTTACCACCACATATGGGGTGTTTCTGTAAACCGCAGAATCAGAGTAATAAATATTGAGTTTTGTTTGGCTGTTAACCCACGATGTATTAAATATTTTTTTTTTATTAAAATGGAAAATCTGCCAAAAAAGTGAAATTTTGAAATTTCATCTCCATTTTCCTTTAATTCTTGTGGAATACCTAAAGGGTTAACAAAGTTAGTAAAATCTGTTTTGTGTAACATGAGGGGTGTAGTTTACAAAATGGGATAATTTATGAGTGGTATCTACTATGTAAGCCACACAAAGTGACATTAGAACTGAACTGGTCCTTAAAAAGTGGGTTTGGAAATTTTCTTAAAAATTTTAAGAATTGCTTCTAAAATTCTAATCCTACTGTCCGAAGAAAATAAAATTACATTTACAAAATGATGCGAACATAAAGTGGCCATATGGTGAATGTTGAGTAATAAATATTTTGAGGTATCACTTTCTGTTTTAAATTCAAAAAAAAAAAATTTATGGTAAATTTGGGATTTTTTCCATAAATAAGGTGAAATATATTGACTCAAATTTAAGACTGTCATGAAGTACATTGCTGCTGACATTTTTACTTTTTTTAATATTAGTCAAAAATGACCGAAATTTTTGCAAAAAATAAATAAATTTTTCACATTCTATTGTAAATTTTTTCAAAATAAACTACATTTCTATATACATTTTTCTCAAAGAAACATTTGATGAAGACTGCTGCAACTTGCAACTTTTGATTGGCGGTCATGTGATGTAGGAGGGTCATTTAGTGACCCTTGTTCAGATATTTAAACAACCTTTGTATATATTTAGAAATGTTGCGAAAATAGGGTTATGGTACCTTAGGGTCCAGCAAGTCCCCAATGCCACCATCATTACTAATAAATTATGGCTACATTTAAAGGGTTCATCTTGCTAATGTTACCTCTGAACCCTAGTACCGCCCCCACAACCCCTGTTTTTTTTTATGTGTGTATGTATTTAAAGCTGCATGTGAACCTTTCACTGTTAAAGGGTCCAACTCACACGTCCGTATGTGTTTTGCAGATCTGCAAAACACGGACACCGGCAATGTGCGTTCTGCATTTTGCGGACCGCACATCACCGGAACTATAATAGAATAAGCCTAATTTTGTCCGCAATTGATGACAAGAATAGGACATGTTCTATTTTTTTCTGGAACGGAATTGCGGACCCGGAAGTGAGGGTCCACATTTCAGGATCCGGGCTGCACACCATGCGTCCCCATAGAAATGAATGGGTCTGCAATTCCGTTCCGCAAAATGTGGAACAGAATTACTGACATGTGAATGGACCCAAACACGGTTTTTACCTAAGGAAGGGGACGTATTCCCTGAAATGCGTTGTGTGAAGTGTCTCTGAAAAAATAATAAAGAAACATTTGATGAAGACTACTGCAACTTCTGATTGGTTTGTTCGCCTTGCGCCGAAGGATGACTGTCTCTATTTCTGCATAGTAACTCTCCGTGAGGTTTCAGGCACTCTCATCAAGGAGACCTACATCCGTGGCTGCACACCGACCTTTTTAGGCAATTGAAACTATTCTCATCACGTCTACAATAGGTTTGTGCCCATCACTTGCACAAACCTCAAAGCTGAGCTTCCGTTTGGAGTATTCATTTTTTACTTGTGCAAACGGTATTCACCCTATGGTGCGCCTTTCCTTGTTTATCTAGTAAACAACGCCTGTTGAACAGATATCCTTATCTGATATATCCAGAATTTGTGGGCTGCACATAGGAATCGTTTATACTGCAACTGAGGATGAATCATGTTCAAAATCGCCTGGTGCAGCGAGAGCATCTCATCAATCAATACGTTCAAACTACATTGTCAGACTCTTCAAGTAAGGAACTACCACCAAACAAATCAGAGTATGAATGTATAGATGAGAAACTATTACATTCACTATTTCAAACTCTGGAGAAACACATGCTGGATGAAATCCAGCATCAGCTTGATGCCATGTTTCTGGAGGACTATCTCCAAGAAGGCCTGGTTCCAAGGTGCCTACAAAAATTAATATGAGGAAGATCTGACTTTTTGCAAAGATTGGGACTGCTCTAGAGGTCTAATGAGTAAACTAGTAAATAAAAGGAGGGACATTTGCTGAGAACTTAGGGCCCATATTACTGAGTGTTCTAACCAATTGATTTGCTATGAGGAACACCCTACCTATATCAGATTTGACTGTATGATCATGTCCCGAGTTACCACTTACGAAAAAGACATTCTGAGTAAAAAGGTAAATAAACTCACACGGGACAGGACTAATTTAAACACTGATAATATTAAATTTTGGCTTAAAAAGGCTGCCCTCAAAACAAAAGTAAAACAATCCATACCTGAATCTTCACGCCGTGACAATCCCACAATAGGATACCACAAAACGTCATCCTATCCTCCCCGAACCAGGGACCTATCTTTTACAATAGCCAAAGACAAAATGATAATCGTAACAACAAGCAACAAGATTAATCCACCCATCCTCGGCCCCCCTATTCATTGAACACCTTCAAGGCCAAACCTCTTCTGCAGGAAAAACCAGTACAGATGACTCATCAAATAGGTATTCCCTCCACGCCTGGTACTACTGATACACTATTCTTCACCCCACAAGCCATTCCGCTTCTCTCAAAAAAAATCCTGTGTCTCTGTCAAAACAGGAGAGCTCATCCCCACCACTCCTTCCAATTTTTTTTTGATCCTGAAATACTGTCAAAATGTGCCCCACTAGACTTTCCACCTACCACCTTTTCTCCTATGACGCTGGAGCTTAATTCCATTCCATCAAATCACACTGGGACAGTAGAATGACCCAGCCCATCCTCTTCATCTACGTCAATTGATCTTGAAGCAGATTCCCTTATTACGATCCATGCTGTGTCACCGACCCAATCCTTGCTACCGGCTGCACCCTTTTCACCACAAATGGGTTTGGACCCTGTAGATCTATTGGACTTCACTGCTTTGTCCACCACTGGCCCAGTCTCTTTTTTAAGCCCTACCACCAATATTAACCCCCACTTCGATATACCCAATATTAAAGAGTCCAAACACAGTAACAATCACAAACTATTTTCCCCAAAAACATAAAACTGCCCCATCAAAAACCCAAAGGGATTCAAATATTCAATTTATCCTCTCATAAACTTACCTTGGAAGAGTCTTCTCTTCTATCCAATGGTCTATCATTCTGCCCCTCTATCAACACTTGTGGCTTTGACCTGTTTTTGTATCGCCATAATTTCACTAGAAAACTGACTTTGAAAAGACAATTTGAAGACACAAAAAGAAGAAAATACCCTAATTTCGATTAATATGGTTCCCAACCCTCTCTCTTTCCCATATGTACACACAGGTCTAAAACCACCTTCAAATTACTACCCAGTACAACACAAAGGGAACTTTATTGATACTTTTTACAATGAGGCGATGGATGAATTCCGTAGTATCAATCAGTAACCTATCCCTACAGGTAATTTGAATAGAAAAGAAGGGGCAGCAATAAAAAAACTCCAGGACAACACTAATATTGTAATCCGTAATGCCGACAAAGGAGGGGGTATTATAAAACAGTAGATTATATTAGAGAAGCCACCCGTATTTTATCCGATATGGAATACTATCTACCCCTAAAATCTAACCCATCAAAACAATATAAATATGAACTTAAAGGGATTCTGTCACCTCCCCTCAGCCAAAAAACGATTTAAAAGCAGCCATGCAGCACAGCTTACCTGGATTAGGCTGTGCTCTTTTATCTTGAAATCCGTCCAGCAGTTACTTCAAAAAACGACTTTGATCAATAAGGAAATGCGTCCTGAAGGTGCCCAGAGGGGCGTTTTTTTCTTCCTAGTGAGCCCAGTACCGCCCCTCTTTCAGTGCCCAGCCCGCCTTCCTTGTATTTTCTAACCGCCGCCCCCAGCCTGCCACAGCCTCCCCTCCCTCTCCTCCCCCTCCCTCACGCCGAACGAAGTCTCGCACAGGTGCAGTACCCACTGAGGGCTGCGCCTGTGCGATCATCAGGAGACTGAGGGCGGCAGCTTCATCTTCGTCACTGGGCATGCGCCGAGCCCAGTGACGTCCGATGCTCGCTCTTCCCTCAGTCAGCAGGGAAGAGCGAGCATCGGACGTCACTGGGCTCGGCGCATGCCCAGTGACGAAGATGAAGCTGCCGCCCTCAGTCTCCTGATGATCGCACAGGCGCAGCCCTCAGTGGGTACTGCGCCTGTGCGAGACTTCGTTCGGCGTGAGGGAGGGGGAGGGGAGGCTGTGGCAGGCTGGGGGCGGCGGTTAGAAAATACAAGGAAGGCGGGCTGGGCACTGAAAGAGGGGCGGTACTGGGCTCACTAGGAAGAAAAAAACGCCCCTCTGGGCACCTTCAGGACGCATTTCCTTATTGATCAAAGTCGTTTTTTGAAGTAACTGCTGGACGGATTTCAAGATAAAAGAGCACAGCCTAATCCAGGTAAGCTGTGCTGCATGGCTGCTTTTAAATCGTTTTTTGGCTGAGGGGAGGTGACAGAATCCCTTTAAAACGCTAATAGAATCTGCTTCCCATATCTTGGATAAAAAAGAAAAATAATTAATTCTAATACCAGATCCGGCAATAGCCTTGTTTTATCCATTACCAAAAATTCATAAAGATAGCAAAACCCTCCGGGCCGACCAATTATTTCAGGCATTTCTTCACTCACCTGTAATTTGTCTCAGTATGTGGATGTCCTTCTACAGAAATACGTGGTGGAGTTACCCTCTTATTTAAGAGATTGTACATGGTTGATACAATCTGTGAAAGAGATTGGATGGAAGGCACATACCGTTGGGTCACTCTAGACATTACAGCCTTGTATTCCATCATTTCTCATAAGCTAGGTATTGAATGTGTGAAATAGTACCTTGAAAAAGACTTAATACCAGATGAACAAAGATCCTTTATTCTAGAATGCAGTCGATTTATTCTGACACAATGTATTTCTCTTTGAAGACATGTTTTATTTACAAAGGCGGGGCACTGCTATGGGGACAAAATTTGCACCGAGCTTTGCAAATTTATTCATGGGGCGCTTTGAGGATCAGTGAATCTACAGATCCAGATATTGGACAAATAATAGTGTCTTTTACTGGAGATACATTGATGACCTGATATTTATCTGGAATGGTGATGATGCTTCTATTACCTCCTTTATGGAGGATACTAATAAGACTGATTGGGGCATAAAACTGTCAGGGACATTCGACACAAACAAAATTTAATAATTGGACCTCGAACTGGGTTCTGTAGGAAAAAGAATAATGACTCAAACCTTTTTTTAAAAAGTGGATAGCAACAGTTATATAGATTTTTCCAGTACTCACTATAAAAAATGAAAAGCAAATATCCCTTTTTGCCAATTTGAAAGAATTAAGCACAATCGTACTTTGAATAGTAATGTCCCAAAGCAAGACCATTCAGAATAGATTCCTACAAAAAGGATACCCTGCAATGGTCATAGAGGCCGCTTACAAAAAAGCCAATGAATTATCCCAAGAAGATTGCCTTACCAAAATATAAACCAAAAAAGAAAATCCAGATACAAATAAGAGATATTATAATATAAGCTTTATTACAACATATTGTAATCTGTCACGGCCTTTGCTGTGTGCGCTGTGACACTTGTGCCATTTTTGTGGTTGCCGGTGGCAACGTGTTGCTGTTATGGCATGTCTTGGCTTTGGCTGTGTGTGCACACCAGCCACGCATGCTGTTGCCGGTGGCAACGTGGTGGCTGGTGTGTGCACTTCCCCTTTAAGTTGTAGCCTTCCCCTGTCTGGTGCTGTAAGGGTTAACCCCCTGATTGGGTGTGGCCACTAGGTGCTTCTTATACCTGTGGCCTTTGGCCAGGAGTCAGTTGTACTCCAGCCTTGGTGTGTGCTGGAATTATGCTCCTTGTCTGGATGTTCCATCTTCCTGTGTGAGGGCCACCTAGTGGGACATCGATGTTTCCAGCAATGTCTTCCTTTTGTGAGTCATTTATTGGTGTTTATTTAAATATAGGGTTATGGTACCTTAGGGTCCAAAAAGACCCCACTACCACCATCATTGTCACCTCTGAATCCTAGTACCGCCCCCACAACCCCCTAATTGACCCCTGTTTTATTTTTATGTGTGTATGTATTTAAAGCTGAATATGAACCGTTTATTGTTCACCTGAGGAAGAGGAAGTATTCCCCAAAACGCGTTGTGTGAAGTGTCTCTGAAAAAATAATAAAGAAACATTTGATGAAGACTTCTGCAACTTGAAACTTCTGATTGGTTGGTTTGCATTGCGCCAAAGGATGACTGTCTCTATTTGTGCATAGTAACTCTCCATGAGGCTTCAGGCATTCTCATCAAGGAGACCTACATCCGTGGCTGCACACCAACCTTTTTAGGCAATTGAAACAATTTCCATCACGTCTACAATAGGGTTGTGCCTATCACTTGCACAACTCTCAAAAGGTGAGCCTCCATTTGGAGTATTTATTATTTACTTGTGCAAATGGTATTCACCCTATTCAGCCCTTCTTTGTTCATCTAGTAAACAACGCCTGTTGAAGACAGAGTTTGAAAAATAAGCCTGGTCACGAAGGTGCAAAATGGCCCAGTCATTAAGGGGTTAACACTGGCTGGGCACAGAGCCTGCTTCAGGCTCTGAAAAGCTTGTTCCGCCTCAGTGATCCATTTGACCATGGTTGAATCCTTCCCTTTTGTAAGGTCTGTTAAAGGGCTAGCAATGCTGGCAAGCTGGCAAAATTTTCAATGAGACGCGTGTAATAACCAGTTAAACCCATGAATGGTCTCACTTTTTTTATTTTTTTAAAGGCCTTGGCCAGTGCTGAATGGCTTCAACTTTGTTTTTTTGAGGTTTTGTAACACCTCACCCCAATCGTGTACCCTCTTCTTTCTGCCCAATGGCACATTTTTGGGGGGATTTGCTGTCAAATCTACTTCCCTAATATAATTCAGGATGGCTTGCAGCCTGGGTAGAGGATTTTACTAATCCGGGTTATAGATTATCACATTGTCTAAATAGGCAGCTGCATATTTACGATCTAGTCTTAAAACTTTGTCCATTATCCTCTGGAATGTGGCCGGAGCTCCATGCAAACCAAAGGGAAGGACTACATATTGAAAATGGCCATCAGGGACAATGAAAGCAGTTTTTTCTTTGGCCTCATCAGTCAACGGTACTTGCCAGTAACCTTTTGTAAGGTCTAATGTGGTTAAAAACTGGCATTACCAAGCCTATCAATTAGCTCATCCACTCGAGGCATTGGATAAGCATCAAACTTTGAGACGGTATTCAGTTTTCTGAAATCATTACAGAAACAAATGGTGCCATCAGGTTTGGGAATCAAGACTATAGGGCTAGACCAGTCACTACTTTAGCAGACCTGTTGTAAACCTGGGACTGACTCTCCTGAGCTTGCAGCAAGTGTTCTTATACAATGGGTATTACTTTCTCAATCGTTTCCTGCATTTGGGCAATGTGCTCAATTACTTTTTTGTAGGGTGTAGTCTCACTCTCCCAGGTCTCTTTGGCAACATCACAAAGACCCCTATGGTGTCAACCATACACTAACTCGAACGGAGAAAATCCTGTAGATGCTTGAGGTACCTCCTGTACAGCAAACATAAGATACGGTAAAAGAAAATCTTTGCCCACTCTGGTAAACATCTGAAACAACTCCTTTGCTATAGCCTTTGCAGGAGTTTTCCTTAAAGGTATTGCTTCAGTATAGCGGGTAGCACAATCAAGCACAACCAAAATGTATTGGTGACCTCTAGCAAACAAGAGTTCCCACCAAATCCATTGCAATCCTCTCGAAGGGAGTGTCAATAATCAATAGTGGCACGCACGGACTCCTAAAGGTCGCTATAGGGTTGTGTAACTGACACTCTGGGCAGGAATCACAGTATTCTTTTATCTCTCTATGTACCCTTGGCCAATAAAACCGTTGCAAAATACGGTCTTTGGTTTTTCCATAAGCCAAGTGCCCCTCTAGCACATGAGAATGGGCTAGATCCATCACCTTTTGGCAATACGACTTTGGGACCACAAGTTGCTGCACAACTTGTCCATTTAGATTATTGACTCTATATAAGAGTTCATTTGCTAATGAAAAATGTGGAAATATTTTTTCTACCCCAGGTTCTTGAGACACCCCATTGATTACTTTCACACTTTGCCGTGCATGGGTTAATGTAGGGTCCCTAAGATGAGCTGTCCCAAAGTTATCACTGTAGACTGGCAAGCCAAGAAGACCAATTTCAGTGATATCATCAGTATCACCTGCAAGCACTGGTAAGGGAAAACTATCAGTTTTACTCAGTCACCCCTACAGCTTGCACATTTTACGGTTCAGCCAGTGGGATAGGTTCTACAGCAGATACACAAACACCTTTTAAGCATATTCCATATTTGCCAAAATAGAGGGAAATCACACCCCACAATGACATTGTGCATCAGACTGTATACGACCCCCACTTCATGAGTTACTTTTCCGCATGGAGTTTCAAAAGACACTACAGCAGTGGGGTAGTTTTTTGTATCCCGATGTATACAGATGACCCCCATCTGTCTCTTTTGCAGCTTTCTAGGGTCCACCAGGTTGGTATGCACAAGAGTCACTAGGCTACCAGAGTCCAACAGAGCTTTAACGGAGTATCCTTCAAACACCAAACTGCAATTTTTTCACTCTGTATCTGGTGTCAGCAAAGCAGAGTAGCAGGGGTGGATTGGCCATAGACCTTACACGGAAATTTCCCAGGGGCCGCCTGGGCCCTCTTCATGGCTGCCCAGTGGAAATTTTTGGGGATGTATTTTGTGCTGCTAGCAGCAGTATTTTGTGATGGACTGTGGTTTTTGGCTCTGTTGGGGTGGTATAATGTGCAACAGTATGGTATTGCTGGACCTGCCTTCCATCAATTTGGACCAGATTAAAAATCAGGGCCACTTTTAGTATTTTTTCCAGGGCCACTTTAAGTTCCCAGTCCGCCCCTGCAGAGTAGGCGGGTCTCGCAAACAATGATTTTCTCCACCCACTGTCACACTCCATAGGCTCATCAGCCAGAGGACAATTGGTAGCCATGTGGCCCGCTCCTCGACAACGCCAGCAAACTATGTTTTTGACAGCCAAAGGCTGTTTAGGGATAACTGGCTATAGAGGCCTGGCTAACAGGTCTGTCCCAGTTCCAACTTTACGGTCCTCCTTTGCCCCCTTCACATTAGGAACAGTCTTACCGAGATCAGTAGTCTTCTGGCTCTTTGGGGCCGGCCGAGTAGGAGAGAGGTCTTGGAGATACTACTCAGTGTTCAGATACCGCTCCACTAGGGGGCGACCAGCTGTTCTGCATCCCTGAAGTCTGCTTGTCCCACACAGTGTTGTATCCGCACTCAAAGAGCACAAACAAATCGGTCCAGGACCACTCTTTCAACAACCTGAGCAGTTGTAGAGACCTCCTGCTGCAACCACTTTTTAGCCAGGTGGAAAAGGTCATACATTTGCGACCAGGCTGGTTTATGGTCACAGTGTAGGGGGAGGCGAGAAACACCAGAATGACAACAGAAGGCAAATGACCAGGGACTAGGCCTCACGGCTAGGGAAAGGGAAATGGTGACCACCTAAGGAAAACCTAAACCTAACCCTGACTACTGTTAGGATAAATAGACCCTGAAGGTGGAAATATTCATACACTTAGGCCCTAGTAACCCTGAAAAGACCTAGGATTAGTGACAGTGTCTGAGACTATTGGTTCCTTCCCAGATGAACGAACCAGCGTCTCCCTGAGGCCTAGTAAACAACAAGCAAATTGGAGCAACAAAATGCCAAGAGAAGTACACTTATCTTCAATAGAAAATGGATGAGCAGGAACGACGATGAGGACCACACACCAGCTCTTCCAACTCCAGGCAGAGAATATCAACCACATGGTATGAAGTGTGAGTCCAGACTAAATAGAGGAGCAGTAATGACCACAAGCTACATCTGAGACAAGAGGTGTGGTCATTACCACCAACAACAACACTGCAACAAGTGAAAACAGATAGGCTGTCAGATAACCTAACGTGCAGCCAGTCTCTCAGATCTTCTAACCTCTGTCACTGGAGGAACAGTGACATTTATCCAGTTGGAAAGTTCAGTTATGCACCCGCTGGGCTCTGACCGAGTGAGAATTTCTGCTTTTAGTTTGTGGTATTGTCTGGTATTCTGCGCACTTAAATCAAAGTAGGCTTTCTGCGGCTCACCACTGAGGAATGGAGCAAGGGTGTCTGCCCACTGTTCTGCTTGAAGTATCTCTTTCAGCAGTTCTTAAAAAAATGGTGAGGTATGTCCTCTTTGGTAATTTTTTAAAGGGAAGCTTGCACTCTCCTACCAGCAGAGATGGATTCCTCCCGGACTTGGAGCCTTTCAGCCAGCATCTTTATCTGCTCCACCAGACTTATTAACCGATAGCTGTTCTCCGAAAACAGTTTGTGTAGTCTATGAGCAACCGATTAGTTTCTTGCTGGTTAGCATTCGTCTCCTGCTGATTTGCATCTGTATTTTGAAGCTGAATTTTAGCCTGCATCAGCTGTTTAACAACTTGCAGTGTTTGGTTTTGCAAGAACAGCAGACTTAACCCAGGACATAAAACTTGCTGGATTTTTGTGCCAACGCAGCCTCCATCATATGTAACGAGATTAGTTCATGAGATCACTGTCTCCTGGGATAGACAGGCACTGTTGGCACACAAAACAGTCCAAGCAAGTATGGTGTCAGTTTTATTCGCCTTCTGCAGACAAAAGTATTGAACAAAACCGTACAAAATAAAAGAAAACCCTGGCCGTCTGGCCGCTATCTCTAGACATCAAGCAGTTCCTAACAAAATAACACTGAGCCTTACAACAAAAATATACAGTTGCTTTGTTACTCAGATCAGAGCTTTCCCAGGAGCAGAGGCCCCCAGCTAGTGTGATGTCTGCCCTTTTATAGCACACCCAGCTTTTCAAGTGATTATCCACAGTTAACACAAATACATGGAGTGGCTAATTGGAGCAAGGACCCAGCCAATTCTCCATGCTCCAAGCAGCCAGGGCCTTCTAACTAGTTTTTTTATTTATTCTAAAACTCTTACAAAACAGAAGACATAACGTATTTTTCGCCCCATAAGACGCACTCCCTCCCCCCCCCCCAAAAAAAAAAGTGGGGGGGATGCCCCTGCGTCTTATGGGGCGAATGCTTCCATTTTACATCGCAGACTGCGATGTATGAGCCAGGAGAGAGGAGGGGCTGGAGTCTGGAACTAGGGGCGGGGCCCGGTGCAGTCACTGTACTCTTACACCGAGCCCCACCGCTCACCGCAGTATTTATAAACATTAATCCTTATCCTGGTAATAAGTTTAACTAACTCTGCGCTCTCCCCTGTTTCCCTGTATCCGTACAGCACTTACGCACAAGCTTCCATAGCAGGCAGAGCGGACGGCAGCAGTAACATCGCTCACTGACGTTGGATGAAGCAGGTTACGCAACGTCAGCGAGTGACGTTACTGCTGCTGTCCAATCTGCCTGCTATGGAAGCTTGTTTCGTAAGTGCTGTACTCATACAGGGGAACAGGGGAGAGCGCAACTTTAGTTAAACTTATGAACAGGATAAGGATTAATGTTTATAAATACTGCAATGAGCAGAGGGTCGGTGTATTGGGAGACACTTATGAGGGGGATCTGTGGATGACATATAGCAGTGTCATCCACAGATCCCCCACCCCATAACAATGCCATCGCCAGATCCCCCACCCCATAGCAGTACCATCCACAGATGCCCCATTAAAAAAAAAAAGAACAAAAAAAAAAGACATGCGTTTGCATACAGTTTGCCTGATCAGGCAGGCAGTTCAGGCAATGGAACTGCCTGCCGGAATCAAACAACGCAAGTGTGAAAGTACCCTAAAACAGGCGTATAAAATTATAAATGCCCCCTTTCCTGCCACACCCACAATTTTAGAACTGGAGTGAGAAGGGCGAAGGCGCAGATAGTGTTGCTCTGCCTTCTGTGCCTGAAATACACCTAGGCGTATTTTAACTTAGTAAACACAGACGCAGTGGGGCCATTACTGTTTATATTAACAAAAGCAGAGCAGAAGAGTGAGGCTTTCTGTCGAACATAATGTGCAGACCCAACTGTCATCTAAACTGGCTCCTCTTAAAGCAATCAATAGAGCGGTCCTCTCTATAGGACAATACTTTAATTATATTAGCAACATCAGAAGTGCATGCTGGCTCACATCTGTGGGTATGGCAGACTTCGCACCAAAATCTTACAAATTCCACAGTTTGGAGAACAGTAATCTTTTCATAAAAAGAAAAAGATCTCCACATGAATTTGCTTAGGGCAACACAAATGATCTCCCAGTCAACTATCAGTCCTGTTACAGATGGACAACAAAACGGCAGTGTCATATACTGTATAAACAAGATAGGAGGAACAAAGTAAAAAAAACTCTGCCTAGAAGCCCTAGAGATTTGAAAAGGGCTCTAGATCACTATTTAAACATATGTTCCTGCAACAAGGTGGTCTTTTCCCAGTTTAGACACAAAACGTCTCTATCAACTGTGGCATGATGATTACACTTAACGGTAATCAGATTTTCCAGATCCCACGACAGCACCATAGAGAGATGGCTCCGCCTCCATAGACAGGAAAACCCGCAGTACAAAAAAGGTGGAGCCACTCTCCCACCTCAGTGGGTTTACAGAGCATGAGAGGGACTCCCCTTTAGTTTAGTCAATATCCACATACCATAACCTTTTCTTTTTAAACTTGTGATACACACAGAACCATCACCATAGGGAGGGAATAAGTACGGGTGCGGTCAGGAAAATCCGATTACTAGTAAGGCTACTTTCACACTAGCGTTCGGGCGGATCCGTTCTGAAAGGATCCGCTCATAATAATGCAGACGGAGGCTCCGTTCAGAACGGATCCGTCTGCATTATTTTTAGCATAGAACAGCTAAGTGTGAAAATAGCCTAGTACGGATCCGTCCAGACTTTCAATGTAAAGTCAATGGGGGACGGATCCGCTTGAAGATTGAGCCACATTGTGGCATCTTCAAACGGATCCGTCCCCATTGACTTACATTGAAAGTCTGGACGGATCCGCACGGCCAGGCGGACACCCGAACGCTGCAAGCAGCGTTCAGCTGTCCGCCTGTCCGTGCGGAGGCGAGCGGAGCGGAGGCTGAACGCCGCCAGACTGATGCAGTCTGAGCGGATCCGCCTCCATTCAGTGTGCATCAGGGCTGGACGGCTGCGTTCGGGTCCGCTCGTGAGCTCCTTCAAACGGAGCTCACGAGCGGAAACCCGAACGCTAGTGTGAAAGTAGCCTAAGTGTAATAATTTTTCCCTCCCCCACGACAGCACCATAGAGAGATTATATAGCATTATCTACTTATTGGTGGGAAGCAGCTTCCAAGACCCTTCTCCCAAAAAGAAGATCAGAGACAGATTCCAGTTGTAATCTATAGTGTCTATAAAAGGTTAAGGGAGATGACCAAGTGGCCGCCCTACAAATCTGCTCAATCGACACACTGGACATCTCTGCCCAAAAAGTAGAAACCGCACGGGTGGAATGAGCTTTGAGAGACAGAGGAGGAGAATTCCCAGACAGAGAATATGCCATAGAGCTAATCTCTCTGATCCATCTTGCAATAGAACTTTTGGAGGCAGTATTACCTTTATTAGCCCCTGCAAACAGAACAAATAGCGATAATGACTTCCTCCAGTCCTTGGTCACTTCCAGGTATTGGATAAGACATCTCCTCACATCCAAGGAGTGCAATTCCCCTTCTCTATGGTCCTTTGGTTCTGTAAAAAAGATTGGAAGAACTATCTCTTGTAGCCTATTAGTCCTAGATGGAACTTTAGGTATGAATTTTAAGTATGGCCTCAAAACCACTCTATAATCACAAATTATCATAAAAGGAGGATTACTAGAGATGGCCTGAATTTCACAAATTATCCTAGCCGATGTAAACACTATCAAAAGAACTAATTTCTGGGTGAGTAACTTAATAGAGCATGATTACAAACGCTTAAACGGATGTTTAGTCAAACAATGTAACACTAAATTTAAATCCCAAGGAGGGACTCTAGGCCCCTTAACTGGAATGATCCTATCTACCGCCTTAAAGAATCTGAGAACCCAAGAATCTAAAGGCAAAATGTTTTCCTCCTAACGCTGAAAGGGCAGACATCTGTACTTTAAGGGTACTC
The DNA here is from genome assembly GCF_014858855.1 of Bufo gargarizans. Classification (NCBI taxonomy): domain Eukaryota; kingdom Metazoa; phylum Chordata; class Amphibia; order Anura; family Bufonidae; genus Bufo; species Bufo gargarizans. The sequence goes on along the minus strand of NC_058086.1, from coordinate 95,509,177 downwards.
TTAGCTAATCCCATGGATAGACCTTTCTGTACGAATTCTAGCACCTGATATACCGAAAAAAAATTCTTGGTGCCATCGAGAGGCCAAATGGCATGGCCTGAAACTGATTGAGATTTTTTACCATTATTACTGCTACCCTGAGGAATTTCTGATAGAATGGATGGATGGGAATGTGATGATATGCATCCTTCAGGTCTATAACCGCCATAAAATATCCCGGAAACACCAGGGGATCACTGATCTGATGGTTTCCATTTTGAATCTTCTTACCAACAAAAAAAAACTTGTTTAAAGGGGTTGTCCGAGTTATTTTTTCATTTTATGTTCCTAAATAGGCAAATGGTAACAGCTTTCCAATTACCTCACTTTATCTGCAGTTTATCTGCAGTGCCTGGTTTCTCAGATTTCACTGAGGGTCACATGACCTGTGATGTCAGCTTCTCTCCCAGCTCTGATAAAGTTTGTTTACAAGCCTGTAAACCAGATGTCACTGTGCTGGCCACGCCCCCCTTCACTGTGTCTGCTCTCTCCTAGGATTTTTAACCCCTTCAGCTGCACAGACTGGGTAGCTGCAGCAGTGACAATTCTGGGCACAGGAACTGACAGACTTAGAGAGAGCATTGCACAAGAAGGTAGGGGGAAGATCCTGTGTGTATTAGCATTGCCTTTATACAGGTGGGACAAGTTGCTGTTGATTCTCCCAAGCAGGAAGAAAGTATTTTAACCTTCCTCCCACTTGATGCCTGGCGTCATTGCTTGGACTGCTTACCTGCTTGAGAGGAAGCACTCCTGAACATGAAGCCTTTGTTACCTGTGGGTTTAGATCTGATGTTCTGATCCCTCTCACCCGACTGCCTTTTTCCCTGAAATCTGTTAGATGCCTGAAAGGGTAATTTTTTTTCTTTTAAACTGAGAAAAGGTGGACTCTTGCAGCAATCTTTTCTTCCTATCCGCAGCCTTCTCTAGAAGAGAGTCTAATTCAGGCGGAAAAAGAAATTGACCTTGACAAGGAATACTACAAAGCCTCTGTTTTGAGGATACATCTCCCCCTCTCCAGTTCTTTAGCCATAGAGCACAGTGAGCAGAAGATGCCCTAGCCGCCAATCTTACCGCCTCTACTGAAGCATCTGCTATAAAATCAATAGTTTTCTGAAAGGTTGGCAAGGATGATAAAATCTGTTCTCTTGGACATTTATCTCTAATTGCACCCCCTAGCCTATCCAACCAAATTGTCATGGATCTAGCAGTTACCGTAGTTGCGATATTAGGCCTGAAAGATGAAGCTGCCGCTTCCCACGTATTTTTTAGGCATGCATCTATCTTCTTATCCAGGGGATCTTTCAAGAACCCCATATCTTCAAAGGGCAAGAATGATCTTCTAGAGATTTTTGATATAGTCGAGGCTTCCTCTTCAAACGGATACTTTGTTTTAAATTTTTTTGTAATAAAAGGCTTTTCTATCCAGCTTCTACAATTCCTTCTCAATGATTGCTGCTATACTTTTATGCAAAGGAAACCACCTACGTTTCTTCTCTCGTAGAAGACCAATTTTCTGAGTCTTCCCCCTCACTATCCTCTTGTAACGATCGGCAGGGTGGTTCCATCTGCAGCACAGCGACTCCTCCCACTGGGCGGAGCTACCCCATATAAGCCCCGTGGCAGCTATGCACAGTGTTCCACTAATTTGGAGTGTGCGCCTGTGCATACTGCTACTGAAGCTCTCCCCACTGACATTGGATCCGGACTTCAGAACACCTGGGAACCTACTCCAAGACTCCGCTAACCTCCCATGGCAATCCGGGACGCTACTTAAGGATTCTACCAAACTGCAAGTAGAGCTATTTAGTGGCTGACTCTACTCTGGACTACCAATACCTTACATCAGTGGCGATAATATTCAAGGCACTCTGTTCTCTGTGTAATGATTGCAAGGGGGGGCGTGTGTAGTCCAAAATATGACTCATGGACTATAACTGTTGCCTGCACCATATGTATAACTGCATCCACCTGCAGGGCGTATAGAGATAGCCGTTAATAATATAATCAGAGCAGGGAGCAGGTGTATGATGTTAGGGTCCCTAACTCTCCGCTCAGTAGTTTGAGAGAGCCGCCTGGGAATCCGTTACTGAACCTGATCTAACCTCACCTTCCTTCTTGGTCTTGTGCACTAGTTAATGCAACACGTTTCCGCAGTTGAGATCCTCGCAAAACAGTTCGGCGCCTTACATATTAGTGGAACCAAAATGGATCCAGCGGAATTAGCAGGACACATCGTCATCCTCTCACAGAAGGTTGAGAATCTATCTGAGGATGTTCAGAACCTGCAACTCGAGAATCAGACATTGCGAGATCTTGTCGCACAGAACACAAACCTCCCACGGGAGGGACCTGAGCCATTGGTCAGTCCTCCGGAACTATTCTCAGGCGATCGTAAACAGTTCCGAGATTTCATTAATGCTTCCAAATTAATGTTTGAGCTTCGTCCTAGGACCTACCCTACTGACCGGATAAAAGTCCTCACTATGATCTCCTTTCTTAGGGGGGAGCCCAGAGCCTGGGCAAATACCTATTTGGAGAGGGAGGACCCCGTCCTAGACAACTACCACCAATTTCTTACAATCATGGCCCTCTTGTATGAAGACCATAGCAAGCAGCTGACGGCGGAATCCGCCATCAGGAGCATTAAACAAGGCAGACTGCCTGTTGAGGATTTTATTGCAGAATATACGCGGTGGGCTCGGGAGACTGAGTGGAACGATCTCAGTCTTAGGAACCAGTTCCGTCTGGGTCTTTCCGAAGCACTGAAGGATGAGTTGGCAAGAGGTGACATGCCCCTCACCCTTGAAGATCTTATGCAACGTGTCACCACCCTCGACCGGCGTCTCCGTGAACGCAGAGCAGAGCGGTCCTATTGATATGTACCTCCCAGTAGACAAACCGATATGCACCCCCCTGAAGAAAAGATGGAGATTGCTGCCCTCAGGGGCCCTCTCACTGAAAGAGAGAAAACGAGAAGACGCAACTTGAATCTCTGCCTATATTGCTCTTCCGAAGGCCATGGGGTAGAAGATTGCCCGGCAATACGGAAGAAGTCCGAAGGTAAGCGATACTCCCTATGTAAAATCGTTGATCCCCAGATTAGAACCCCGGGTTACTTATACACCTCTCTTACTCTACAGTGGGACCAAAATCGACTTACCGTTGACGCAATGGTGGATACAGGATCCTGCGGAAATTTTATCGATACGCTGTTGATTAAGCGAAATAAAATTCCATTGATCAAAAAGAATTCCCCGTTGTCCGTGAGTTTTATTGACGGCACTACTTCGGCCTCAGGCCCAGTTCAAAATCAAACCCTACCTATACTGGTGACGTGTGAAAACAACCACACCGAATTTATGTCCTTCGACATTATACCCTCCCCTTTATTCCCTATCATACTAGGACTACCTTGGTTAAAACTACATAGACCAACACTACTATGGGATCAAGGGAGGGTAGCGTTAGATTCGGGGTATTGCCAGGAAACCTGTTATCCTACAAATTCCATATTACTGGTTGGCGGCACCCAGATACCAGACCACTACCTGGACTTCGCCGACGTGTTCAGTTCAAAGAATGCGGAGATGCTTCCGCCTCACAGGACATACGACTGTCCCATAGATCTACTTCCAGGAAGTGAAATACCTACGGGGAGAATCTATCCATTGGCGAAACCTGAGCTAGACCACCTCAAACAGTATCTAGAGGAAAATCTGAAGAAGGGATTCATTAGGCCCTCTACTTCACCCGCAGGATCGGGAATGTTCTTTGTTCGGAACAAGGATTCCAGCCTTCGTCCTATCATCGACTATAGAGCCCTAAATAAAGTGACGGTAAAGAACAGGTACCCACTACCTCTCATTAATGAACTGATTGAACGCCTCAGCACTGCTACTGTCTACACCAAACTAGACCTTAGAGGAGCTTATAACTTGATAAGGATCAGAAAAGGAGACGAGTGGAAAACCGCTTTCCGAACCCGTTACGGACTCTTCGAGTACCAAGTGATGCCGTTCGGACTGTGCAATGCACCTGCAACATTCCAAAATTTTATAAATGATATTTTTCGAGACCTACTGGATGTTTGTGTCATTGTCTACCTCGATGACATATTGGTCTATTCAGACAACATCCAAGACCATAGAAGACATGTGCGTTGGGTATTAGCACGTTTGAGAGCCCATTGCCTGTACGCAAAATTCGAGAAATGCGTATTTGATACGACTACACTACCGTTCCTGGGTTACATCATCTCCCCCGAGGGGATTCAGATGGACCAGACAAAGATTGAATGTATACAAAATTGGCCCACTCCAAAATCCAGGAAGGCACTCCAAAGGTTTTTGGGGTTCGCTAATTTCTACAGGAAATTCATCAAGAATTACTCTGCGACTACAAAACCGCTCACCAGACTTACAAGCATCAACACAAGGTTCATATGGAATGGAGATGCTCAGGAAGCATTCCAACTACTGAAGGACAGGTTTACATCCGCTCCCATCCTCACCATACCTGACCCTAACAACTTGTACGTCCTCGAAGTGGATGCTTCCCAAAATGCTGTAGGAGCCGTCTTATCTCAAAGTTCATCATTAATGACGCCCCTACATCCGGTAGGGTTTTTCTCCCGGACCCTCAATCCGGCCGAGGTTAACTACCCCATAGGGGAAAAGGAACTTCTGGCAATAAAAAACGCCTTGGAAAATTGGAGACATATATTAGAAGGCTCGACACACCCAATCACCATATACTCAGACCACCGCAACCTCCAATACCTAAAGACCGGTAAAACATTATCCTCTCGCCAAGTGAGATGGAGTTTCTTCTTCGACCGCTTCGATTTCCAAATCACATACAGACCCGGCTCAAAAAACGGAAAGGCAGACGCGCTATCTCGTTTGAATGATCCCCATCCAGGGGCAGAATTCCCTTCGTGGGTAATTCCACCCAAAAAAATTATCGCCACTGTAGCTCTACGACAAAGGCTCAAGGACTGTTTAACCCTAAATGAAAACGATCTACCTCCAGGACTCCGTAGGGATGATGAAGGGTTCTGTTATAAGGGAAATCATCTATACATACCACCAAACGTTACAACACAAATAATTCAACTATGCCATGATACTCCCCTGTCGGGTCATCCGGGCATCTCCAAAACCATGGAGTTAGTCCGCAGATATTACTGGTGGCCCAACATGTTACAGGAAATTGAGGACTACGTCGCCTCATGTGAGATTTGTGCCACCTGCAAACATGATCGTAAGCAACCTTACAGCCTACTAATGAATCTCCCGATACCCTCCAGACCCTGGGAGTGGGTTTCACTGGATTTTATAGTTGACCTTCCTCCTTCACATGGTCATAATACCGTACTTGTTGTTGTTGATCTACTAACAAAAATGGCACATTTTGTGGCCCTGAAAAAATTACCATCTTCGAAGGAGACTGCTGAGGTTTTTGTGACTAACATCGTCCGTCTACATGGAGTGCCTACTAAACTCATATCGGACAGAGGCTCACAATTTATCTCCAAGTTCTGGAAGGCTCTTTGTGCGAGACTCCAGATAGACCACCGGATGTCCAGTGCATACCACCTGCAGACAAACGGACAAACTGAGAGAGTAAACCAATGCCTCGAGCAGTACCTTCGCTGTCACTGCTCATATCTCCAGGACGACTGGGAGCGCCTGCTCCCTCTTGCGGAATTCTCCTATAACAATTCCAAAAGTGCCTCCACTCTTCACTCTCCATTCTTCTCGAACTACGGTTTTCACCCTTCTCCTATCACTCCGATGAGTATCCCTACTAACGTACCAGCTACTGAAGATTACATCTCCACATTACAGAAGACCCTCAAGGAGCTTAAAGAAAACCTTATCCGAGCTAGAGATCGACAAAAAATGTATTATGATCGACGCAGAAGGCCGAGTCCCCCTTATCAAGCAGGGGACTCCGTCTGGCTCTCCACCAAAAACCTCCGCTTGGGTACTCCCTCTAAAAAATTGGGGAAACAGTTCCTGGGACCATTCCGTATCGAGAAGGTCGTCAACCCCAACACGATGAAACTTATTCTACCTCCTCGTTTTCAGGTACACCCCACCTTTCACGTATCTTTGCTGAAGCCTTTTCGTCCTAACCCTTTCCCGGGCAGGAACCCTGCCCCGTCACCTCCGGTCATTGTCCAAGGTGATGAAGAGTTCGAGGTTGAGGAGCTCTTGGATTCCAGAAAGAGGAGGGGGAGACTCCAGTACCTCATACGATGGAAGGGTTATGGTCCCCAAGATGATTCCTGGGAGGAGGCCGATGATGTCCACGCTCCAAAATTGCAAAGGGAGTTTCACCGCAGGTTCCCCGACCGGCCCTCCCCTTCTAGGGTACCCCGGAGGGGTTCCCTTGGGAGGGGGGTACTGTAACGATCGGCAGGGTGGTTCCATCTGCAGCACAGCGACTCCTCCCACTGGGCGGAGCTACCCCATATAAGCCCCGTGGCAGCTATGCACAGTGTTCCACTAATTTGGAGTGTGCGCCTGTGCATACTGCTACTGAAGCTCTCCCCACTGACATTGGATCCGGACTTCAGAACACCTGGGAACCTACTCCAAGACTCCGCTAACCTCCCATGGCAATCCGGGACGCTACTTAAGGATTCTACCAAACTGCAAGTAGAGCTATTTAGTGGCTGACTCTAATCTGCACTACCAATACCTTACATCAGTGGCGATAATATTCAAGGCACTCTGTTCTCTGTGTAATGCTTGCAAGGGGGGCGTGTGTAGTCCAAAATATGACTCATGGACTATAACTGTTGCCTGCACCATATGTATAACTGCATCCACCTGCAGGGCGTATAGAGATAGCCGTTAATAATATAATCAGAGCAGGGAGCAGGTGTATGATGTTAGGGTCCCTATCTCCGCTCAGTAGTTTGAGAGAGCCGCCTGGGAATCCGTTACTGAACCTGATCTAACCTCACCTTCCTTCTTGGTCTTGTGCACTAGTTAATGCAACACGTTTCCGCAGTTGAGATCCTCGCAAAACAGTTCGGCGCCTTACACCTCTGAAGACCCCTCTTCTGACTCATTGTTCTCCCAACTTCTTTTGCTTTTTACTAGATTTGAGGGAATCTTTCACTTCTGATCTAATTAGCGCTATAATGTCCTCCATGAAATTCAGAGACTCCTCAGCCACCATCTTCTCAATACATTGTACTTTTTTTTTTTAACATAGGAAGATGTTAGGAAGCATCTGCAAATTGCACATTCCTTATTTTTTCTGTTCGCCATAAGCTTTTTAGGTGCCATCTAGAGAGACAAATGAACTGTATTTTAGCATCACATAAACAGTTTTACACACTTACCCCAGCAGAAGTAATTATACCGGTGGTTGTGTCTCCATTTCTACCGGTTATGATCTCCTTTCTCCCTCCATAATGTCCAGTCCTTCCTGGTAAAAAAATATGGAGGCTCTTTTAAAAATAATCTGCTGAGGAGGGACAGCACCTCTCACCTGAGAGTTCTGCTGTCCCAGGAGAGCATTCATCATCGCAGGACCCACTACAGAAAAAAAGTTCTTCCGAAAAGAAAATCATTCAAATCTTTCCTAACTGGGTAAATCCAATTTTAATACAAGATGCCAGCTATTTCCACGCTGAGCACCTTCCTTATATCCGTTGCTTCTATTTCCGGTCAGGAAGCGATACCCGGTGGAACGCATGTTCAGCCGGAAATGATGTTGTAATCCTGCGATGGCTCCCCTACACGCGCTTCCGGTGCACTGCTGATCTTTGGCGTCCCCTCTTGCACACCTGGAACTCCAAACCCCTCTAGGCTGGTTTCATTCGTCTTACTTCCAAGCGTGGTCACACTCCCTTTGAGGGACTCACGCCATCCTGTCAAAATAGGCAGTAGCCCCGGGCCACCACCTATTTCCCTGATCCTAACAGCCCAAACTATGGGCGATGGATCAAGGCAGGTAAGCGCCACATGACCCTCTAGGCTTTCCTAGGACTTCCATGCCATGGGCAACTTGAAAAGGAAAACACTGCAGGTCTCCCACACCAGGGACAGGAAATCTCACTGACACTAGCGTCAGGACGGATCCAACACCCTGTCGGATCCGTCCTGCCGCTATTTCATCATGCCACCTGACTGCCGCTCCGTCCCCATTGACTATAATGGGAACAGGGCGGAGCTCCGATGCAGCACGGTAGTACACGGCGAGAGGCCGCCGGACTGAAAATCGACATGCAGTTCTTTTAGTCTAAAGCTCCGCACCCGCCGTCCCCAGCAGTCCAACGGCACGGCGAAATAGCGTCAGGACGGATCCGACAGGGTGAACAGCCTGTCGGATCCGTCCTGCCGCTACTGTGAAAGTAGCCTAAATTAATCATTTCACAGTTTTATGGCATTCTACTAGAACACCTTTGCTGGCACATCATCCACAAATGGAAGCAAGTCTTTCAGTTCAGTCTTAAACCTGCTCATCCTCAACCTAACAAATAACGAAATCTACCTTAGGTTGCTCAAAAGGATCATAGCGTCTAGTTTTATTCAGCTTAAAAATGGAGGGGGGACAGTTACTGACTTATTTGAGCAACATGACAACCAATGACACTCCCTTAAGACACTCATTAAAGAGGACCCTTCACCACAAAATGCAAAGCACCATGTTATAGAGAAGGAGAAGCTGAGCAGACCGATGCATATTTTTGTGGGAAAGGATTCAGTAAAACTTGCAATTTATACATTTATGAGAAAAGGTACCCCGCGGTGCCCGAGTGTGAAGGGTTGGTCTGTTTGTGTGTTTAATCGGATTAGTTCCAATAGTGCCCAGGAGGATGATCAATGCCTTTTTTTATTTATTTTTTTGGAAAATCGCTAGTAACCGTATATACCTCAGCAGTTACACACTGTTTATTTTATTAACGGTCCCCAGTGACCTCTACAGTGGCCCACCTCCTCAACTGTGACCTTCACAGAACCCCACCCCCTTAAAAGTGACCTCCACAGTATGTCAAGACTGAAGGACTTGCAAACTTCTATTGGCGAATAAGGGTCATGTGACCATGTGTATGTCCATTAGGATATGAATGAAGGACCTGTGAGCTTCTTTCGGAGAATATCTCAAGAACGGTACATCCTAAAGAGCTAAGACCTTTACGGAAACTTACGGGAAAAACTGAGCCATCGACCAGCTCTTTTTGGTGGCCCCATAGAAACAGAGGGCAGCTGCGCATGCGCAGTGCACCCTCCACCATCTTGCTAATGTCTGTAAAGCATTGCGGAATATAGTAGCGCTATAAGTGCATAAAATAAATAAATACATTCCGATTGCTTGATGTCAGGAAAGAGTAGGAAGGAATTTGATGGAGTCAGGAAGGAATTTGACTTCTCCATAACAGATTTTTTTTTTGCCTTCCTCTGGATCAACTTGCAGAATAACAAGCTGAACTGGAAGGCCAGATGTCTTTTTTCAGCCTTATATGTTATTATGTGTTTGGTGAAACCACTGGAGGAATACTTAAACCAGGGCCTTATAGACAGGGCCGTCTTTACCAAGGGGCAAAAGGGGCAGCTGCCCCGGGCCCAGTTGCTCCTGGGGGGCCCAAGGCAGCTGCCTCTTGAGCCCTGCTAGCTACTGCCCCGGGTGTCAAGCTGTCTGTGTACTTTAACGTTGTGATCTAGGACCTTAATGATATCATCACCATGTGACCAGTAACCTAGCAATTACTGGTCAAATGGCTATAAGGTCATCACAGGTCCTACTGAGTGTTGCAGAAGTTAACTGTGGAGCTTTTTTGTGTAAAGATTACATCAGGAAAAGGTGACAGGGGCTGTTATGTTAATATACTGTAAACTGCTGTATATTGTGTGGGGGGCTGTATATTGTGTGGGACTGTATACTGTGGGGGGCTGTATATTGTGTGGGACTGTATACTCTGTGGGGGGCCTGTATACTGTGTGGGGGGCTGTATACTGTGTGGGGGGCTGTATACTGTGTGGGGGCCTGTATACTGTGTGGGGAGGGGGGGGCTGTATACTGTGTGGGGGGCTGTACTGGTATACTGTGGGGGGCCTGTATAGTGTGGGGGGCTGTATATTGTGGAGTGCTATACTGCTGTACTGTATAGTGTGGGGGGCTGTATCGTGTATAGTTTGGGGTGCTGTATACTGTGAGGTGTTGTATACTGTGGGGTGCTGTATACTGTGGGCTGCTATACTGCTCTATTATATACTGTGGGGTACTGTATAGTGTGGGGTGCTATACTGCATACTGTGTGGTGCTGTATACTATAGGGTGCTATACTGCATACTGTGGGGTGCTGGGGTGCACTGTAACACTGTAGGGTGAGCCGAGCCCCGGTCTCCTTCCTGCAGAGCGGTGCCCACTTCCAGCCTGAGCCCAGCTGCCCAGAGCACTGATCCTGAGCCGCTGGAGTCTTCAGAACTGGAAGTATTTACAGTCATTCACTGGACTCTACCAGATGTGTGGATTTTTTGTGTGTGTGTTGTGGTGGAGGCCGTGATTGCCTGCTAAGGTGTGGGAAGGCGGGATCCAGGGGGCCCAAGTAAATTTTTGCCCAGGGTCCAATCAATATTAAAGACGGCCCTGCTTATAGATAGGGAATCTCAAGTCCATTCATAACTTCTAGACCTCATTATTGGAGGGCTATAGAAACTACTATTAGAGGTTGGATGAAAAATAGACACTAACATTTTCAAAGCCCACTCTATAAGAGCTTCTGCAGCGAGGGGAGTTCCTTTGGATACAATTATGAAGGCAGCTAGATGGTCTTCAGAGAGAACCTTCATAAGGCTACTTTCACACTCGCGTTTGGTGCGGATCTATCTTGTATCTGCACAGACGGATCCACACAGATAATGCAAATGCTTGTATCCGCCCATAATGGATCCGTTTGCATTATTCATAAAAATAAATAAAAAAAAAGTCTAAGTCAAAACGGATCCCGCTTGACCTACATTGAAAGTCAATGAGGGACGGATCCGTTTTCAATTGCACCATATTGTGTCAGTGAAAAATGGATCAGTCCCTATTGACTTACATTATAAGTCAGGATGGATCAGTTTGGATCAGTTTGGCTCTGCATCGTCAGACGGTCACTAAAACGCTTCAAGCTGTGTTTTAGTGACCGTGTAAAAAACGCAACGGAGACCAAACGCAGCCAAATTGATGCATTCTGAACGGATCCTTATCCATTGCAATATTTTGCTTAAAGGGGTTCTGCACTTTCATTTAACTGATGATCTATCCTCTGGATAGATCATCAGTTTCTGATCGGCGGGGTCCAACACCCGGGACCCCCGCCGATCAGCTGTTAGAGAAGGCAGCGGCGCTCCAGCAGCGGCGCTCCAGCAGCGCCGCGGCCTTCTCACTGTTTACCGCCGGGCCGCCCGCCCACTGAGGTCACGACTAGTATCAACTAGCGTGGGCGCGGCTAAGCTCCATTCAAGCGAACAGAGCTTAGCCGCGCCCACGCTAGTTGATACTAGTCGTGACGTCAGTGGGCCGCCGGCCCGGTGAAAAACAGTGAGAAGGCCGCGCCGCTGCTGGAGCCCCGCTGCCTTCTCAAACAGCTGATCGGCGGGGGTCCCGGGTGTCGGATCCCTGCCGATCAGAAGCTGATGATCTATCCAGAGGATAGATCATCAGTTAAATGAAAGTGCAGAGCCCCTTTAAGCATGCAAATGCTCACAAGATCTAGCTCCAGGTGACTATCCCTTCCCTAGAACAAAAACCGTTTGCAGATCATAGATTCTGCAAACTGTTGCTGGAAAGAGAACCAATCACAACTGCAGGCAGCAAGCATATCATGTGGGAAAAGATACAGTATCATTTGTATTTCATTTATTTCCTGTTCATTATGGGTTTTGTCAAGGAGGAAGTACGATCAGTGACTGACAGCCATCTGTGTATGCACAGTCTTCCTAAGAACAGGGTGGCTATCACTGAATAGTACTGCAAAATGAACATAGAAAGAACATGTACAACATTACAAGTTTTATTGAATCTTTTCCCATAAAACTGCTCATCCCATATAAATCTGCTAATCTCCTCCTGACTTATGCTTTTCTTTCTCCCTTTCAGTACAAATACGGTGATACCGAAGTTTTTTTTTCATGTTTTCATTTTTCTTCCCTATCTTCCTTGAGCCATAAGTTTTTTTATATTTCTGTTCACATATATGTATGAGGGCTTAGTTTTTGCAGTAAAAGTTGTACTTTCTAATTCCACCATGTCATATGGCATATAATGTAGTGGGGGGAAACCAAGTGGAGGGGAAATTGGAATTGACAAAAAAAAAAAAAAAACGCAACTCCTCCACAGTTTCACAGGTTTTGTTCCCACAGCTATACCTTTGCGACAAAACTGATCTGTGCCCTTCATTATCTGGGTCAGTACGATTACAATGATACCACATATGTATAGTTTTGTGTTAATAGTGTAAAAAAATAAAAAGGTAAACTATTAAAATCAGATAAGTGGCAGATGAGGTTTAACACTGATAAATGTAAAGTTATGCACATGGGAAGGAAAAATGCAAGTCACCCGTACATACTAAATGGTAAAGCACTCGGTAACTCTGGCATGGAAAAGGATCTAGGAACTTTAATAAAGAGCAAACTAAGCTGCAAAAACCAGTGTCAGGCAGCTGCTGCCAAGGCTAACAAGATAATGGGTTGCATCAAAAGGGGCATAGATTCCCGTGATAAGAACATAGTCCTACCACCTTAAAATTCACTAGTCAGACCACACATGGAGTACTGTGTACAGTTCTGGGCTCCTGTAAACAAGGCAGACATAGCAGAGCTGGAGAAGGTCCAGAGGAGGGCATCTAAAGTAATAACTGTAATGGGGCAACTACAGTACCCTGAAAGATGATCAAAATTAGGGTTATTCACTTTAGAAAAAAGACGACTGAGGGGAGATCTAATTAATATGTATAAATATATCAGGGGTCAGTACAGAGTTCTATCCCATCAGCTATTTATCCCCAGGACTGTGACTGTGACGAGGGGACATCCTCTGCGTCTGGAGGAAAGAAGGTTTGTACACAAACATAGAAAAGGATTCTTTACGGTAAGAGCAGTGAGACCCTGGAACTCTCTGCCTGAGGAGGTGGTGATGGTGAGTACAATAACGGAATTCAAGAGGGGCCTGGACTTATTTTTGGAGCTTAATAATATTACAGGCTATAGCTACTAGAGAGGGGTCGTTGATCCAGGGAGTTATTCTGATTGCCTGATTGGAGTCGGGAAGGAATTTTTTATTCCCCTAAAGTGGAGAAAATTGGCTTCTACCTCACAGGGTTTTTTTTTTTGCCTTCCTCTGGGCCGACTTGCAGGATAACAGGCCGAACTGGACGGACAAATGTCTTTTTTCGGCCTTATGTACTATGTTACTATGTTACCAGCATCCTCACTGGCCGCAGAGGATGCCGGTAAGAAGCACTTACGGGTTTTTGACCCTTTAGATGCAGTGATCTTAATTAAGGGTATGTAATTCAGGATATAGAACACTTGGCCAGATAGGCATCTGTTCTAAATATCCAACCACTTATAATATGTCCTGTGTTTTCCACCATACTTTATGTGTGGAATACAGAGTGAAATATATACTAGCAGGCTTATGAAAAGCTTCTAGAGCAGATAGCAGATTGCCACCTTTCACTAAATAATGAACAATTTTACCAGCCTTGAACTGTATATCAGCCGAACTGCAACCTCAAATGCTGTAGATGTGAATCTATATAATATAACCACAGGTTGGTGAGAGTTAGAACCTCATCCTCTTTAGCCCACTGCAGAGTATCCAATTTAATTCTAAGGATTTTATATTATCCATATACAGTCTATGCAGCTATATACTATAGCATTGACCTTGTGAAAGTACAAAGGGAAATCAAAACTGGCACATTATGGGGGAGATATGAAATTGAGACATTATAATCCCTTTAATTAAATTAATCTGGCCAATACACACCAACATATACTAGGGCTGCAGCTAACGATTATTTGAATAATCGATTAGTTGCCGATTAATTTCTACGATTAATCGGGAAAAACGACAAAATTACGAAACAAAGAGGTTTATATGATTTTACTAGAAAAATTATGTTCAAAGGCCATATTAACCACTTCAGCCCCGCTAGGTGAAACCCCCTTCATGACCAGAGCACTTTTTACACTTCTGCACTACACTACTTTCACTGTTTATCGCTCGGTCATGCAACTTACCACCCAAATGAATTTTACCTCCTTTTCTTCTCACTAATAGAGCTTTCATTTGGTGGTATTTCATTGCTGCTGGCATTTTTACTTTTTTTGCAAAAAAATGACATTTTTCACTTTCAGCTGTAAAATTTTGCAAAAAAAACGACATCCATATATAAATTTTTCGCCAAATTTATTGTTCTACATGTCTTTGATTAAAAAAAAATGTTTGGGCAAAAAAAAAATGGTTTGGGTAAAAGTTATAGCATTTACAAACTATGGTACAAAAATGTGAATTTTCCGCTTTTTGAAACAGCTCTGACTTTCTGAGCACCTGTCATGTTTCCTGAGGTTCTACAATGCCTAAACAGTAGAAAAACCCCACAAATGACCCCATTTCAGAAAGTAGACACCCTAAGGTATTCGCTGATGGGCATAGTGAGTTCATAGAACTTTTTATTTTTTGTCACAAGTTAGCGGAAAATGATGATGATTTTATTTTTTTTATTTTTTCTTACAAAGTCTCATATTCCACTAACTTGCGACAAAAAATAAAGAAATTCTAGGAACTCACCATGCCCCTCACAGAATACCTTGGGGTGTCTTCTTTCCAAAATGGGGTCACTTGTGGGGTAGTTATACTGCCCTGGCAATTTAGGGGCCCAAATGTGTGAGAAGAACTTTGCAATCAAAATGTGTAAAAAATGACCGGTGAAATCCAAAAGGTGCACTTTGGAATATGCGCCCCTTTGCCCACCTTGGCAGCAAAAAAGTGTGACACATCTGGTATCGCCGTACTCAGGAAAAGTTGGGGAATGTGTTTTGGGGTGTCATTTTACATATACCCATGCTGGGTGAGAAAAATATCTTGGTCAAATGCCAACTTTGTATAAAAAAAATGGGAAAAGTTGTCTTTTGCCAAGATATTTCTCTCATCCAGCATGGGTATATGTAAAATGACACCCCAAAACACATTCCCCAACTTCTCCTGAGTACGGCGATACCAGATGTGTGACACTTTTTTGCAGCCAAGGTGGGCAAAGGGGCACATATTCCAAAGTGCACCTTTCGGATTTCACCGGTCATTTTTTACACATTTTGATTGCAAGGTACTTCTCACACATATGGGCCCCTAAATTGAGATTTATTTTTTAGTTAGTGGAATATGAGACTTTGTAAGAAAAAACAAAAACAAACAAAAAATTTCCGCTAACTTGTGCCCAAAAAAATGTCTGAATGGAGCCTTACCAGGGGGGGGGGGGGGTGATCAATGACAGGGGGGTGATCACCCATATAGACTCCCTGATCACCCCCCTGTCATTGATCACCCCGCCTGTAAGGCTCCATTCAGACGTCCGCATGATTTTTTACGGATCCATGGATCCATGGATCGGATCCACAGAACGCATGCGGACGTCTGAATGGAGCCTTACAGGGGGGTTATCAATGACAGGGGGTGATCAGGGTAATCAGGGTGATCACCCCCCTGTCACTGATCACCCCCCCTGTAAGGCTCCATTCAGACATCCGCATGATTTTGTATGGATACATGGATCGGATCCACAGAACGCATGCGGACGTCTGAATGGAGCCTTACAGGGGGGTTATCAATGACAGGGGGTGATCAGGGTGATCACCCCCCTGTCACTGATCACCCCCCCTGTAAGGCTCCATTCAGACATCCGCAAGATTTTTTACGGATCCATGGATACATGGATCGGATCCACAGAACGCATGCGGACGTCTGAATGGAGCCTTACAGGGGGGTTATCAATGACAGGGGGTGATCAGGGTAATCAGGGTGATCACCCCCCTGTCACTGATCACCCCCCTGTAAGGCTCCATTCAGACATCCGCATGATTTTTTACGGATCCATGGATACATGGATCGGATCCACAAAACGCATGCGGACGTCTGAATGGAGCCTTACGGGGGGGTTATCAATGACAGGGGATGATCAGGGTGATCACCCCCCTGTCACTGATCACCCCCCTTGTAAGGCTCCATTCAGACATCCGCATGATTTTTTACGGATCCATGGATACATGGATCGGATCCACAAAACGCATGCGGATGTCTGAATGGAGCCTTACAGGGGGGTTATCAATGACAGGGGGTGATCAGGGTGATCACCCCCCTGTCACTGATCACCCCCCTGTAAGGCTCCATTCAGACGTCCGTATGCTTTTTGCGGATCCATGGATACATGGATCGGATCCACAAAACGCATGCGGACGTCTGAATGGAGCCTTACAGGGGGGTTATCAATGACAGGGGGTGATCAGGGTGATCACCCCCCTGTCACTGATCACCCCCCCTGTAAGGCTCCATTCAGACGTCCGCATGATTTTTACGGATCCATGGATACATGGATCGGATCCGTAAAAATCATGCGGACGTCTGAATGGAGCCTTACAGGGGGGTGATCAATGACAGGGGGGTGATCAATGACAGGGGGTGATCAGGGAGTGTATATTGGTGATCACCCGCCTGTCATTGATCACCCGCCTGTCATTGATCACCCGCCTGTCATTGATCACCCGCCTGTAAGGCTCCATTCCGACGTCCGTATGCTTTTTGCGGATCCGATCCATGTATCCGTGGATCCGTAAAAATCATACGGACGTCTGAACGGAGCCTGACAGGGGGGTGATCAATGACAGGGCGGTGATCAATGACAGGGGGGTGATCAGGGAGTTTATATGGGGTGATCATGGGTGATCAGGGGTTTATAAGGGGTTAATAAGTGACGGGGGGGGTGTAGTGTAGTGTAGTGTGGTGTTTGGTGGGACTGTACTGACCTACCTGAGTCCTCTGGTGGTCGATCCTAACAAAAGGGACCACCAGAGGACCAGGTAGGAGGTATATTAGACGCTGTTATGAAAACAGCGTCTAATATACCTGTTAGGGGTTAAAAAATTCGGATCTCCAGCCTGCCAGCGAGCGATCGCCGCTGGCAGGCTGGAGATCCACTCGCTTACCTTCCGTTCCTGTGAGCGCGCGCGTTCACAGGAAATCTCGCGTCTCGCGAGAAGACGCGTATATGCGTCCAGGAGGAATAAAGCAACCACCTCCCGGACGCATATAAGCGTACAGCGGTCGGGAGGTGGTTAAAACAAATTGTGGACGACACTATTATGGGGATCTGTGGACGACACTATTATGGGGGGGGTTCTGTGGACGGCGCTGTCATGGGGGGGGGGGATCTGTGGACGGCGCTGTTATGGGGGGGATCTGTGGATGGCGCTGTTATGGAGGGGGGGATCTGTGGATGGCACTGTTATGGAGAGGGGGATCTGTGGATGGCGCTGTTATGGAGAGGGGGATCTGTGGATGGCGCTGTTATGGAGAGGGGGATCTGTGGATGGCGCTGTTATGGAGAGGGGGATCTGTGGATGGCGCTGTTATGGAGAGGGGGATCTGTGGGTGGCGCTGTTATGGAGAGGGGGATCTGTGGATGGCGCTGTTATGGAGAGGGGGATCTGTGGGTGGCGCTGTTATGGAGAGGGGGATCTGTGGGTGGCGCTGTTATGGAGAGGGGGATCTGTGGGTGGCGCTGTTATGGAGAGGGGGATCTGTGGGTGGCGCTGTTATGGAGAGGGGGATCTGTGGGTGGCGCTGTTATGGAGAGGGGGATCTGTGGGTGGCGCTGTTATGGAGAGGGGGATCTGTGCACTGTTATGGGCATAACAGTGCACAGATCCTCCTCCCCATAGCAGTGCTATACACAGACCCCCCCTCCCCATAGCAGTGCCATACACAGACCCCCCTCCCCATAGCAGTGCCATAGACCGATCCCCCTCCCCATAACAGCCCCGGCCCCGCTGCTTAGTCAGACTAATCACTGCATCTTTATTTTACCTTACAATGACCCTCCAGTAACAGGCAGAGCAGACGGCGGCGTAACGTCACTTACTCACGTGACGCACCTGCTCCGCCCACTTTATGAATGAAGGAGGCGGAGCAGGTGTGTCACGTGAGTAAGTGACGTTACGCCGCCGTTCGCTCTGCCTGTTACTGGAGCGTCATTATAAAAGGTAAAATAAAGATGCAGTGACCGCCCGCCCGCATAGCAACGAATCGGTGATTAGTCGATAACTGGATTCGTCGACAACGAATCCAGTTATCGATTACATTGATTAATTGTTCCAGCCCTAACATATACAGAGTGTTAGAATTTAGTGAATAACCATTGCAAATTAACCCCTTAAGGACACGGCCATATTTCACCATTTTTTGCAAATCTGACCAGTGTCACTTGTGTGAATAACTTTAAAACACTTTTACTTATTCAGGCCATTCTGAGATTGTTTTTTCGTCACATATTGTACTTCATGACACTGGTAAAATGGAGTCAAAGAAATTCATTTTTATTTATAAAAAAAAAATAACAAATTTACCCAAAATTTAGAAAAATTTCCAAATGTCAATTTCTCTACTTTTATAATAGATAGTAACACCTCCAAAAATAGTTATTATTTTACATTCGACTTAATGTTTGGATCATTTTGGGAACGACATTTTATTTTTTCGGGACGTTACAAGGTTTAGAAGTTTAGAAGCAAATCTTGAAATTTTTCTGAAAATTTCTAAAACCCACTTTTTCAGGACCAGTTCAGGTCTGAAGTCACTTTGTGAGGCTTACATAATATAAACCACCCATAAATGACCCCATTTTACAAACTTCCCCTCAAGGTATTCAAAACTGATTTAACAAACTGTCAACCCTTTAGGTGTTCCACAAGAATTAATGGAATATAGAGATATAATTTCGCTTTTTTGGCAGATTTTCTATTTGAATCCATTTTTTCCAGTAACAAAGCAAGGGGTAACAGCCAAGCAAAACTCAATATTTATGGCCCCGATTCTGTAGTTTACAGAAACATCCCATATGTGGTCGTAAACTGCTGTACGCGCAGAAGGAAAGGAATGCCATACGGTTTTTAGAAGGCAGATTTTGCTGCACAGTTTTTTTGACACCATGTCCCATTTGAAGCCCCTCTGATGCACTCCTAGAGTAGAAACTCCAAAAAAATGACCCCATTTTGAAAACTACAGGATAGGGTGGCAGTTTTGTTTTTTAGGGTACATATGATTTTTGGTTGCTCTAGATTACACTTTTTGTGAGGCAAGGTAACAAGAAATAGCTGTTTTGGCACAGTTTTTATTTGTTGTTATTTACAACATTCATCTGACAGGTTAGATCATGTAGTATTTTTATAGAGCAGGTTGTCACTGACGCGACAATACCAAATATGACAACTTTTTGGGTTATTTGTTTCAGTATTACATGACAAAGTATAAAAAAAAAAAGAAAGAGAAATGGATTCTTTAGTGTCATCACATTCTGAAAGCCATGGTTTTATTTATCTTTTGGGCGACTGTCTTGTGTAGGGACTCTTTTTTGCGGAGGAGATGACAGTTTGATTGGCACTATTTTGGGGTGCATATGACTTTTTGATCGCTTGCTATTACACTTTTTCTGATGTAAGGTGACAAAAAATAGCTTTTTTTTTTTACAGTTTTTTATTTATTTTTTACGGCATTCACCTGAGTGATTAGGTCATGTGATATTTTTATAGAGTAGGTTATTACGGACGCAGCGGTACCTAATAGGTCTACTTTTAGTTTTATATAATGATTTTATTTTTTAAACAAAAAAAATCATGTTTTAGGGTCTCCATAGTCTGAGAGCCATAGTTTTTTCAGTTTTTGGGAGATTATCTTGGGTAGAGTATGATTTTTGCGGGATGAGATGACGGTTCGATTGTCACTATTTTGGGGTGCGTATGACTTTTTGATCGCTTGCTATTACACTTTTTGTCTTGTAAGATGACAAATGGCCTTTTTATGGTGTTCATCTGAGGGGTTAGGTCATATGATATTTTTATAGAGCAGGTTCTTATGGTCGCGGTGATACCTAATATGCATTTTTTAAATTTATTTACACAATACCAGTATTTTGTAAACAAACAAAAAAAGATGTTTTAGTGTCTCGATATTCTGAGCTATATTTATTTTTATTTTTTGGGTGATTTGCTAAGGTAGGCGCTAATTTTTTGCGGGATGAGACGACAATTAAATTGGTACTATTTTGGGAGGCATATGCCTTTTTGATCACTTGGTGTTGCACTTTTTGCGATGTAAGGTGACAAAAAAGGCTTTTTTTTTTTTTTATGTTTTTTTAATCGGACAGGGTGGATCATGTGATATATTTATAGAGCCGGTCATTTCGGATGCATTTTCTTTACTTTATTTCTGATGTTCACTTTTGGGGTCTGATTCCCTTTGCAATGCATTAACAATACATTTGTATTGCAATGCATTGCCTGTTCGTCTACTATAGAGAGTCGCACTGGATCTCCTCGGCTCCCGTAGAAGGCAGTTCCCGATGCCGTGCAAGGCATTGGGCAGCCTCTGCACGGCATCTGGCTGCCTTCTAGAACATCGAGTCCCAGCCACAGCAAAACACAAACCCCTTCTATGCCGCGGTAGCGGCATAGAACGGGTTAATCCGCAGCTATTGCCGATACAAAGGGGTCACAGGAACCCCCTCGGCATTGACCCAGGGTGCCTGCTGATTGATTCAGACATAGATGCCCTTTAAAGATTGAGGCCAAGCATCCAAAAAAAAAAAAAAAGTCACTTGCATACAGGACTACCTTCTCACACAGGCCCCTCTACCGCATCCCTAAGTGGTGCTGCAAAGGGTTTAATATCTACTGTAAATAGCAGCGGTGACAGCGGGATCCCTGATGGGTACCCAGATGCAGCATGAATACAATCCAACAGCAGACCATTCATTAGCTCTGATTTTTGATGTTCTAGATGTTCCACAGCAGTACTGGCAAAATATTCTGTGGACAGATGAAACCAAAGTTGAGTTGTTTGGAAGAAACACACAACACTATGTGTGGAGAAAAAGAGGCACAGCACACCAACATCAAAACCTCATCCCAACTGTGAAGTATAGTGGTGGGGGCATCGTGGTTTGGGGCTGCTTTGCTGCGTCAAGGCCTGGACGGATTGCTATCATCGAAGGAAAAATAAATTCCCAAGTTTATCAAGACATTTTGCAGGAGAACTTAAGGCCATCTGTCCACCAGCTTAAGCTCAACAGAAGATGGGTGTTGCAACAGGACAACGACCCAAAGCATAGAAGTAAATCAACAACAGAATGGCTTAAAACAGAAGAAAATACGCCTTCTGGAGTGGACCAGTCAGAGTCCTGAACTCAACCTGATTGAGATGCTGTGGCATGACCTCAAGAAAGCGATTCACACAAGACATCCCAAGAATATTGCTGAACTGAAACAGTTCTGTAAAGATCAAGAATTACTCCTGACCGTTGTGCACGTCTGATCTACAACTACAGGAAACGTTTGGTTGAAGTTATTGCTGCCAAAGGAGGTTCAACCAGTTATTAAATCCAAGGGTTCACATACTTTTTCCACCTGCACTTTGAATGTTTACATGGTGTGTTCAATAAAAACATGGTAACATTTAATTCTTTGTGTGTTATTAGTTTAAGGACACTGAGTCTATTGTTGTGACTTAGATGACGATCCAATTACATTTTATGACCAATTTGTGCAGAAATCCATATCATTCCAAAGGGTTCACATACTTTTTCTTGCAACTGTATATATATATATATATATATATATATATATATTTTTTTTTTATTCCGTCTTTTTCTATACCCATAGATTTTAATCCATACCATTGTTCTTTATTGCCCACATTATATCTAGCAAGTATTTGTTTCGAAGGCCAAATCCAACCCCCCACCGCCCCTTATTTTTCATTTTCCATCTTTAAATCCATTTATCCCAGCGTCCTTCCCACCCTATTGATTGGCGCTCTCCCAGGGTCTGTTTGGATGGCGATTGGGAGTGTCCACACACCCAATTCCCCCCCCCTTTGTTACTTATCTTCATTTACCTGACCCTGCGCAGCAGCCTTTCCTCTGCCCCCGCATCCCTATCCTCCCCTACATCCCCTGGCGCCTCCAGTTACTTCAGGTCCTCTGGACAATTGCTCCATTGGATCCCTGTAACCCTCAAAACACACTCTCTCTCTGCCAGAGTAGCTGCCATCTTTTCTCACAGTCTTTGGTCTGCAATTTCCTTCTCAATGCCCATAGACTCTTAATGGGGTACTTAGGGTACCTTTCACTGTGGGAAAAATGTTGCAGTTCCAGTTCGCTAATTCCAGCATAGATGTGTTGTTTACATTTGTTTGCCCATTTACTGACCCATGCCTGTTTCCTGCATTTTGATCCTTAGATCTTGACTTCTGCCTCATCTCAATACTGACACTGAGCTGCCTGCCATGACCTCAGACTCGTTCGTGTACTCTGCCTGCGCTGGTCTCAGCCTGTACCATACTATGGTTTTGCCTGATCCCTCTGTGTTCTGCACCAGTGTCTCTTGACTCCCAGTGGGTAATCAGTCGCTTGAACAGAGACTGGTTCAAGATGAAGCAGTCTGGTGGTTCTCCTGAAGCAAAGTCTAGATCCCTGTTTAGGGGTTAAAGGGTGTATACCAGGAGGGCATTTGGAAAATGCCCTTGGGAGTAGACTCAAGCCAAATGTGTTGCAGACTGGTCTCACATCACAGTTTTGCACTACGTTTAACATACAGATTGGGAAAAAAAAGGCAAATAATATATACAGTCGTGGCCAAAATTTTTGAGAATTACATAAATATTGGAAATTGGAAAAGTTGCTGCTTAAGTTTTTATAATAGCAATTTGCATATACTCCAGAAAGTTATGAAGAGTGATCAGATGAATTGCATAGTCCTTATTTGCCATGAAAATTAACTAAATCACACAAAAAAAACTTTCCACTGCATTTCATTGCTGTCATTAAAGGACCTGCTGAGATAATTTCAGTAATCGTCTTTTTAACTCAGGTGAAAATGTTGACGAGCACAAGGCTGGAGATCATTATGTCAGGCTGATTGGGTTAAAATGGCAGACTTGACCTGTTAAAAGGAGGGTGATGCTTGAAATCATTGTTCTTCCATTGTTAACCATGGTGACCTGCAAAGAAACACGTGCAGCCATCATTGCGTTGCATAAAAATGGCTTCACAGGCAAGGATATTGTGGCTACTAAGATTGCACCTCAATCAACAATTTATAGGATCATAAAGAACTTGAAGGAAAGAGGTTCAATTCTTGTTAAGAAGGCTTTAGGGCGTCCAAGAAAGTCCAGCAAGCGCCAGGATCGTCTCCTAAAGAGGATTCAGCTGCGGGATCAGAGTGCCACCAGTGCAGAGCTTGCTCAGGAATGGCAGCAGACAGGTGTGAGCGCATCTGCACGCACATTGAGGTGAAGACTTTTGGAAGATGGCCTGGTGTCAAGAAGGGCAGCAAAGAAGCCACTTCTCTAAAAAAAAAAAAACATCAGGGACAGATTGATCTTCTACAGAAAATATGGCGAATGGACTGCTGAGGACTGGGGCAAAGTCATATTCTCCGATGAAGCCTCTTTCCGATTGTTTGGGGCATCAGGAAAAAGGCTTGTTTGGAGAAGAAAAGGTGAGCGCTACCATCAGTCCTGTGTCATGCCAACAGTAAAGCATCCTGAGACCATTCATGTGTGGGGTTGCTTCTCATCCAAAAGGGAGTGGGCTCGCTCACAATTTGGCACAGAAATACAGCCATGAATAAAGAATGGTACCAAAACACCCTCCAACAGCAACTTCTTCCAACAATAGTTTGGTGAAGAACAATGCATTTTCCAGCACAATTGAGTACCGTGCCATAAGGCAAAAGTGATAACTAAGTGGCTCAGGGACCAAAACGTTGACATTTTGGGTCCATGGCCTGGAAACTCCCCAGATCTTAATCCCATTGAGAACTTGTGGTCAATCCTCAAGAGGCGAGTGGACAAACAAAAACCCACTAATTCTGACAAACTCCAAGAAGTGATTATGAAAGAATGGGTTGCTATCAGTCAGGAATTAGCCCCGAAGTTGACTGAGAGCATGCCCAGTCGTATTGCAGAGGTCCTTAAAAAGAAGGGCCAACACTGCAAATACTGACTCTTTGTATAAATGTCATGTAATTGTCGATAAAAGCCTTTGAATTTATTAAGTGCGTGCAATTATATTTTACTACATCAGAGATACAACTGAAACAAAGATCTAAAAGCAGTTTAGAAGCAAACTTTGTGAAAACAAATATTTGTGTCATTCTCAAAACTTTTGGCCATGACTGTAATATAACCATGTATTGGAGCAGTGAAAAATCTGGTGGTAGCCTCAACTACTCAATCAATATTTTTTCACAATAAGATTTTCCCCCTCGTGGTAGCCTCGGACAGTTTAAATCAGTTCTTTTTCATAAAAGGAAATAAAAAATAAAAAATAAACAAACACCACTCAAAACAAATTGCAAGAAATTTCTAGTGGACAGACTAGTGTCTTTTTTTAACCTTAATAAACAATTTAGCTATGCAAAACTCACTTGAAAAACTCGTTCTTCTCCTCTTCAGTTTTCACTGTTAAACTTTCTAAGAAGTTGACAGTTTTGAGAAAATCATTTCTGCTTGAAGAAAATAAAAGTGCAAAACCAAACATTAAAGGATACGCTAAACTTGAGAGAACTAAGGCTACTTTCACACTAGCGTTCTGCTGTCCGCTCGTGAGCTCCGTTTGAAGGGGCACACGAGCGGAGCAGAACGCTTCCGTCCAGCCCTGATGCAGTCTGAATGGATGCGGATCCGCTCAGACTGCATCAGTCTGGCGGCGTTCAGCCTCCGCTCGCCTCCGCACGGCCAGGCGGACTGTCCGTGCGGAGGCGTGCGGATCCGTCCAGACTTACAATGTAAGTCAATGGGAACGGATCCGCTTGAAGATGACACCATATGGCTCAATCTTCAAGCGGATCCGTCCCCAATTGACTTTACATTGAAAGTCTGAACGGATCCGCTCAGGCTACTTTCGCACTTAGACATTTTTCTAAGTTATTAATGCAGACGGATCCGTACTGAACGGAGCCTCCGTCTGCATTAATATGATCGGATCTGTTCAGAACGGATCCGATCAAGCGCAAGTGTGAAAGTAGCCTTAATCTGAATCTAAACCTGACAACTAAACTAAAGCTGAACTAAATCTGAGAGAAACTGAAAATGTGACAAAAAAATAACAATTTTGCTGTACCAAAATTATCAATGAAAATCTATGGCAAATACATTTAATTAACATTACACAGAACAGTTGTCTTTAGCTAATTCTAGGTTCAGTACACTACGACTAAGAAATTGCAGAAAAACATACTATTCTAAACCGTAATTACCTACCTAAAAAAGTCATGGTTCAGCAAAGTGGACAGAGCAGGTCGGCACTCTGGTTCAGGGTTCATGAGTAATTTCTTAACAGTGTTCTTGAAGCTAGAAAGCACTTCAGCTGAAAACAAATTATAAATGTTGTTTGGTTTATTTTAGTGGCTTTTGAATTAAAGGGGTATTCGCGTTCCCTGAATTGGTTCTGCTTTGAAAGCATTGTGCAGGTTTTACAAATGTCTAATATACTGTAATAAACGTTTCTGTACTGTTCTCCTAGGCTACTTTCACATTAGCGTTTTTGCTGGATCCAGCAGTGTTCAGAAAAAACGCTTCTGTTACTGATATTACAACCATCTGCATCCGTTATGAATGGATCCGGTTGTATTACCTTCAACATTGCCAAGACGGATCCGTCATGAACTCCATTGACTTGCATTAGGGGTCATGGCCAGGGGCGTAGCTATAGGGGGTGCAGAGGTAGCAGTCGCTACCGGGCCCAGGAGCCTGAGGGGCCCAAAGACCCTTGTGCCACATAAGAAGACACCGGTATTATAGAAAGTGTATGCTGTTAAAGTTACACCTCTGGCTGGAGGGAAGGGGTTAGGTCAAGAATTTGACATGGGAGGAGTGCTGTTTCAATTTTTGCCTCAGGGAGCACAAAGGCTATGTGCTCCCCTGCTCCTGGCCACAAAGTACTGATGGAAGGGGGGCCCAAGCTGAACTCTCGTACCAGGGCCCATGAGCCTTCAGCTACGCCCCTGGTCATGGCGGATCAGTCTTGCTCCGCATCCCAGGACGGAAAGCACACTACAACATGCTGT